>NC_083109.1:72872945-73172945 GCF_949774975.1 Lagenorhynchus albirostris
ATTTTATTTATTGAAATATATTTATGTACCACCTTTTTCCAAAAAGAATTTAAGGTGTTTTAATTTGATTTTTATGATTACTGCCTTGTTTGACAGAAATCACTTTTTGACATTACAAAGCATCATAAATATAAACTGTCACAAGCCATGAATAGCTGCAACTAGGAGGCTGCTTCTGTTTCTTGGCTTTCTGTTTTTCTCTTGGTCTTCTCAGGCACGGCTGAAGAAGCCATGAGGCTAAGTAAGAATGCAGTCCCCTTGCTTTCTCACCTTCCTTCTAACATATCTCCCAGCTCAAGACTTGCCTTTTTTTTTTCCCTGTGAAGGACTAGATATCATAGGCCTTAAGTGAAAGCTGGAATGATTTAAATTTTTTTAAAACTTAAAACACTAAAAACCAAGAAAGTAATGAAATGAATTCATTTCACCATGGAAGTTAAACTTTTCAAAGTACATTTATGTCCCATGCATCAGTGGATGAAATAGTTAATAAAACCCCAAGTTACTGTAGTCATGGAGGATTTCTAATAATATTTTGTGTGCAAGTATCTGTGAAATGGAGATCCATTGTCAAGACAGATAAGTTCTGGAAGTGTCTTTTCACCAAAAGGATCTACATTGAACATTTATTTACCCTAAGGAGGCAGAGTATAGAGCACTCAGGTTTCAGGAAGAGAGAGTGAGCCAAGGCAAAGTCTCAGATAGCAGAGGTATGTATGAAAAGAATTAATGGTTAATTACAATTGGTGAAGCCTTTGATCAAAGTTTAATTTTGCAACCGGAGGGGGGAAAAAAGCTGAATAATCCACAAAGAGTGCTAAGGGCTTCAATACAAGGCAGTGTATCTCAGCACAGGGGAAGAAGGAGAGCAGTGTGGGATTTTTCAGGAGAGGATCAGCAGAATTTGGACAATTTCAGAAAAGAGGAGTCGGGACTGAAGAAGACCAGTTGGCCATGGATTTTCAGCAATTCTTCATAAATAGGAATTATAAAATTAGAAGCCTATTATATATCCTTAGGGTCATAAATGATTATGCTTATGTTAACTGTACAGTAAACTATGTCATTCTGGTGTGAATTCATTCTCATGTCCTTTGTTGTCTTCAACATGTTCCAAGTTACGTGAATCCTAAGTATATTTATTACATCAAAATTCAAGGAAGCCATAGGAGTAGTACTCATTCAGAAACCTGTTGGTATGATTTATTTCTGTCTAGGAGGACAAGATATTACCCTTTTACATATATTAATTCATTTGGTCCATCCAACCAGGTGTTGTTGCCTTTTTTTTTATGAAAAGAGATACTTCAGCTTAGACATAATAATAAGTGATTTATTATTCAGGGTTTCTTGGACTGAAATGTCACTAGAACATGGATCATGTTACTCTAATCCAGTGGATACAAACAGTGCCTGGAACAGTGTTTTATAGCACTCTGAAAACATTTGATAACTATATTAAAATTAATAAAATGAGAGATTGCTGCTCAACACAAAAATTCATATGACTCTTTCTCTGAACCTCAGAGTATAAAAGGATTACCATGTTGATAGATTCTCTTATGTCCAAAGGGCTTATGGGTTGGAGAAAAATACTCATCTGGATTTTGATTAATGTTCAATTTATTAATTTAAGGAAACAACTGACACTCTTTAAGCAGCCAACATTCCTCTAATTATTCATAGATGTGCAAATAATAAAAACTTAAGAATTTCTAAAATTAGATATCCCTACTCTTTTAAACACTGATCAGATTTAAACACATGTAAACATTTCATTAAAATCACAAATCTAGGGCTTCCCTGGTGACACAGTGGTTAAGAATCTGCCTGCCAATGCAGGGGACACGGGTTCGAGCCCTGGTCTGGGAAGATCCCACATGCTGCAGAGCAACTAAGCTTGTGCACCACAACTACTGAGCCTGCACTCTAGAGCCCGTGAGCCACAACTGCTGAACCTGCGTGCCACAACTACTGAGGCCCACGTGCCTAGAGCCTGTGCTCCATGACAAGAGAAGCCACTGCAATGAGAAGCCTGTGCACCGCAACGAAGAGTAGCCCCTGCTCACCACAACTAGAGAAAGCCCACGCACAGCAATGAAGACCCAACATAGCCAAAAATAAATAAATAAAATAAATAAATTTTTTTTTTAATTTCAAATTTTATTAAATGCCTTAAACACATTAAGAAACAGGTAAGAGGTACCCAGATTATAAAAATAATTATACTGAAACTAGTTATAAAAATGTTAACTCTGGGCTTCCCTGGTGGTGCAATGGTTAAGAATCTGCCTGCCAGTGCAAGGAACACAGGTTCGAGCCCTGGTCCGGGAAGATCCCACATGCCGCAGAGCAACTAAGCCTGTGCTCTACAACTACTGAGCCTGCACTCTAGAGCCCGTGAGCCACAACTACTGAAGCCCGCATGCCACAACTACTGAAGCCCGCGTGCCACAACTACTGAAGCCCACGTGCCTAGAGCCCATGCTCCGCAACAAGAGATGCCACCACAATGAGAAGCCCGCGCACTGCAACAAAGAGTAGCCCCCACTCGCCACAACTAGAGAAAGCCCGCGTGCAGCAGTGAAGACCCAACACAGCCAAAAATAATAAATAAGATAAATTTATAAAAAAGTAAAGTTAACTCCATGGACTTGATGTTTTTATCCTTATTTGAATATTTTCCCAGGGTTCCAATTTTCATATGTTCCTAGGTTTACGTTTTTCTACCAGGTACTATTTGTATACCTTCCTCAGATTTTAGTAATCTTATTCAACCCAAAATAAGAATAATACTGTAACAGACAAATTAAGTTGCAATTTATGGGTTAGCAACTGTCTGATCTTTAGTTAGGTCATCCATAAAACCTAGTTGCACAGACCAAATATTCTTTGGTCTCGTTTTATAACAAAATATCACTTGTTATGTCATGGGACATTTTAAGACCCTACTTTTATATAGATTGTAAATTTTTGACACTTGAACTTTCCCATAACCATCTGGCCCATTGGCCTGTCATGATGGTATGGTGATCTCGCTGACTAGCATTATTTAAAGCTTTTATGTGCATCATTAGAATAATTAATGAGGCTATCCAGCTCCTTCCGGAAGAATGCAAGTTTTGTTGTCAGTTTTCCTCTATAGAACATTTGGCTACTTCATCATTTTGCAACATACTGCAACCAACTCTCTGCTTGTTTACTGTATGTAACTGTTAGAGGTGATTAACTGTTGAACCATCTTTCTACTTGGTCTGAGTGACTGTCTGGTTCTTCCTATTTCTTGATATGGTTCAACATTTTCCAGGATTATCTGGCTTGCCCAACACCCCTTTGTTTCTTCTTAACTGATTAAACAGGAACAAATACATATATACACATACATGCATGTATATATACATATATATGTACATATGCACATACTTAGCAAGAAATATATATATTACTTTTTAAAATCAGTATTGAATTATACATACCATGTTACAATCATCCTTTTATGACTGTTATAACACACTTGACTTGAGCATCATTATGAACACTTGGCCTCTTACATAACAAGCAGTTCCAATTAACCATTTTTTTAAATGCTCAAATTGTGAGAACTTGGCCGGTGGAAGCTGCATTAAGCTAGCTTCTTTTAACTCTTAGCACTTTATCTGTTATCTGTAAACACGTTCTCATTTTTGGAAGTAAGGTGGTCCAAACCCATTCCAAAATTTTCACTGCTCCAAGATGTGAGTATACTGTCTTTTTTTTTGGCCGCACTCAGCATGTGGGATAACAGTTCCCCAATCAAGGATCGAACCTGCACCCCATGCAGTGGAAGTGTAGACTCTTAACCACTAGACTGCTGGGCAACTCCCAAGATGTGAGAATAGATTCCTCCTCCACCTCCTGCCCAAAGAGTTTTAGATTCTTTTAGTACAGAGTAGTAGAAAAGACCAAAATCTGGGCACTAGGGATGTCCATGACCATTGAGAGTGAGCAAAAGTCCTGCTGCTACTACAGCCACTGCTATCAGGACACTTTTTAGACTTTATAGAAAGCCTTCAAAACTCCACCAAAAGCTATTAGAACTAATAAATGAATTCAGTAAAGTTGCAGGATACAAGATTAATATACAGAAATCATTGCATTTCTATACACTAATAATGATCTATCAGAAAGAGAAATCAAGAAAATAATCCCACTTACAATCACATCAAAAAGAATAAAATACATAGGGAATAAATTTAACCAAGGATGTTAAATACCTATACTCTGAAAACTATAAGATACTCATAAGATACTCATGAAGGAAAGTGAAGATGTTACAGATAAATGGAAAGACGCCCCGTGTTCATGAATTGGAAGAATTCATATTGTTAAAATGTCCATACTACCTGCAGAAAACTATAAGAAGACACTGATGAAAGAAATTAAAGTTGATACAAATAGATGGAGAGATATACCATGTTCTTGGATTGGAAGAATCAATATTGTGCAAATGACTATACTACCCAAAGCAACCTACAGATTCAGTGCAATTCCTATCAAACTACCACTGGCATTTTTCACAGAACTAGAACAAAAAATTTCACAATTTGTATGGAAACACAAAAGACCCTGAATAGCCAAAGCAATCTTGACAAAGAAAAACGGAGCTGGAGTAATCAGGCTCCCTGACTTCAGACAATGCTACAAAGCTACAGTAATCAAGACAGTATGGTACTGGCACAAAAACAGAAACATAGATCAATGGAACAGGATAGAAAACCCAGAGATAAACCCACGCACATATGGTTACCTTATTTTTGATAAAGGAGGAAAGAATATATGATGGAGAAAAGACAGCCTCTTCAATAAGTGGTGCTGGGAAAACTGGACAGCTACATGTAAAAGAATGAAAGTAGCAGACTCCCTAACACCATACACAAAAATATACTCAAAATGGGTTAAAGACCTAAATGTAAGGCCAAACACAATCAAACTCTTAGAGGAAAACATAGGCAGAACACTCTTTGACGTAAATCACAGCAAGATCCTTTTTGACCCACCTCCTAGAGAAATGGAAATAAAAACAAAAATAAACAAATGGGACCTAATGAAACTTAAAAGCTTTTGCACAGCAAAGGAAACCATAAGACGAAAAGACAACCCTCAGAATGGGAGAAAATATTTGCAAATGAAGTAACTGACAAAGGATTAATCTCCAACATATGCAAGCAGCTCATGCAGCTCAATATCAAAAACACAACCCAATCCAGAAATGGGCAGAAATAGACATTTCTCCAAAGAAGATATACAGATTGCCAACAAACACATGAAAGAATGCTCAACATCATTAATCATTAGAGAAATGCAAATCAAAACTACAATGAGATATCATCTCACACCAGTCAGAATGGCCATCATCAAAAACTCTACAAACAATAAATGCTGGAGAGGGTGTGAAGAAAAGGGAGCTCTCTTGCACTGTTAGTGGGAATGTAAATTGATACAGCTACTATGGAGAACAGTATGGAGGTTCCTTAAAAAACTAAAAATAGAACTACCATACGACCCAGCAATCCCACTACTGGGCATATACCCTGAGAAAACCATATGTACCACAATGTTCATTGCAGCTCTATTTACAATAGCCAGGACATGGAAGCAATGTAAGTGTCCATTGACAGATGAATGGATAAAGAAGATGTGGCACATATATACAATGGAATATCAGCCATAAAAAGAAACAAAATTGAGTTATTTGTAGTGAGGTGAATGGACCTAGAGTCTGTCATACAGAGTGAAGTAAGTCAGAAAGAGAGAAACAGATACTGTATGCTAACACATATATATGGAATCTAAAAAAAAAAAAAAATCATGAAGAACCTAGGGGCAGGACAGGAATAAAGATGCAGACCTACTAGATTATGGACTTGAGGACACCGGGAGGGGGAAGGGTAAGCTGGGAGAAAGTGAGAGAGTGGCATGTACATATATACACTACCAAATGTAAAATAGATAGCTAGTGGGAAGCAACCACATAGCACAGGGAGATCGGCTCAGTGCTTTGTGTCCACCTAGAGGGGTGGGATAGGGAGGGTGGGTGGGAGGGAGTCGCAAGAGGGAAGAGATATGGGGATATATGTATATGTATAGCTGATTCACTTTGTTATAAAGCAGAAACTAATACACCATTGTAAAGCAATTATACTCCAATAAAGATGTTAATAAATAAATAAAATGTCCATACTACCCAAAGCAATCTACAGATTTAATGCAATTCTTGTCAAAATACCCATGACATTTTTCACAGAACTAGAACAAATAATTCTAAAATTTGTAGGGAACCCAAAAGACCCTGAATAACCAAAGCAATCTTGAGAAAAAAGAACAAACCCAGAGATATCAGTCTCCCTGACTCTAGGCTACAAAGCTACAGTATGAAAGAGTATGGTCCTGGCACATAAACAGACATACTGACAAATGGAACAGAATACAGAGCCCAGAAATAAACCCGCACGGTTATGGTCAATTAATCTATGACAAATGTGGCAAGAATATACAATGGAGAAAAGATGGTTTATTCAAGAAGTGGTGCTGGTAAAACTGGACAGCCACATATAAAAGAATAAAAGTAGATCATTTTCTCACACCATGAAAACAAATAAACTGGAAATTATTAAAGACCTAAATGTAAGACCTGAAACCATAAAACACCTAGAAGGAAATATAGGCAGAACACTCTTTGACATAGGTCTTAGAGATATTTTTTTGGATCTGTCTCTTCAGGTAAGCGAAATGAAAGCAAAAATAAACTAATGGGACAGAATCAAACTTAAAAGCTTTTGCACAACATAGGAAACCATCAACAAAATGAAAAGGCAAGTGTCTATGGACAGATGAATGGGTAAAGAAGATGTGAGATATATATATATATATATATATATACACACAATAGAATACTACTCAGCCATAAAAAGAATGAAATATTGCCATTGCAGCAACATGGATGGACCCAGAGATTAACATACTAAGTGAAGTAAGTCAGACAGAGAAAGACAAATGCCATATGATATCACTTATATGTGGAACCTAAAAAAATGATACAAATGAACTTATTTACAAAACAGAAACAGACTCACAGACATAGAAAACAAACCTACAGTTGCTAAAGGGGAAAGAGGGAGAGGAGGGATAAATTAGCACTTTGGGATTAACATATACACACTAGTATATATAAAATAGGTAACCAACAAGGACCTACTGTATAGCACAGGGAACTCTACTCAATATCTTGTAATAACCTATAATTTAAAAGAATGTGAAAAAGAATCTGAATCACGTTGCTGTACACCAGAAACTAACAGAACATTGTAAATCAACTATACTTCAATTTAAAAAATTCGACAACACATTAAAAGGATCAAAAAACATGATCAAGTGAAATTTATCCCTGGGATGCAAGAATGGCTCAACATACACAAATCAATCAATGTTATATACCACATCAATAGAATGAAAGATAAAAATCATATGATCCTCTCAATGGATGCAGAAAAAAACATTTGACAATCCTGTCATGATTTAAAAAAAAAAATCAACAAATTGGGTATAAAAGGATATACTAAAGATATCTGCATTCCTATGTTTATTGTAGCATTATTCACAAAAGCCAATATATGGAAATAACCTTAGTAGTGTCTGATGAATGAATAAGGAAATGTCATATATGTATATATATATATACACAAAATACTATATATATTTTTACATTATATATATATGTATATATTATATAAATACAAAATGCCATCTCTATATATGTATATACAAAATACCATAGACTGTGTGACTTATAAAAACAGAAATTAATTGCTTACAGTTCTGGAAGCTGGGAAATCCAAGATCAAGTTGCCAAAACATCTGTGTTTAGTAAGGGCCCACTTCCTGGTTCATAGACAGTGCCTTTTTGCTGTGCCCTCACATGGTAGAAGGGAGCAAGGGAGTTTTCTTGGAGTCCTTTTGTAAAAGAGATTGAATCCCATTAATGAGGGCAAAGCCTAATCACTTCCTCAAAGCCCCATCTCCTAATGCCTTCACAGTGGAGGTTAGGATTCAAGATAAGAATTTTGGAAGGACACAAACATTCATACCATAGCAGTGACCGTGAGGAGAAATGGATGAGAAGGATGGGTTGGGGGGCAGGGGGTGGAGGGAGAGAGAGAGGGAGATTGAATATGAGAATGAATAATGTGTATATGGGTTATGGGTTAGGGGACTGGATGACTGACCAAGAAGCTTACCAAATGTGGGGATGTTTTACTCCTTTCCAAAAGCATCTGATTCATGTCTTACACCATGGATGATTGCATGTTGTTTTCCATTTTCTAAGTGCCGACTTCTTTATAGGTTAAATTTTTGTGGGTGCAAGCAGCCGACATTGACTCTGGTTGTATAGTCTCTTCAGGACACCTCCCTCAGGATGCAGTAGCTCCAGGATGCAGTAGCTCCAGTCACCTCCCATCCTACGATCAGAGCACTCAAGATTCATATTCCTGGAAGGTAATTTGATTGGTTCAGCTTGGGCCTCGTGCTAAACAAAGATGGAGGACCTTGATTGGCAGACCCATTGAAGCTACAGACACAGGAATTCACAAAGGCAAATCAAGGTGTTTTTACCACAGCAGACAGGACACTAAGGGGTGATAGGACTCAATCGGATCCCCCAAAATGGTATAAAGATTCCCTTAAACTGAGGACATTGAAGATACAGCAGATGCAGAAAAAAAGCCTTTTCAGAGTGTCCCTTATCTGACTAAAGGCAGAGCTTTCTTTTTTTTTTTAAAGACAATAGCTATTCTTTTAATATATATTTTTTTAATATTTATTTATTTTGGCTGTGCCGGGTCTTAGTTGAGGCATGTGGACTCCTTAGTTGAAGAAAGTGGGATCTAGTTCCCTGACCAGGGATCGAACCCGGGCCCTCTGCACTGGGAGCAAGGAGTCTTACCCACCGGACCACCAGGGAAGTCCCTAAAGGCAGAGCTTTCTAAGAGTGAAGCTGCCGTAAATCCCCTCTCAGGGGAGATTCCAGCTAGGAAGGAGACCAACAAACCACTGGCACCAGGATGAGAAATTGTACAAACAAACATTATCACAAACTGTTATACTTTCCATTGTTCTCATAAAAGCCCATTTGCCTTTCCTAAAAGTCCACTTGTTTTCCCAGAGGCCCTTTCTCCCTCCTTCCTTCCCCCTATTAAGTTGGTATATAATCTCCTATTTCTAGCTGTCCAGGAGTCTCTTCATCTGCTCCTGCATGCATGTGTAAATAAACCTTGTCTTTTCCCCTGGTAATCTATTATCACTTCATTCACAGCCCCACCATCGACACTCAAACCTGTTAGTAGAGGGAAAGTTTTCCTCCCAGTGAGGGTTGGAAAAAATCAGCAGATGTTTTTTCTACCTTCGATGGTGTGAAATGATTTGATTTGCATTTTAAAAAATCATTCTGGGGGGACTTCCCTTGTGGTCCAGTGGTAAAGAATCCACCTTACAATGCAGGGGACACAAGTTCAATACCTGGTCAGGGAACTAAGATCCCACATGCCACGGGGCAACTAAGCCCGCACACCACAACTACTGAGCTCGCGCACCTCAACTAGAGCCCACATACCTGAAACTACAGAGCCTGTGTGCACTGGAGCCTGCGTGCCACAACTAGAGAGGAGAAAACCCACACACCACAACTAGAGAGATGCCCGCGCTGCAACGGAAGATCCCGCATGCCTCAGTGAAGATCCAGCATGCCGCAACTAAGCCCCGACACAGCCAAAAATAAATAATAAATCTTTTTTTTTTTTTTTTTTTTTTTTTTTTTGCGGTACGCGGGCCTCTCACTGCTGTGGCCTCTCCCGTTGCGGAGCACAGGCTCTGGACGCGCAGGCTCAGCGGCCATGGCTCACGGGCCCAGCCGCTCCGCAGCATGTGGGATCTTCCCGGACCGGGGCACGAACCCATGTCCCCTGCATCGGCAGGCGGACTCTCAACCACTGCACCACCAGGGAAGCCCAATAATAAATCTTAAAAAAAAATCACTCTGGGTATGTCATTGGTTTTATTAACAAGAGAAGTTGTAAGCTTGCTTGTAAAAGAAAGGAATTTAAGTTCATAGCTAGAGGGAAATATGATATCCCAGAAAAGTTTTTGTTCATATGAAATAATGCATATAAAGTTATTACCACTTTCATTGAAAATTAGCTCCCATTTCTGAAATTTCAAACATCTCACACTCTCCCCACCACCATCTCTCCTTTCAAATTCACTTACTAAGCGTGCCCTTGGCCTTAATTCTTTATCTGAATTCACACTTCAATCTAATGACACCACTTTTTTTTTTTAACCCTCCATTAGCTCCCTCCTAGTCTAGCAATTCCCTAACAAGAGCCTAATACGTTCCCAGCCTTCCTTCTAACTGAGAAGGCGTCAGCAGCAGCCCACATGTATATGTACCCACACCAGACTTCTCTCCATCTCACAGATATTGAAAATTAACACCTAAAGTCATACTAGACATAAAAATCTCCCGAACTTTATCTTAAATACAACTGCTGGGGGTGGAAACGCTTAAACATTTCAGTCTCACCATTTGGCAGCGTCCAATGTTTCAACGTTTGATGAATGAATTAAGTTCCTTTGATTTGGAAGGCCTTGTCCAATGCCTGGGAGCTCAACAGAAAAAGAGGGAGACTAAGTGGAACGGATAAAGGAAAGGCCGAATCCCAGCGCTCCAGCCGCCGTGCAGGTATGGAAAGCAGAGGTCAAGGTCTCCAGTTAAGCCGCAGCCCGCGGCTCCTTTTAAGGGGGAGTGGGCGGAGCCCTGACTTTAACCCCGCCCAGGACTGAGGGGACTCGCGGCCAATGAGAGGGCGGTCCGGGGTGGAGCGACCTGCGAGCGACGTGACGCCATCACGCTCCGGTCGGCGCTCCGCAGGGCGTGCGCCGGAACAGTGGACTCTGTTGGTGACCGCCGCCGTGCTTCGCAGTGGAAGTGGGGTGGATTTCGGAGACTGAAGCACCGCGTCGTGGGAGCCCTCCAGGCGAGTCGAGTCGAGTCACCCGACCTCGGGGTTTTAGGGGCGAAGGGATCAATCATCCCCAACCTTCCTCAGGCTGGGCGGCATGGACTCAATTGATCTCGAAAGCAATGCCAAGTCAAGGTCTCCGGTGGAGAGGACACCACGGCCTCGCCGCGTCGGCCTTTCGTGCCCCAAGTAGCCAGGCTGTGAGCGTCTGGGGAGAGGCAGCCCAGCGGGATGGAAAGCAGTAGGGACGCCAGTAAAGGCCAGTGTTTATTAGCGCTGTCGGGCACCTTACAGGTTAAATCTTCAAACCACTCCTGTGAGTAAGCCCTGTTGTTATTCCCATTTTGCAGAGGGGGAAACTGAGGCTTAGAGAGGTTAAAATTACAGCTTTGTAAACAGTATAAAGATGGGAGGTTGAGTAGTTAAGGAAATAATGAAACGTTTAAGCAACTCTAAAGCGGTGATTCCAGAGGGCCAACAAAAGCTGTTTCTGAACTGGGGCAGTTCTAGTGACAAAATTCATTTGGTGAGTCACAACCATCAGAATATTTAACTTTGGAATTTGTTTACAGGTGACCAAAGCCACACAATGTCAGTAGCTCGTTCATCTGTCCATGCCAAATGGGTCGTGGGGAAGGTGATTGGGACAGCAATGCAAAAAACTGCTAAAGTGAGAGTGACCAGACTTGTTCTGGATCCCTATTTATTAAAGGTAAGGAACATCTCTATTTTCAGGTGGCATTGATAAATCACCAACATGTTCTGGGTTCTGAGCAGAAAAACACTCCTCTGTCAGTAAAGGTGCATTGAGCATCTGCTGCACACCAGACATTGTGCTGGTCTGTGGGTGTAACAAATGGTTCACACTCACATTTTAGAGACACATAGAGTTGATTTCAATTCAGTCTATTAACTGCTGTAGTCATTCTATGTGCAACGTACTGTGGGAGCAGAAGACTCCTCATTCTTCCTTCCCAGGTTGCTGAGGAGAGCATCCTTGATTATATAAGACATATGAGCTGAAGCTCCAAAAGGATTTTATCCAGAGGACCAGTTGGGGGGCAGGAGGAGTTGGGGGAGTCATTCCATGATGAATAGTTTGTGGAAGTTCTTTTAGCCATGTATTTACCTAAAACAAATAGACTGCTAGTTATTTCGGCAGCAAAAATGGGTTTATTCGGGATCAGCAGAGAATTGCAATTCAGGGTCTGCAACATGGTGAGCCACATGCGAGTCTCCCACAAAAGTGGTGCGGTGACCGGGGAGGAGAGTGCTTTTACAGAGGGGAAAGGAAGTTGGGAGGGGATGGTAAACAAAGAGTCCATGACTCTTGACTGGCTGAGTTGTTGCCGGGAAAGAAGAGCATGTCTTTCTTCCTGTTGAGCTCTGCTATCATCACAGGGTGTGAGAGCTTCCCCTTCTGGTCTCCTGACTCTGTTTAATTGAGGTTTCTGTTTATTAATTCGTTACACATGAAAGGGCATGACATTCTAACTGGAGCAGCAAGTGGTTCGGCAATGTTGAGCCCAGAGCTTGGCACTAAGTAGACACTGTTGTTGAATGAACATGAGAAGGATTGGAGCTGGAGTATGAAGGGTCTTTTATGTTGTGTTTTGGATTTCATCCTATAAGCAGAGGAGACAGAGATAGGGATGAGGAGTGGAGGTAAGGAAATGGGTAAGGAGGTTATTGCAGATGTCTAGGATGGAAATAGTAAAGAACTGAACAGTCCTGGGAGCAGTGAGGATGGAGTGGAAAAAGATTTCAGGAAAGAAGGGACAGCGTCCTTGATTTGGTAGATGCGCAAGGGAGGGAGGGGGAAGTGCCAAGGATGTTTCTGCATTCAAGGTTGCGCACACTGGTGGGCACAAATGCTGTTTGTTATCTAGGATCAAAAACACAGGAGCCTTTTCAGGGTCTTGTGATGCTGGGGAGATCCCAGCCGGGAGAAGGACGTTGGATCTCATTGTCCTCCTAGCCCTTCGACTCTCCCTCGAAGCCTCTCAATGAAATGGCTTGATCCCAAAGCAAAAACAAAAACAAGACCACAGGAGCAAGTTGAAGAGTGATGGCATGATCATTGGCCTTAGAATCAGAGGGCCTTAGTTTGAGTACTGGCTGTTGGTTACTAGCCGTGCACATTACTTCACCTCCTTGAGCTTGTTCTCATCTGTTAAATGGGACTACATGCTGTGGCAGGGTTGTCTTGAGGAATAGGTGATGCTAGTTCTCATCTGTGGCTTGTTTGCAATACTTTGAGTGAGGCATGAGCTAAGTGCTTTATGAACATTATAATGTTTCATTCTCTCAATAACATTATAATGTTTCATTCTCTCAATAACTTTAGAGGCGGAGGCATTGGAGCCTCATTTTATGGTGGGGAAAAAAAACCTGAGCTTGGAGTAGTTAAGTGACTTGTCCCAAATCACACAGCTAGTGGTGAGATAGTGTGTTTTTAGGCTGGAGAGAAGGCTCTACTGGGAAGGAAGAGTTTAAATATTGTAGAAGAGGATGATAATTGATAGAGCAAGGGTACTGCAGGAAATAAGCAGGAGAGCTCCAGACAAGATCAGTTCTGGAAAAGTCATTGTCGTTTTCCAGAAATTAAGCAGCTAATTTTTGTATTGGAAGTCTCCATAAGTATGTTATCTATTTTTCCCCCCAAGTTCCAGCTTGTTTTCTGCGCATTCCTTTTTCAGATTTTGTACTGCATTGCCAGGTCATGGATGGGAACTACTGATTTGTTTCCTCCTTCTCTCAACAGTATTTTAATAAGCGAAAAACCTACTTTGCCCACGATGCTCTCCAGCAGTGCACCGTTGGAGATATTGTGCTTCTCAAAGCTCTACCTGTCCCGAAAACAAAGCATGTGAAGCATGAACTGGCTGAGATAATTTTCAAAGTTGGACAAGTCATAGATCCAGTGACCGGAAAGCGCTGTGCGGGAACCACCTACCTGGAGAGTCCAGTCAGTCTGGAAACCACCCACCTAAGCAAAAACCTGGAAGAACTCGATCTCTCTTCAACACAGTGAAGGAGGATTGGAAAACGGAGCCAAAAGGGAAGGATTTCTAAGTTTGCTTTATGGAAAAATTTTTATAAGTTTCCTCACAAACCGTCCAGTTTCTCTTCTGGTATTTATGAACTAGCTAAAAGTAAATGAAGTAAAGTCCTTGTTATAATTTTTCATAAAGTTTTACAGTCATGTTTCAAATTTCCTTCTCAGCGAACATCCTTTCCTGTTACACTAAGTGTGCCTAGCAGTGCGCTGCATTGTTTGTAAGCTCACTGTTTTAGAAGGTGGTTTTTTGTTTTTGTTTTCATTCAAAGGAATCTGGAATTTATCTTAGAACTTTTATTTTGGGAGAAGAAAACCTTTTGGTATCATAAACAGATAAGGCCACATTAAGTATATATTTATTTTTGATACTATATATTCAAAACTAAGTTTTTCTCTGATTTAACCAATTCCAAATGGAAACAATTAACATGCTGGGGTCAGATTTTATCAGATTAAAGTCTGTATTAATAAGCATGTTGACACGCAGAAAATAAAACTAAAATTCTGTCACTTTTCTCCTGTATCCTAGGTAGATTAAATAGGAATGAGTTCTTAAAATCTGATACATTGATGAAGTTGTAGAATTTCTCACACATGCATTTGAGTTGGAGAGTTTCAGAGTTTTATTGCTGTTCATTGATAAACTGTGATAACTTAGATTTTGACCTGATGAAACACTGAGCTATATATTTCAGTTTTCTGGCTTCCGGAAGGGACTTGGAGTATATTTCAACCTCAACAAATATGTCAGTAGTTGAGTAATAACCACAGGCACTGCCCCCTCCTCAGGGCTTATAATCTCCTGGGCAGGTATACACAAGTATCTTCATGACAAACAGAAACACATGGGTGGGGGAGAAATTGGGGTAACTTTCCAGAAAAAAATGAGAGAATGCTAGAACTGAATCTTAAAGGAAGAGTCTCCAGGTTAGTGCATGAGGCATTTGGAAAGGGCATTCCAGGCAGAGGAAGGGGGTGTAAAGTCCTCGAAGGATGAGAGAAAGGACTGTAACCAAGGGGTTTTGGAAGCGGTGAGCACTGCTGGGACATTGAACAAGAGTGGAACTCAAGTAGAGAAATAGGCAGGAATTGTAAGTGGTGGTGGGTTGTTTAATGTTTTAAAGAGTGATATAACTAGATTCACATTTCTGTAAAGTAATAGCATCTGTGTCAGGAATAGACTGGAATGGGAAGGATTGGAGGTAGGGAGACAGTGACCTCTTCAAAGATTGGTCCTAAGACATAAACTGAGTTGGGCAGGGAAGATGAAAAGAAGATAGATGATGTTCCGAAGTAGAACTCTCAGGGAGGATGAACCGAAGGGAGGCATCTTAGACTGTCTGCCAAGGGGGTGGCTATGCGGTACTGGTTATCCTGGAGGGGAGAGGACACCTGTCCAAGCTATCTCTAAAAGCTCAAATATTTTAAAGGCTTACCTATACTCTAATGTATCATTTTTATCTTAACATAGATACTTCTCCTGAAAATCTTGGTGTAAAAATTATCCTCCAGGAAGATGCCCCATGTTTATCCTATGACACTGTAACCTAAGCCACACCTGTGAAATAAGAGTATCTCCTTCCCCCCAGTAAAAAGCACTGGGTTAATGGAACTTCAGAGCAAAATGATAGTGGAGAAAAAAGTGCAGAATGAGTGGCCTAATACTAAACACAAGCCAGGTCAGCAAAGAAATGCCTTGCAAGTTAACATTTCAGGAAAATAGACTTGAAAGCATTTGTCTCCTGAAATAGAGCTGAGAAATTGGGGAATATGTAAGAAAGTCACACCGACACCACTGGCTTGAAGAGGCCCTGCCTCCCACAGTGCAGGATGGCAGACATGTCCTTTCCGCCCTGGTGAGAACTCCAGCCTCCCTTTTGCGTCTCTGCAGCCTCTATGGCCTCACGAAGCGTAATCCAGTTGAGATCAGGAGCTGGCCTGATCAACAGCCTCTGGCCTCCTGTCCCTGTGTGCCTGGCCTCCTTTCCACCAGATGCCTCTCCCTGGTCTGGGGCAGATCCTTGTTTCCCTTCCTCCATCCACAGGATCCACTTCTGTTCTCCCTGGTGGCTCCTTGCCATATTAACATGTTCAAACATTGCCCCAGTCAGAGAAACTCCTGCAGCCCTGGAGCCCCCTCCCCCTTCCTTCGCCTCCAAAGATTACCAGCTTCAGAGAACCCCTCAGTTCACAAGCCCAGTTCCTGCCCACAGCCCTCCTAGCAGAGACCTCCCAGCTCCCCAGTCCAGAGTGTCGTGGTCTGAACGCGGGTTGGAAAAGAATTTCCAGACACGAGGCAGAATGTAAAGAAGACAATTTCTTAGAGGGAAGGGTTGCTGCCAGAACAGCGGGCCGACTTCCTAGTAGTCTGGGAGAGCCGAGCAGGAACATGTGCTATTGATCAGTTTTTATAGCAAAAAAACAAAGGACTGGTCCGAGGTGAAAATTTCGTTTACCGATTGGTCGGGGCACATATACCTTCCTTCTCTAGGGTGGGAGTGGGACAGGCCCGATGCCTTTCCTTATTTGGGACAGGTCCTGTTGCCCAGGTGGGCGTCGCCCAGGTGGGCTCAGAAATTTTGTAACCATCGCAACATGGTGGGGAGGGCGAGTAAGAGTCCGGTAAGGGGTGCTAAGGGGTGTAACGCTGACACTTTTTCAGGCAGGGTCGTACTTTGCCCTTGAAGCACCTTTGTCCTTGGAGCACCACACAGGATTCGCACTGGCCTTGAAAAGCTCCCTTTGGTGGCTGGGGAACTCCTCCCTGTTTCTCTCCCTTTTCTAACTGTCCAGCTCACTTTCTGCGGGCCTTGTCTTGGTTGCGGTTTCATGAGAACATTTGTGGCTCTTTTATCGTGCCACAGGATACATTTCCCCCCAACAGTGCCATCCTGACCCACGCCCTTCTTTAGGCTGTTTCCTTGGCCAGGCGGAGTTGTCCTCCCTCCTTCCACGAGTCAACTCTTTCCCTTGGGACTGCGCTATTGTGCCAGCTCCCCAGGGTCTATCCTCCACTTCCCAGGCACCACCGGTTACATGCTCTCCCGTCCGTGTTCCCTCCCTTCTCTCCATTTCAACACTTGACACTCCAGTCATTTCACATCCAGCCCCACCAGACTGGGACGGCTCGAGGGCGAGGATGGGGCCCAGCCCACCGGTGCTGAAATCAACGGGAACAATGGAGTCGAGACCACGAGAGAACCTGAGTGTGCGTCCATCCAGAATGCTTCTATTACAGCGTAATAGGCAATATATTTACACGGAGCAAAATCCAAAAGGGTATTCGGGGAGAAGCCCGCCCCCCCCCCAGCTTCGCACCCCAGCTCCTGGATTCCCCTAGGAACCGTGTTACTCTCCCCTTGTGGATCTCTCCACGTGGGTTCAAGCCTTGCCCTTGTTCCTTTGGCGCACCCTGTGTTACGCACCGAGCTCCTTTCGCTGGAGCTTAAAGTCTCAAAATAGGTTTTTCTCCGGGTTCCCTTTCTCGCGGCTCGCAGCTGCAGGACCTCAGCGCCGGCACACACTGCGGACGCGACCGCCGCGGGCCCCGCTCCCCCTGGCGGCCGCGCTCCGCACTGCAGCGGTATCGCGCCCGCCCCGCCCTGCCCCGCCCCCGCCTCGGCTGGCCCGGCCGGGGGAGGGGTCGCGGCGGCGGTGGCGGCGGCGGCGGCGTCAGCGGCGGCCCGGGCGGTGGGAGCCGAGGCGCCGGAGCAAGATGGCGGCGCGAGTACTGTGTGCCGGCGGAGCGGCCTCGGCCGGCAGCTTTCTGCGGCGGGCCGGCCCCTGCAGCCTCCAGCCCGGGCTCTGGTGAGCAGCGCCGCCCTTTCCGGGAGCGGCCGGGGAGGGGCCGCCGCGGGGCGGAGGGCACGGGTCCCCGGCACGAGTCTACGACCCGGCCCGGCCGCGCTCCCACTGGGCAGGGCCTCCCGGACTGCGGGGCGGCGGGACCGAGGCCTCGGTCGGCGCGGCTGGGCGAGTCGGAGTCTCGGCGAGGTCGGAGTGCCTGCCTGCCGGGCCGGCCGGGCTCAAGGTCATGGTGGGAACGACGCTCGGCGCCGAAGCCACGTCCGCGCGCCGAGCCTGCCCGGCCTGCGGGACCCTGACCCGGCGCGACCCGGAGCGGTGGCAGGGCGGCGGGCGCATGCCTGAGGCCGCAGGCCCTGAAGTTGCGGCCGCCTGAGAACACTGCTCGCCCGCGCAAAGCCTCAGTGCTTGATTTCGCAAATGGCAGTAGAGATAACCCTCACCTCCTGGGTTGTTGTGAGGAAGAAATAAAATACCGCATCGTCCCCGGTGAGCCCTCAAGTGGAGGTCGGGGAAGTAGTGAAGAGGTGTCAGCCCTAAGAACAGTCGTTGACTTGCATTTAAAAGTAGATAGCGAATCAAAAAGTATGTACAGTTATCAGCACTAAGGGGACGTTGGCTTCGTGTTTAAACTCTTTTTCTAACCTCATTGGATTAAATATTTGGTCAGAATCCATCCCTGAGATAGCCATGTCCCATTTTACAAATCGAAAAACCAAATCCCATACTAACTTACACATCGATTTGCTTCTTCGGTTTCTTTACGTTGGGTAACTTAAATTTTCTCTTTTTGTTTGTGTTTAATTAAATAGTGAGCCTATAGAAAATACAGTTGGCACTTAAAAATGGAAGCGGGAGGGAGCTACCTGTTAAACTCCTAATACGGGCCAGCTTTATACTGATACGGCTTATTTGATGTAATCCTAGTAGCACTCTTAAGAAGTAATAGGATGTGCATTTTAGAGATGAGAAGGAACCTAAAGGGCTTGAGACACGTGGCTGGAAAAGGCATTTGAACCCAAGTTTGTGAGGCTTGAGGCCCAGTGCCCTTCCTAGGACTCATGCTCAACTTGTGTTTCAAAATTTGATATTTATGTTTCCAAGATGGTTAACAAATCACCCTCCTTTTATTTTTATTCTGTTATTAAGTATCTACTGTTGCTTTATTTTTTCACACAGATGATAAAAGCCCATGAAATTGATATTTTCTTTTTTTCACAAAAGACAGCTGAGACTGAAGGTGTTCCCCTAAAATGCCCAAGGTCACTTGAAGCTAATAAACTGGAGATTTGGACCCGGGTGTGCCCGGTACCCCCACTTCCTGCTGGGGCCAAGCGCTCTTGACACTGGCGTCCTTGTCTCTATACAAGGTCCCCTGTACCTTCTGACTACTCAACTCCTTCCCGGGCTCTAGTCTGCTTTAACTGTAGGTGTTCTTTAGGACTCAGTCTGGACCCAGCTAACTCATTGATTCTATCAGATATTGAATGTATATGATGTCGATGAAGCCCTGTGAACCTGAGCATAATAGCCATGGTCACTCTCCCCAGGAAGCCATGGCAGAGGTGAAATCCCACGTAGACTTACAGATTGAGGTAGGTGGCATGGGAGAATCAGGGAACCTCCCTGCATGAGGTCATGGAAGGCCTCTCCGAGAAGGTGGCATTAAGCTGAGACCTGAAGGGTCAATGGGCATGAAAGCCGTGAACGGGAGGAGTCAGGCATACTGGGAAACCCGAGAAAAATCTAAGAGCAGGAGTAAAGGGAAGATGGAGAACAGGTGGCGAGCAGCAGGGGCCCGATAATTCCAGGCCGCACAAGCCATTGAGAGAGCTTGGATTTTACTCTGAGAGCCATGGAAGACGTTTAAAGGTATACACTTTAGTGTGATGATCTGATCTACGTTTTTAAAAGATCAGGCTGACTTTGAAAAGGTGACAGTCAGGATGATGGCCAACTAGGCAGATACTGGTGCCATTTACCGAGACTCGTTTGTTCCAAAGGTGAGAGTGCCCACCACGTGCCAGGTGCTGTTGGGAAGCATCAGTGAATAAGGCACGCAGGGTGCTTGCTAGTCATTCAGAGAAGGAGGAACAGGTGCAGGGTGGGGAGGGGGCAGATCCAGGGCAGTTTTGAACCCGGTGAAATTGGAGATGTCTGTGGGCTACTCGAATAGAAAGACCCAGTAGGCAGTTGGCTTATTGTACCTATATGACTCCTCCAAGGAGATGTCTGGACAGCATTTGAGAATTGTCAGCATATAGGAATGCAAAATGTTAATAGATCCATGGGTTTCAGTATACTATATTGTATTTGATTGAAATTTTTCATAATAAAATCCTTTTTTAAACTATAGGAATGGATGAGATTTGCTTGAGGAGTGTGGATAGAGAAAGAGCTGAGAAGCAGGCCCTGGGCTGTATGGATATTTACAGGCTGGATATAGGAAGGAGAGGCAGCAAGGGAGCTGGAAGGGGCAGCTGTGAGGTCATTATTGGTCAGTGCCTGGGGGCGGTATTTCAAAGAGGGAGTGGTTCAGCTGTGCCAGATGCTGCCAGAAGGTTAAGATGGCGGAAGAAAACCACTTACCGACGGGTGGTTGTGAGTGACTTTGCGAGAGTGGTTCCAGAGGGATGGAGGACGCGTTCCCGGGAGGCCGATTTGCCAAGTACATCTTTGCTCTGCTCAGTGCCAGGCCCTCTGCTCAGCTGTTTACTGAGCACTGCATCAGTGTCCCCCAGGTGCTGGAAACGAGCATGTACCCAGAATTTAACTCATCTTCCTCCTGCAAAGCCTGCTTGCTCATCCTGGGTTCTCTCTCCCCAGCCGTGGAACATCTTGCATTTAGTGGTCCAGGCCAGAAACCAGGTCTTCCCCAAGCCCTTCCCTGCCTGCTCCCGCCCATCTAGTCAGTTGCCAGATCTGTTAGTTCTGCCTCCAGCATGTCTTGACTGTGCCTCTGCATCACCACTCGGCTGGATTCCTATCAAGAGTGTAGACTTGAAGCCATTGGTGAGGGGGACAGCTAGAGAATTCCCCAGAACAAATGAGCAGGACATTTTCCTACTAGAAAGATCTCTGACATGAACCCTGACTAGATCCTAATCCCTCTTCCTTTCCACCCCACCTCCACCAAGAAAAAAATCTATAAAAAACATTTTAGGGACAATTGGGGACATTTTACGATGGAGTGGATATTAGATATTATAGAATTATTATTTTCCTTAGATGTGATATTTATTATTAGTGACATGGTTTGTCCTTGGTCTTAGGAGATGTGTGCTGAAGTATTTAGGGCTGGTGTATCATGATGTCTGCACTCTGGTTTCATATGGTTTGGTAAAAATGAAAAAGCAAAATATATATAAACAGTAAAAATTATAAAATGTTCATTTTTCATCTAGATACAGGGCATAGCGGTCTTCGTTATACTGTTCTTTCATCTCTGTGTCTGAAGTTTTTCAAGATTAAAGGTTGGGGAACGGCTGTCTCTAGCAGCAGTGGCGAAGACAGATTTACTGGGCTTGGCGGTGGGGCGGGGGAGGGGAGTCCCGTGGCTCCTGCTTTAAGGCAAGACTCTTCTTCGGGTGGGCCCTGCGGCCTCCGCCCCTCCCTCTCCCCTCTGCTGTATTCGCATTCCCCTGGCTTTGGCAGCTAGAGTTCTGCTTCGGAGAAAGTCCTTCCTCCCGTGGGCAGCAACCTGACAAACTGTTCCTCATCTTCCAGGCCCTCAGCTCAACAGGTGTCGCTTCAGAGGGCTGGTCCATG
This sequence comes from Lagenorhynchus albirostris, assembly GCF_949774975.1. Classification (NCBI taxonomy): domain Eukaryota; kingdom Metazoa; phylum Chordata; class Mammalia; order Artiodactyla; family Delphinidae; genus Lagenorhynchus; species Lagenorhynchus albirostris. The sequence continues at coordinate 72,894,633 of NC_083109.1, forward strand.
TCTCCCTCAGGCTGACCTAGACCCCACTCCCTCTGCCCCAGCCCGCCACGCCCACCACCCGTGTCTCCACGGAGGGGCCCTTCTTCCCCTGGACTGTGATCACGTTTGTCCGTCTGCTTCCACCAGCAAACCAAGGTCTGTGAAGTCAGGGCCAGGCTTATTCCTATTCGTAGCCTCAGCCTGGCCCAGTGCCTGGCACATGCAGGGCAGTCCATGCATATTTGGTGATCAGACGACCAAAGCCCCTTGCCTCATCCTGTGGTCTCTGTGTTAAATGTATTTCCCTTCTGTAATTTGCCCCGACTAAACCAAAACACCATCTTCCACACCTAATCAGTATCCGTGTCTTCTCCTCTTCACCTCAGGAGTATCTTTTGAATGTAATCCATCTCCTTCATCCCTCCTGCCATCATCTTAACCCAGGACCATCCTTTGGTCCATCCAGTGAGTATCAGATGCCTTCGGTGTGCCGGTACTGCTGGACTGGGCAGCCCGCCAGGAGCCCAGGAGCCATGCTCCCTGCCTTTCTTGCTTAGTCCACCACCACACCACCACCGGGCTGCTTTTTACGCCTGGATCTTTTCTGAAAACTTGCTAGCGTTGCCCCGTCTACAGGGTAAGGTCCAGCTGATAGGCTTGGTGCACGGGAGCCCAGCCCCCCTGGCCTGCTTGCCCTCCCGTGGTTCCTCTCACTGTCCTCCCACACCCTGTTCTCTTGCCTTCCTGAATGCTTTGCTGTTCCAGAAACATGCCACACAGCTTCACGACTCCATGCCCCAGGACACGTTGTTCCCTTTGACTGGGATTATCACTAGCTTTGTCCCTGTCTTGCTTGTCCTCCAAGACAGAGCTACAATGTCTCCACTGGAGTCCCTCTCGCTCCTTGCAGGCCAAGGCCAAGGTGGTTCATTCCCTCCAGTTCCCACAGTGCATATGAGTCCACAGTGTCTGTGACCACTCTGGCTGTTTACTGATAGGTTTTTCCCATGACAGTGGGCAGGCTAGGCATCTGTTCATCTTTGTATCCATTGAGCCAGGCACATAATGCTTTTTCTATTTAGAATCTAGTGTTTTGTAGGATGTGCTGCCCCCTACCTCACCCGCTGTAAAGTGCCACCCAACACATATATGATGTTATAAAGACAGCTGATTGCAGTGTTTGTCACTCCTGGTAAAGCACCCTGGCCCAGCCCAGGTCTTATCACCCTCACAGCTGTTAGCATGGCTGCTTCTATCCCTTTCCGTGATTCAGCTTGGACTGGGCACATGAAGCAGTTTTGGTCACCTGCCAGCTGAAAGATTTCGGAGTTCAACAGTCAGTTGGGGCTATGCTGCGCCACACTGTTTTTCATTTGTCAAGACAGTTGCTACCCAACTTTGACAAGTAAGCAGCACTCAGGCTCTTGTGTGTGTCCTGTGATGCTGACTACTTCTTAGGTCAATCTTTAGCTTACAAAGTGGTGTCATATCCCTTACCTCATCTTACCCATCCTAAAGTAAATCCCTTTGGTATTAAAATCTGGAACGAATGCTCACTTGGGGAGGTTTGTGTGGAGGAGGCATCCCTTATTAGTGAAAATATTTTGAACTTTACAGTTAGATCTGGATTCATATTTTTATCTTGCTGCTTCTTAGCTCAGGTTGTGTAATAACCTCTGTGAGCCAGTCCTTAAGATGCAATAATACCTACCTTGCTAGATTGTTGTGGGGATTAAATGAGAAGACAGGAACAAACTGCCTAGTCCAGTGCCTAGCAGGAAGTGTGTGCTTATTAGCTTGTAATCCCCTTAAATTCTAAGGAGGAAGGGAAGAATTACTTTGGAATTTTTTTCCCTTCCAGATTTAGTCCATCAATAATTCTTTATTATAAAGTATTAAATGCCATAGGAATTAAATATCAATATGAGTGCGCATGGTATATGCTTGTCTGTGCACTTCTGGAAGGATTCATTAAGAACTATTAGTAGTGGTTGCTTTGGTGAGTATTTCTTAATGAAATTCCTTAGTGCTGATATTTTTAGAAACTTCCATTGTACCCCTTTCATAAGGGGTACAATGTTCATAATTGTTATTACTAAAAAAAAAAACAAAAACGAACTATGCAAAGTCCCGTTAAAAAAATCTTAAAACTGGGCTTCCCTGGTGGCGCGGTGGTTGAGAGTCTGCTTGCCGATGCAGGGGACGCGGGTTCGTGCCCCAGTCCGGGAAGATCCCACATGCCGCGGAGCGGCTGGGCCTGTGAGCCATGGCCGCTGAGCCTGCACGTCCGGAGCCTGTGCTCCGCAACGGGAGAGGCCACAACAGTGAGAGGCCCGCGTACCGCAAAAAAAAAAAATCTTAAAACTTTCTACTTTGCATATCACTAATTTTATATGCTTGCCCTTTCGCTTCATGATATTATTTAAGCAAATATCCCAAAACATGGTGTCTTTAAAATACTTTAAACACGGGAATTCCCTGGTGGTCCAATGGTTAGGACTTGGTACTTTCACTGGCGAGGGCCTGGGGTTCAATCCCTGGTCAGGGAACTAAGATCCCACAAGCCACGTGGCACAGCCAAAAAAAATAAAATGAAATACTTTAAACGAATTGACAAAAATGTTTTTATTTTTATTGAAGTAAATTTTACCATGATTCATTTGGAGAATTGCCTTCTTCAGAATTAGTTTATTTATATAATCAAAGAGTGGGGACTTCCCTGGTGGCGCAGTGGTTAAGAATCTACCTGCCAATGCAGGGGACACAGGTTCGAGGCCTGGTCTGGGAAGATCCCACATGCCGCGGAGCAAATAAGCCCGTGCGCCACAACTACTGAGCCTGTGCTCTGAAGCCCACGTGCCTAGAGCCCGTGCTCTGCAACAAGAGAAGCTGCTGCAATGAGAAGCCTGCGCACCACAACGAAGAGTAGCCTCCGCTCACCACAACTGGAGAAGGCCTGCGTGCAGAAACAAAGACCGAATGCAGCCAAAAATAAATTTGGAAAGAAAAAAAAAAAAAGTGAATTGAAACCAGACAAATACCATATGATTTTGGTTTCTGCTAAAGAGCTAATAGTTTTTATATATAATTTCTTTTAATTTTAAAAGTTTTTTTTAAGTAGTTTTAAAAACAGTTTTAAAATCTCACCATTAATCAGGTGCTGTCCTAAGTGCTTTAAGTGTATTTACTAGGGGTTAAACATGTACTTAAAAAAATACAAGAGTAAAATAAAAAACATAGTCAATACAGATATTATATGGGGAAAGATGTGTGTCTCCTCTATTTTAACTCTCCAGCCTCCCTTCAGGGATACCACCATTAACACTTTTCTTAATTCTAAGGCATTTTAACATATAATAAAAGCAAAATGGAAGAATTTCCAACTTCTTTTTACAAATGCCGCTTAGGACTATATATTTTTGTCTATGCACTAATAAGAAAAATTGCATGTACTGGAATTAACTTGTTATTTTGCTTATTTAATATGAGCTTGCTGCTTTTTAATCTTAAAAGATTTGAAAAAATGCTTTTCTGTTTCTTGATCATTACTGTATTTATAGAAAACATTTTATTGTTAATTTTATATTTGTATATTTTGTTTATATATTTGTAAGCTCCATCGGTCCAAAAAAAATCTTTTTATCTTGTTTCTAGCTATTTGTGATAATATCCTATGAATTGGTTTTTAAATTTAAAACAGTCATGTGGAGTGAAAAGTGTTCTGTAATGTTTGTTCATTAAAGCAGCAAGTCAATTTTTTTTAAGCAAAAAAAGAAAAAGGCTGCCAATGTAACCCGTGAAATTTAGAGTTCTGTTTTTTCTAAAGCACCATAGTTGAATAAGAATAGGAATTTGTATTAATGTGGAATCCACTTGTTCATCTCATGAGGCATTGGGGAATTTGCACGTCATGCAAGTTTTTCTTGCCTCTTGTTTAAACTCCCCTTAACACCTGGGGTTACTCTCTCTTTACCTCTCTCTTTACCTCTTATATTTGGTATCTGTGCCCTTAAACAGGTCTGCTAAACAGATTGAAAATGGTCTGTAGGAAGTCATCTAGTGTTTCCAAGAGATCCCCCCAGAAAAGGCTCACACTGGCCTGTGAGTAGCCAGACCTTGTTTTGAAGCACTGGATAAGATCTGAGTGTTTGTATTGGTCATTTGGAATCCCAGCACGTTACTGCCCTTGGCATGATCTAGCAAAGGGCAGAAAAGATCATTTATGTGTACGTGAATTAAAGATCAAAACAATAAAGAGTACGCCGTGATAGCCCTGGCCAGAGAGGATGGTCATCCGCATAAAGGCGATCGTGCACAAAGAATGGGCACAGACTCAAACGACTACATTCTGTATGATTCCATATATGAGACATTCTGCAAAAGGCAAACTGTAGAGACATAGAACAGATCAGTGGTTGCTAGGAGTTGGGAGAAGGGTTGATTACAAAAGGAGGAATTTTAGGGAGTGAAGGAACTGTTCCCTATCTTACTGTGGTGGTGGTTACATGGCTTTATGCATTTATCAAAACTCACAGAACTGTATGTCCCAAAAAGAGTAATTTTACTGTGCATGAATTAAAGTGGAGAAGATGAAGGGACGCGATTTGTCATTTGATTATGGTTGTGTGAAGTTAGGAAGAGGGTGAGTCTCAGCCAGGCTTTCATTTTTAAAATCTTGTTCTCAGGTTATGTATACCTATATACCTTACCCATAAAGGAGTTTCTAAACATGCACTTTAGATATTTTAGCTAATTTTAGGTATAAAAATAATATATGTATATGGAAAATTCTCAAAGAGTCCAGAAGGTTATACAGCGAAAAGGAAAACTCGCCCCTCCCATCCCAAGCCCACTCACAGTCCCCAGATGTCCTCACTATTAGCAGTTCACTTTGTGTGTGTATTTGTGGTACTGTTCTGGGCCTGCTTTTCCATGTAACTCATCTCAGCGATACCAACATATCAGTGCGTGTAGATCTGCCTCATTCCTTGTATTGATTGCATTCTATTCTGATTTTGGCTCTACCTTGATTTATTTGACCAGTCCCCATTAATGGGTTCCAAATTGCCTGTACCAGGAACAAACTGGAAACAAGGTAGTAAGGAATGCTTGCACGCATTCAGCTGTGTGCACTTGTCTAAATATAGCTGCCCGTGGGACATACCACAAGTGCAACTCTTAGGCCGAAAGGCCTACGCAGTTTTAATTTTGCTATAGATAATGTCACACTGCCCTCTAGGGAGGTCACACAAATTTGTGATCCCACCAGCAAGCATATGGGAATTAAACATGCACTTAAAATTTCACAGGTAAAGTGTAATTTGTTACTTAAGTCAAATCTGTCCTCACTTTCTGACAGCATGGATAGTAGGAGTTCAGTTATAAGATGAAAATAAGCAAATTATTTATATGTTAATGAAGTCTGTATTCTTAGGTTTTTGTGAGTTAAAAATCTTGATTCTAAGGTTAATTTAGTTTAGGGGTAAAATAGTTTTTTTAACGAAAGAATTCACTTTCTCTGTATATTCCTTTTCACATTCTTTTGTTGTGGTAAAGTACACATAACATAAAATTTGCCATTTTTAAGTACAGTTCAGTGGCGTTAAGTATGTTCACATTGTTGTACAACTGTCACCACCATCCCTCTCCAGAACCTTTTCATCTTCCCCAACTGAAGCTCTGTACCCATTAAGTAGTAACTCCCCATTCTCCCCTCCCCTCTGCCCCCGGCAACCACCATTCTACTTTCTTTCTCTGTGAATTTGACTATTCTAGGTTTCCTTGTATGGTTTTTCTATGTTGAAAATTTCCGTGGAGGAAGGAAGGACACACGGTGGAACTCACAGAGATACACGTGAGAACTCTCCTAGGAGTGCCGAAGTTACTTCTCTCACACTCCGCTCCTGTGTTCAGAGTGCACGCTGGTGGCATGAAAAGTGGACATGCGGTATCCCAGGTTCTAGAATAGTGCCTAGACGGCGTGCTCAAGGCGTATTTGCTGAATGGATTGATGAATTTATGAAAACAATGTACTACACGACACAATCTAAAGACCCTGGGATCTTTGTACCTCTGATTAAACTCAAATTTTTGCATTTGTTATTCCATAGGAAATTGGCGTCTTCCATTATCAGACCTCGAGAGGACAGCTGGTTAAAATCCTTATTTGTCCGGAAAGTTGATCCAAGGAAAGATGCTCACTCTAATCTCCTAGCCAAAAGGGAAACAAGCAGTCTGTACAAATTACAGTGTGAGTCATAGGTTTGCTATCTTCATAGTTGACTTTTTTCCCTTTGTTCATAAGTTTATCGTTGAATTTTCTTTTGTTTCAGTTCACAATGTTAAACCGGAATGCCTAGAAGCATACAACAAAATTTGGTGTGTATACCAAACTATCCTTTACTTGGGGAAAAATAATGATTTTAATATTTGTCAGTTGCACTAACCCTTGATAGCAGAGTGAGATCTTTCACGCCTCTTCTTAAAACTGAACGTGGAGAGGCTCTTAAGTTGAGCTCTGTTGGGCATTACCAAGGATGTTTTGATTTTAAGCGCTTGTTCAGCTAACTCCTCACATAGGCTATCAGACTTGGGAATGTTACTAGACTCTTTCAGGTTGGAAGGGACCTTGCAAGGCGGTCTAGCCCAGCTACTCATCCAGTGCTTGAGTCCTTTCTGCAGCCCTTCCTGACGCTATGCTTAAATACATTTCATATGCTCCATTTCTGGACAGCTCTGAGTGTTAGGAGTTAGAATTCACATCCCTGGGACCTCCACTGTGTCCAGTTTTACTCCTAAGTAATATTGCCACGTGAGAGCCCTGTATGGATTTCAGCAGAGCTGCCATTTCTTCCCGGGTCTTCCATCTGCCAGGATTCAAGTCCCTTCAGCAGATTCTCATATGACATGAAACCCATATAGTCTTATCGAATTTGTAAACTTTAAGACCAAAGAGAATTAAGTGCGTTAGTTATTAACAGAAATAGCATTTTAATGATCAGTTGTCCACAAATATAATTTAAAAGCTTTTTTTTAACCTTTCATATCTGCTGCTTTCATGAGAAAGCAAATGATTTTGTTACCAGAATCAGCGTAACTTTCAGAAGCAAAACATCTTTTGTTGTTTTATTTTTGGAGGTGGTTCGTGAAATATAACATTAGCGTTGAGTTTCTTGCTCACCTCAGCACAGTTCTCTTTATTTTAGAAGTGCCCTAAAAATAAAACAAATGCTTTTTTCTAATTCTCTTCTCATAAAATGGAATTTTTCTGTATGCTGATGTTTCTCTGGATTATCTTTCCTGTCCTTTTTTTCACTTCATCTCCTGTCTCAGATTCCTGGCTGTCTATTCATGTTCTCACTTCAAACTCAATGTGCAGAATTACGCTGCTCTTCCAGTTTCTCCATGTGTGACACTCACCATGGTTTTATTTGACTCTTGCCTTAGTTTTATGTGGTTAGCTGGTCACTAAGGGCTGTGTATTCTTCATTTGACGTGTATTTTGCTTCTCTTTGCTTGTTTCCCTCTGCAGGCCTGTTGAGGCCCATTTCCAAGTAGCCCTTTCTGACTGCCTTCCTGGGTTTGAAGCTGCACCTGTACCTTCGCCCCACCCTGCAGTCCATTACCCAGAAGTTTGTCAAATTGATCTGCTTGAGTTCTGTTTTCTCCTTCATCATGTTTGTTTATCTTTTCTCTGAAACTTTCAGCAGCTGCCTGTTTCCAGCCTGGTTTTTAGGGGCCCTGATAATGAGGTTCTTCCCAACTCATCAAGTTCTGAGTACAAGTACTACCTACCTTACAGCCTCCATTCACCTGGGTCATCTGTGCAGGCTTCCGTCTTCCACACTAGCTCCAGTGCTGAGTTGTTTACTTCCTGATCATGTCATGTGGCAAAAAGAAAACCCAATTCCATTTCCCTGACATAATCTGTCTTTCTCCACCCCTAATTTCCATCAATCCCATGTGATTTCTGAACTTTCACAGGTCATACATCAGATACATTTAATATCTGATGTTAATTTTAAAAGTAAATGCTACCCTTCAAAAAATTACGTGGTTTGGTCATTGTACTGGGTCTTAAAGTCATTTGAGTTTTCAGTTAGACATAAGACCATTCAGAGCTTTTCTCTGTTAACTAGTCATATCCACCCAGTCCTAGTGCTTCAACATCGGGTGGTGATCACTAGCTTAATATCACTTGACGTCAGCAAATAATGAGAACAGGTTCCATTTCTGACCCTTGATATCTTTTGCATCCATTGTTGGATCTATATGGCACTTTTTCGTCATAATTTTTCTATTCAAAAAGTGTGCAAATTTTAGCTTTTCTCTTGGTATGATGCAGTTATGGCTCTTCCCTTTACCTTTCCCTGTCCATTAGAATCTGTAATGCGGGAAGGTCTCCGTGGAACCAGGCTCTGACACCTCTGTTAAATTAATACACTGCCAGGACCATGCGCAATCAATAGCGACAAACAGGGCGGTGTGTCCGGCGTGGGATTAGGTGCGATACCTTTCAAATCCCCTCAGCTGGTTGAATTGAGTAGAAACTAATTTATGCCTCATGTCGTCTCTTTCATTTGGATTCTCCTGCCCCTTTGATGCCCTTCGGGATTGTTGGGGTCGGGGTTGCTTCCAGACTGTGTTGTGTCCTGGCTCCGTCGTCTTCCTTAAAGCCCAGTCGTTCTCTGCTGCTGCTTCCTGTGCCTCCTGGGCCGCTCCTGTCATCTGCCCCATCCTCCACATGACTTTCTTCCCTTTCTTTTCCCGCGTTCTTTTTCTACCATTCACATTTCTCTCATCCTTCCCATCTTTGGAACCAGCAAAAGTTAGCTTTCATACACATCACCATTCCTAAGTATATACTTCTTTTTTTTTTTTTTTCTGAAACAGCAGATAATAGACTCATAGTTCCTGGAATTTTTGGACCTTTGGCTCTTCTTTATCATTTTTATCAATATACTTGAGTTACTTACCACTGTTCTAGATAGCTGGGGTATCAGTCACCTAAGCTTCTGATAATTGGGACATGAGAGCACAGCAGAGTTCAGCCAAAAGGCTAATTCTGCACGTCTTTTTATCATAAACGTATTCTGAGGTCAGTTGTCAGAACACAGAGTAGATGACCTTTTCCTGTTACTGATCATGTGTTGTCCACCTGGTGTAATTTCGGTGGTTGTTTAATTAGTGTTGCTCTTTCTTCTCTTTAAGTCAAGAGGTGTTGCCAAAGATTCACGAAGATAAACATTACCCTTGTACTTTGGTGGGGACTTGGAACACGTGGTATGGCGAGCAGGATCAAGCTGGTAGGAAGCAGAAGTCTTTGGAATAAACCCTTGTTCCTTAAGCCTTTACTGTCATTACTTAAATGATTTTTAACATAATGCTTGTTTTTATAAGCAAAGCTTTCCAAGTCTCAGTCTAGTTTTATGGTTAAAGTAGTTTCTCCAGTAAATCACTGCAGAAACTCCTTTTTGATTGTTTTTCATGTTTGAATCTATTATTGAAACTTTATGGTGTAACTTGAGCCAACACACATTACAGTTTTGTACTGTGTTAACACCATGCGTATCTAGAATATTTTCAAGGTAAGAGTATCATGAAACTCTAAATGTATGTTATCGTTTAAAATATATTTCAGTTCACCTCTGGAGGTATGAAGGAGGTTATCCAGTCCTCACGGAGGTCATGAATAAACTCAAAGAAAATCAGGTAATGATTTTTGAAAAAGACTAATGATATAGTAGATGTTAGTACAGAATTAAGTGATTCTTTTCTGCCATCGTTTTTGTTAGTAAACTGTTAGTTTTCTTTAGTAAAAATTTTATTATTTGGACTCTTGAGGTTGTATTTAAACATAGAGTAACCAGTTGTAATACTATTAAAATGATAGTTCTTATTGTAAAAGTCAATTGTACTTTGATAAGCTGGAACTTTGAAACCGGTAAGTCAGTCTGGGTTACCTAACACATATCTGCTTCAGGAACTGACAACCACATATTCTTCATCTTGGGCCGACTTTGCTATCCTCCCCCTCCCTTCACGAAGAGGTGTGTGTTAATGGAGAATATTCTACCAGCCATACATTATTAGGAAAGAAAACCTTTTGTGTAGACTCCCCGTCCATATATAAATGACTTTTTTTTTTTTTTTTGCCTTGCTGTGAGGCTTGTGGGATCTTATTTCCCGATCAGGGATTGAACCTGTGCCCTCAGCAGTGAAAGCACGGAGTCCTAACCACTGGACTGCCAGGGAATTCCCAATATAAATGGCTGTTTGATTTTCTGATGTTTTGAGGTGTCCATGTCACCTGTCTCAATATGCTGTCAAACAGTTAGAAGAACCTAAAATCATAGGAAATTAAATTAGTTTACTTTGTCATTTAAATAATTAGGATGACTATGTAGTTTGATATCTAAACTTGGACACTTTTGAGAGTGAAAGGGAATACTAATAGTCATTATGCTGGTTCAACAAAATGTAAACTGGGACTGTCTCAGGCCAACTGGACCCTGTTTATAATAGTATTCTATTGTGGGAGGAACATAAATGTTGCTAAAGTGGGTTTATATATAAATCTTCTAATATTTATGATATAAATATTAGAAGATTTCATGAGCACCTTTGTTCACTCAAAGGAATTTGCGGAATTCCGTAAGGCGAGAAGCAACATGCTTCTCTCGAGGAAGAATCAGCTACTATTGGAGTTCAGTTTCTGGAATGAACCTGTCCCACGGTCAGGACCGAATATATATGAACTCAGATCTTACCAGCTCCGAGTAAGTATTGAAATAGGAGTTAACTGTCCCCTTGTTCTTCTCTGCAGAAGGACACGCACCCCTGATGCTGAGTGAACAGCAGACACTGAGCGAATGTTCTGTGATGTGTGTTTGGCTCGTTTTCTCCCCTGTCCAGTTCTTCTCCTCTTATTTCCTTTCTAACCTTCCTTCTTTCTCCTCCTTTCTCTTTGCTGAGCTCATTTGTTTTTTATAGTCTTAACGCATAAGGGAAAAGATGTAACATACAGGATCAGCTACATTATATAGCATCTGTTGTCATTGAACTAGAGCAGCTAATAAGCATGTGACTGTTGACATTATACAGCACTGTAAGACAAAAGGGGAATAATATTTGCACGACTTTCTAGATATTTCCCTACTTAGGTGACCACTAAAAAGAAAGGCCCAGGTGGCAACATAGTTAAAGTGTAAAAGTATCAGTAGATCTTGGTGGTCTAATGCTCAGTATTATACTGGAAAAAAAACAAGTGATGTCCTTGTTAGGTTTACTTAAATTGAATTATTTAAAAATTTCACAATAAAGTCTGAATAGGTACCAACAATTTAATCATCGTGGGCCTAACTATGGTTTTTATGACTATAATTGGATGACTTAATTAACTCTCACTTTGTGTGTATGTTGTCTTCTTAGATGAAGCCACAGTGGGATAGGTATGAACACAGTGAATAATACTATTTTGTTACATTTTTTTTTATCTGTTAGATTTCACATTATTAAAAGTTAATTTTTAAGTTAGTCTTGTCATTTGATGTTTTTTATACTGTTAGTTCCATATTTCTTCACAGAAGAACTAACAAACCGAATCCAAATCTCTTTTCAGCCAGGAACTATGATTGAATGGGGCAACTACTGGTGAGTATTTTACCAAATGATGAGGTTGGTAAGTCTTATAAATAGATTCTTTTAGGCCATAGTGTTACTTCTAGAAACAAAATCTGGGGTTAGTGCCATGACTTGATACTAGACTGTTGTTTTGTTTGATATATTTGTATTATGAAATTTTTCAAACATGTACAAAACTAGAGAGAAAAATACCACAGGTCTCCCTTCCATACCCATTACTTAGCTTCAGTAATTATCAACACGTGGCCAGTCTTGCTTAGGTCTAAATCCCCCAACCCAGAGTGTTTGGAAGTAAATCTCAGACAACATAAAATTTCATCTATAAATATTTTAGTATATATCTCCAAGAGATAAGCACTTTTTATTAAAAAAAAACAAAAGCCCCCAAGTGTCACATGAAGTTATTTCATATTCTTCTTGGATGTTATCTTTTCTGAAATGTTGCTTTTGTCACATAAACAGAGCACCACAATGATACAATTGCTTCTTTTTTTTTCTTCTTAGTTTAGCAAAATATGAATTTTTCTTCAAACTGATCTATAGATTCAACAGAATCCCAGTCAAAATCCCAGCAGGCTTTAGAAATGCAAGGGACCCAAAATTGCTAAAACAACCTTGAAAAAGAGGAACAAAGTTGCAGGACTCACAGTCCTCAATTTCAAAACTGACTGCAAAGCTAGAATAATCAAGACAGTATGGTACTGGCATACGGACAGGCATATAGATCAATGGGATAGAATTGAAAGACAAGAAATAAATTCTCACGCACGTGAGCAATTGGTTTTTGACAAATGTACCAAAGCAATTCAGTGGGGACAGATAATCTTTTCATCACAGGGTCCTCAGACAACTAGGTATCCTTGCAAAAAGATGAATTTAGACCCCTGCCTCACACTGTATACAAAAACTAACCGAAAATGAATTGTAGCCCTACATGTAAGAGCTAAATTACAACACTTTCAGAAGAAGACATAAGAGAAAATCTTCGTGACCTAGGGTTAGGCAAAGAGTTCTTACATAAGCACCAAAATCACAATCCACAAAAGAAAAGAAATGGTAAATTATAATTCATCAAAATTAAAAGCTTTTGTAATTCAAAGGATACAGTTTTAAAAATTAAAAGACGGGTCACAGACTGGGAGAAAATTTTGCAAATCACATATCTGATAAAGGACTTGTATCCTGAATATATGAAGAAATCATACAACTCAATCACGAGAAGATAAATAACTCAATTAAAAAATGGGCAAAGGACTTGAATAGACAGTTCTCCAAAGATACACAAATAGCCAAAAAACATATGAAAAGATGGTCAGCATCACTAATCATAAGATAAATGCAAATCAAAACCACAATTATTTTCCATTCATCTCACTCCCTTTAAGAAGGCCATTATCAAAAGAACAGAAAATAACAAGTGTTGGCAAGATACAGAGAAATTGGTACCCTTGTGTACTGTAGGTAGGAATATAAAATGGGGCAGTCATCATGGAAAACAGTACAGAGTTCTTCAAAACATTGAAAATAGCATTACTCTCTGACCCAGCAACCCTACTTCTGGGTATATATTCAAAAGAATTCAAAGCACCATCTCAAAGAGATGTTTGCACACCCATGTTCATCACAGCATTATTCACAGTAGGTAAGAGGTGGAAGCAACCCAAATACCCATCAACAGATGAATGGATAAAAATGTGGCATATATATATAATGGAATATTAATGCAGCCTTTAAAAAGAAGGAAGTCCTGCCACATGCAGGGTGAACCTTGAGAACATTATGCTAAGCAAAATAAGCCAGTCAGAAAGGGACAAATACTGTATGATTCCACTAATAGAAAGTTTCTAAAGTAGTAAAAACCATAGACACAGAAAATGAAAAGGTGGTTGCCAGGGGCTGGGTGCAGGGGAGTTGGTGTTTAGTGGGTATAATTTCAATTTTGCAAGATGAAAATGTTCTGGCGATCTGTTGCACAACAGTGTGAATAGACTTGGCCCTACTGGCCTGCACAGTTGAAAATGGTTGAGATAAATTTAATGTTAGGTGCTTTTTACCACAATAAAAAATAAAATCATAAGATAAATTTGGGGAAAAAAATTTAATGGGCAAAGAATTTGAATAGACATTTCTTCAGAGGAGCTCTATGAATGCCTAAAAAGGACGTGAAAAGCTGCTCAACATCCTTAGTCAGTATGGAAATGCAAAGTAAAACCACAGCGAGATAGTACTTCATACCCACTAGGATGGCTATAATTAAAAAGGCAGAATAACGTGTTGATGAGGTTGTCAATGAATTGGTACCTTTACACATTTCTGGTGAGTGTAAAATGGTACAACCACTTTGGAAAAGGAAAACCATGACTTTTTACTTACTTTCAATTTATATATTCTCCTTTTTTCAGTTATAAAATTTCTTGCTTTGGGCTAGATAATTTCTAAGATCTACCTCCAAAAAACAGTTCTGGGATCTTTTTTTCTAATGAATCTTTTCTTCTTAGGTCATCAAAGGCTAAATAATGCAAGGTAGAATTCCTTTTCATTTGAAAACTAAGAAATACATATTTGATTGTATACTATTATTGTAGACATCATTTTATTAAGGAATTCGGGGGTAGGGTTGATGCTATAAGTGTAGTAATTTAGTTGCCCACAGAATAGGATCACCCAGTTCTATGTTTCCGTATTACTCATTGAGACTTGCCCACCGTGGAATCCACAAGGAAGGAACTGAGGTTATTCTTCAGTTATTTTAAAAATTATTTATAAAGCCAGTTCAGCATTCAATTTGTATTTTGGCACATAGGTAACTAAGGTGGTGATCTCCTCTTCACTTCATGCTTCTGATTATTTCCAGGCTAAGGCAAGGTATGTTTTCTTTGCCTACTGAGAAAGTGAATGAGAAAAATTCAGAATGAAATGAACTGTCCTGAATATTTATCACTATCAATGAAACTAAGGGTTTTCCCCCTTAGGGTTAGAATGCACATTAAAGTGATTTGCTTAATTTCAATAATTTACAAATCAGATTTGTAATTTTTGTGAAGATTATGATCACTTAACACTACATGTAAGGTTAAAGAAATTAACATCGCTTGGAGGTAGCCCATGGGAGCAATAGCAAGAGATCCCTCCTTTTCCCCTAAAGAACCTGAAAGCATGGGTCACCTTTGTGGAGTTGAGCACGTGGTGAATGAGAGCCAAGATGTACAAAGTGACCTTGAGGAGACTGGCTTCCTCACTCCCACCACAGGCTGCCCTTGCTCTGATTCCACACCCGCCTTTGAGATGTTCTAATTCAGTTACTATGAAGTTTGCCTCTAAGAAGAGAATGCGCTGGTCAAGCCGACTCACTTATCTTGTCTCTCACTGTGGATATTAGTGGATTGAATCCTTGTTCATAGTCTCCAGCTCTTTTTTTTTTTTTTTTTTTTTTTTTTTTTTGCGGTATGCGGGCCTCTCACTGTTGTGGCCTCTCCCATTGCAGAGCACAGGCTCCGGACGCGCAGGCCCAGCGGCCATGGCTCACGGGCCCAGCCGCTCCGCGGCACGTGGGATCCTCCCGGACTGGGGCACGAACCCGTGTCCCCTGCATCGGCAGGCGGACTCTCAACCACTGCGCCACCAGGGAAGCCCTCCAGCTCTTTTAAATGAATTAGAATGAATCCATCTTCCCAAGTCCTGTCCACTCTGGGACCCTAATATGACTGAGACATCAGGCCAAGCCTGGGCAGTGTTGATATAAATTGACTGGGTAACTGGGGTGTGGAGTCTCTTGAGAGACTCTACCTGTGACCTTCCTACATCACTTGAAACTGCTTCCTTCATTTTCAACTTTGGTTCTAGAAAACCGCTTTAAGAAAACATACATTTTAAAAACTTGTTTAGGATTTCAAGTGCATCACACTTGGGAGTCCACCTGCCGATGTGGAGGACGTGGGTTCGTGCCCCGGTTCGTGCCCCGGTTGCCAATTGACAGTTGGAACTGCCAGGAAGCTCACGTCCATGGTTCTTCCATATGCTGTCCGAGGGGTCGCAGAATTCGACACCCGCCCTTGGCTGTAGATCACAGAGCTTGCGGGTTTCTCAGAGTTCATGGTGTGCAGCTGCTTTGTAAGTGCGGTGCACTTCCTTCCTCTCTGTTTTAAGCCCTGTTCTCGAGGCAGGGTCCCTGTCTCCCTTGGAGTACAGTGCCTGTGGCACCGTGGGGTTCTCAGATCGAGAATTCCCTCACTTTCTCACAGTGTGTTCTTGGAAAGCAGCTTTTTTTAAGTTGACAGGTCCTAGCCTACCCTCTGCCAGTTTTCTAGACTTTACGTTAAGAATCAGCAGTGCAACCACATGTCCTCACGTTGTTGTTTTTATTTTTTTTTTATTTATTTATTTTGGCTGTGCCGGGTCTTCGTTGCGGCATGTGGACTCTTAGTTGCAGCATGCTTGCGGGATCTAGTTCCCCAACCAGGGATCGAACCTGGGCCCCCTGCATTGGGAACGCGGAGTCTTACCTACTGGACCACCAGGGAAGTCCCATGTTGTTTTTATTTTAATAGTTATGAATTACTGTCCATTTTTCACAAAAATGACTGCTGTAGCTATAGAAAGGTACATTTACATCTTATGTACATTAAAACAACTTTCGAATGCATTCTGAACAACTTGCGCTGAGGATGGAGGGAACTTACTGATACTTTTTAACATACCTGATTCAATATCTGAACGTTGTTTTTTTTCTTATAGGGCTCGTGCAATTCGCTTCAGACAGGACAGTAATGAAGCAGTTGGAGGATTCTTCTCCCAGATTGGGCAGCTATATATGGTGCATCATCTTTGGGGTATGTTTTTTTCCCTTCATTTTTGTATTCCTGGGATTTCAGAGTTCATTACTAACGAACTTGTCCTAGGCAGTAAATCGTATCTCAAGTCAGGAACCTTAAACACTGCAGCTGAGCCAAATGTCCCAGATGGAACGTAGGTGCTGGGCTACCCAGAACAAGAGGTCAATAGTGCAGGGTCCACAGATGTGCGGCACGTCAGTGCGCTGGTGAAAGTGAGAGTGGGGCGAGAGAGGTGAGGCAGCAGCCCCGGGTGAGGGGAGATGATAGAGCTGCCCCCGGCTCCCTCAGGGACGGTCCTGCATTCCATGCAGAGGAGGTGCCCACACGCGCGCCCACCCCCTGCCTTGGGTCTGACTCTACTGTCCCAGAAGCCCTTCTCTCGCCTTTTCCATCCCTGCCCACTTTGGTTTGGCACCATCTTTGGTGTCTTTCAGGGCCTGACTCAGATGTTCCCCTTTGTTCCCAAGGGAATGTCGCTGTCCCCTGAGCCCCCAGAGCCCAATACTGTGTGTGTGTGGTCACAGTCATGGCTGTTTATGTCTGTCTACCTGCTGAACAGGAACCGGGTCTCAGCAGTAGCTTGGTTCATTCTGGGCACATTTGTAAATGGTTATTAAAGAGATGAAAAGCATGACTTTTTCCAAACCTTATTAATTTGCTGAGGTGTTGGTTTGCCCTGTTTGGTCCACCAAGTGCTGCGGAGTCACGTGCCTGCTGGGTTAGCAGGAGGCTCAGAGACGGGTGACAGGTCTGCTGAGTGGGAAAGCAAACCTGAGGGACAGGCCACCAGGCCATGCGCAGTGAGTGACGCAGGGAGTTCCAGTTGGGGCCCTCCACGTTAGGAGTGTATATTGGGATATAAAGGGATACAAAGCTATGAATTGGGGGAAAACCAGTGAAAGGTGGAATACGAGCTAGACTTCAGCATCTAGATGGGACTGACAGTAGAGGTGGGAAGGAGGGGCTGGAACAGCCATGGAGACACAGGAAATTATAAAAAGTGCTCAGGAAACTACAGATAGTGCCGACGGGCTAAACGGTAAGATACCTGCCGGGGACCCGGGTCTAAATGGGTGAGTTGAGGCAAGAAAAGTCATTTTCACATTGTGCCCCTGGGACCTTTCCCTGAAACCCTCCGTGTCTGGGGAGGAGACCCCACTCCAAGCCCCCGCCAGCCACTGCTCACCTCAGCCACACACACTGGGCTTCCCCGGCATTTAAAAGCTTGAAACCTACACCAAATGATTAGAGGCCACCAATAACCCTCAGCTCCCAGAATGTCAGGGGCAGTGGTGTTCCTGGGAGCTGTTTTCTAGCAGCTGAGATTTGACCTCCTAAGGATCAGAGTTTTCAAATGGAGTAGATTTGCGAACAGATCTTTAAAAGATGTGTTCTGTGTCCCTGCCTTTTGATTATACTAACTGTAATTTAACCTTTATGGGTTCAAGGTGGGAGTGAAGTCATTTTTATCATTATTTTTTAGTGCATGATCTGTCCAGAGGATATAAACTGAAAAGACAGACCCCCTCCCCTTCCCCAGCCTGGAGGGGCCTCTGAGGGCGGCCTCTGTAGTGAGCGAGTGCGGAGACGGATGGGTCAGGACCCATGTGCTTTGGCGCACAGGCAGAGGTCAGGCACATGTCTACTCTGAGGCCCTGCCCTTCTCCACCTTCCTTTTTGTCTCGAGTCTGTGTCCCCAATGTCCACTGCCCACTTCCTACTTTATAGGAAAAAGTCTTGAGATGTGCAGAGATGAATTCTCAGTTGTCTGCCCCCAAAACTTAGCCTCACTTTTCCATTTTTTTTAGAGAAAGAGAACCAACATTTATCAAGCACCACCAGTGTGTTGGTTATTTATGCACCACTCCCTTTAATCCTTACAGCCACACACCACAAATGAGATACCTGTGGCTCACAGGTGGTGAATAAATCACCCAGGACCCACAGCTGTTCAGGAGCTGAGCCAGGCTCAGACATCAGCAAGTCTGGCTTCAAAGCAGGTCTTCCCCCCAGCACAGCCCCCCTTCCTGTTACCCTTGCACGTGATGCCATCCCGCCCCACCTCCTCAAGGCCTCGCTGCAGCCACGGCTCCTCCACCACCCTATCTGTGGCCTCCTTCCCTTAGTGTATGCATGGGCTCAGTGCCTCCCATCTTTAAAAGCCTCCCCAAACCCAAAGGTGCATTGACAGATGAACAAAATGTGGTTTGTTCAAATTCATAGAAGCAGAATGTAGAGTAAAGTGTATCAGGTTGGGAGAAGAGGGGAATGGGAAGATATTGTTCAATGGATAATGGTGGCACAACGTGAATGTACTTAATGCCACTGAACTACACATTTAAAAATAGTTAAAATAGTAAATTTTGTTATGTATATTTTATCCCCCCCCAATTTTTTTTTAATTAAGAAAATTTGTAAAAGAACACAGGCCTCCAAACTGTGTTCCCTGCGGGGGGTGGGGCAGGGGGTGGCGAGGGGTCACCACATGGTACCCTAGGTGTGCATCCGACCCCGGTGAGGACACTGCCGCTTGTCACATGAATGTTAACTGTTTTCCTCCGGGTGGTGAGAGGTAAAAGATTTTGTTTTCCTTCTATTTTTCAGCATCTTCAATATTTTATGTAATAAATTTATACTCCATTACTAGTGGAGGGAGCTTTTGTCTTTAGATGGTCAGAGGCCATCTAAGACCAGGCCTGCAAGGTTAGGTCTTCTCATAGGGAAAAGGAAGCCCCAAAACAGAAACTAGAACTGAGGAGGGAGCCCTGGGTGATCTCTTAGTCACGACTGACACCATGTCCAGATGCCTAGGAGGCATTTCCCTGGTCACTGGTTGGAAGGATCTTGCCCGGGTTGGGAATCAGAGACCAAGGCACCTGGGTGAGATATCCGAATTGTACCCCAAGGACTCTGACCCTTGGCCCATGCTCTTCCCTCCACCTGGAGTGCCTTTCCCTCCCGTTCCTGCGTGTCGATGATAAAATGGCCTTTTCAACCTGAAGACCCACTTGGTCAGATCACAGCTTCCAGGCAGCTCTCCCTGGTCAGCTGTGTTCTCCCTGTTGGGTCTCTTTGTTCTCCACTGCCTTGAATACAGTCTCACCCAGATCACTGTAGTGCTTTATAAATGCTGAGAAAAATGGAATCTAATATTGCTTATCCGTAGTCTGACAGTGTGTGGTTACAGATTTAACGTGTACTGAGGAAGTTCATTTGGTTTGTAAAGGCACGTCTTGAATCTGCAAGACTGTGAGTCTTGAGAGCGGGTGGTTTTGCGTCTCCCACAAGGGCTAACAGTTGCTCAAAATAGCCAGCTCACTGTCATTCCAGCTTAATACTGAGTTCCCAAAGTATAGGCGGTCCCTGACTTACGACGGCTCAACTTAGAATTTTCCAACTTTACGATGGTGCAAAAGTGATCCACATTTAGTAGAAACTCTACTTCACATTTTGAATTTTGCTCTTTTCCTGGGCTTTCAATACATTCTCTCGTGATGCTGGGCAGTGGCAGCCGCAGCTCCCAGTCAGCTACACAGTCACGAGGGTGAACAACCAATAAATTTATAACTATTCTGTTTCTTACTTTTAGTGCAGTATTCAGTAAGTTACATGAGATATTCAACACTTTATTATGAAATAGGCTCTGCGTCAGATGATTTTGCCCAACTGTAGGCTAATGTGAGTGTTCTGAGCACGTTTAAGCTAAGCTAGGCTAAGCTCGTCTATTCCAGTAGGTTAGGTGTATTGAATGCATTTTCGACTTAACAATATTTTTGGCTTACAGTGGGTTTATTGGGATGTAACCCCATCATAAGTTGAGGAAGGTCTGTAGGCTCTTTGAGAAAATGAGGAGTGCAGCAGAATCAACACTTAATGGATACACAGTTGACCCTTGAACAACACAGGTTTGAACTGCTGGGGTCCACTTATATGCAGATCTTTTTCAGTAAGTACACACAGTACTATATGACCTATAGTTGGTCAAATCCAAGGGTACAGAACCATGGATACAGAGGGCCGGCTACGGGATTTAAGCACCTGCGGATTTTGGTATTCACAGCGGATCCTGGAACCAGTCTCCCACTGTACTAGTGGAATTATGTTTGGTTTAAGTCTTAATTCTTCTGTGTGGCTATTTTTAAGCTTACAAAGATCTTCAGACCAGGGAAGATATACGGAATGCAGCATGGCATAAACACGGCTGGGAAGAACTGGTATATTATACAGGTAATATCTTCATAGGCATAAAACATTTCATTTTTCTCATTGTTTTAATGTTCTTTCACCCTGAAGCTAATATGTATTTAAAAAAAAAATAGTACGTTGCTCTAGGATCGTGAATTGTAAGGTTGAGGGAATGGAGAAATAGTCATATTTTTCTTCGACAGTTATAGGACATTTTTTCAATAGAGAATATTCACTCTTTCAAGTATATATGTCGTCTGGTACAGTTCTCAGATCTTCATGTGTTGTAAATTTTACATCATTACCCTTTTTGTGCATTTCTGTATTCTCTGAAAATTTATTATACAAATAAATTTTTTTCTAAGCTTCTCTTTTCTTATCAAAATTGTCCATTCCCCAAACCATTACAATTTAATACAGCAATTAAAAAGTAATTTTGAAAATTAATTTGGTATTTAGACTTTCCATATGTACATGTGTATGCATGTGTACATATGTGTACACCTATACATGTATGTATACCTATACACACACACACACACACACAATGAAATCCTAGTTGCTTGATTTTTAGACGAAAACAACCAGGCTGAATGGTACCACCTATGTTGCACGTCAGGTACATTTAAGCCCATATCCTACCAGGAAGATCAAAGAGTAATTTGTTCTGGAAAATAACTATTATCTTGTCTTTTAATTCAAAAAAATCATATAACTGTATGTGGCTTTGCTGTTTATTCTTACATTTCCATAAGTTCCCAAAGATGTGTTTTACTTAGCACTGACAGTTCTACAAGTACAGTGTATTTGTTCCTTTATACAGGATACAGTCAAATTATTTGATATTATATAAATTTTAATTCAGTTGAAAGAACCTTCTGAGAAAGCACCATTTTTCTCACAATATGGACTTTCCTAATTTCCTACAAATTATTTGATGTTATATAAATTTTAATTCAGTTGAAAGAACCTTCTGAGAAAGCACCATTTTTCTCACAATATGGACTTTCCTAATTTCCTACAAATGAAACTTTCCTAATTTCCTACAAATTTCCTACGACAGAATGTTTTAATATCATCTTATAGGAAGTCAGCTGATGTGTCATTAGCTTGTGTATTTCTTCCCCTGAGATCAATCCTAAATATTCCAGTACTCTATTCTGATTTCAAGCAGCATGTCTTCTGAATATGCTTAGCAGTCTATTTGTTAATGTATATTTACTGCAGTCTGTTTAGAAAAGAACGAGCCTAGTAATCTTGATCTTTGTTTTCAGTCCCACTTATTCAGGAAATGGAATCCAGAATCATGATCCCACAGAAGACTTCACCCCTCCAGTAAAGCTACAGAATTTTGATGTGCCTACATAAATTTATGTGACAAGTACTTGTCATAAATTAATTTGAACTGTATATCAAGTGAAAAAGAAACACTGAAGTGTAAACTGCTGTATATAGCTTGTAAGAGACCTCTTTTCTTTAAAATTTACAAAATCACAAGAAAGTGAACTATTACAGTTTGGCTGATTGTAGCAGTGCTCTGTAGTCCTCTGAAACATCCCTGTATTTGTCGAATATACCTTACAATACCGGGCCACCTCTCCCCACCCTCCAGGAAAAGAGGGCCCAAATTAAAATTGGAATCGTCTCCAAATAAGAATCCAACCATGGAAAAAAGTTAGCCATTTCTTTATAAAAAGCAAATCTGTTTTATAATTACAGATTTTTAGACAAATTTCTTGTATCAGGAAGAAATATAAATTTTGTCAGGTTTCTGTAGCATTTTTCTGAGTCTCAGACTAGGAACAAATTGTAAGTGTACCCAATACCTGCAAATGTTTTACTTCACTCTCATTTTTAATGTCAGCATAATAAACAGTGTATCATTACTGAGTTGGAAGTGGTTGATCGGTAATTCAGTCTCCACATAGTGTGTCATGATTATATGAGAGGAAAAAATGGCTTGAACCTCTGTATCATATGTGACTTTGAAATGAACACCTTGAATAGCACTAATTTTTATTTGTAATATTTTTCTATAACAAAACGAGTAGCACTAGGAAAAGAGGTTTTATTTTGTAAACAATCATCTGTGACCTCAGACATTCTCTGGTTAATATTTTAGTAAGCTCACAGACGATTTTTCCAAGATCATGTATGAGGGGTGGTGCATGTTGAGATTTAAATTGGCATAAAGCTGCATACTTTGTCTAGCTCTGATTTAGTTTTTTAATATAGTGTGCCAATTTTGTGACTGTAATCATGTGAAAGTCCTGTTGAAATGAAAAATTATGTCTGACCCCCAGATCAAAGAATTTATGTTAAAGTGTGAATAAAAATCTCATACCAAATGTCAGGCTTTTACATGCGAATGGTTTTCTCCAAGAACATATAAAATTCAATAAAATCCTCTTAATTTTCACATATTACATGTTTGCAATCTTTTTTTAATGACTGGTGCTGAGAATGACTCTGTCACTCTTGAAAGGTAGCTTGTCCCAGTTCAATGGGCATATGTGCGTCTACAGAGTAAAATATTAAATAGGCTCATCGGCCGCTCCTTATGGCCACTTGGTAGGTGTTATGAGGAATGGGTGTTTGGGTACCAGCGCATGATGGCCTGATGTTTGGGGGCTGGGGCTGCCAGTGGAAGAACAGGCTGTGCTCCTTGAGGGGGTACTTACCCTCCTGGGTGTTGAGTTCCTTAACCTATAAAATGGGGAGGTTGAATCCAATAGCCTTTAAGGTCCCTTCAGCTCTGAATTTCTGTAACTGGCCCTTCATGGTGGCACAGGAAGCAGTGGGAGAGAGAGGGTATAGCAAGCTCTGGCACAGAAAACCTGCGGTTTAGCACCAGCTACTCTACTGGTTAGATGCTCTGAGCATGTCTGCAGCATGTGAATGAAAACTATATGAAACTGCTTTCTAAACTACTTAAAGAAAAATGGTAGAATTACTATTACTAGTAAAGGTAATCTAGCTATTCAGAACTGAAAAAAAATTGCTGGGGACAGGGAATTTTCACTTACAAAATTGCGTGGACTTGTAAATGAAACAAGCCCTGCAGAGGTCAGGAATCTTCTATCATACACTGGTGTATTTGGGTCCAGAGAAACAGAACCAATAGGATATCTAGATATAGATATATTTGGGGGGGTGAGGAAGGAAGGACTGGGAGTTTGGGATTAGCAGAGGCAAACTATTATATATAGGATGGATAAACAACCAGGACCTATTGTGTAGCACAGGGAACTATATTCAACATCCTGTGACAAAACATAAAAGAATATGAAAATATATATATATGTATAACTGAGTCACTCTGCTGTACAGAAGAAATTAACACAACATTGTAAATCAACTACACTTCAATAAATTTTTTTTAAAGATATATTTAAGAGGAGATTTATTATAGGAATTGGCTCATGCCATTCTGGAAGCCAAGAAGTCCCATAGTCTGTTGTCTGCCAGCTGGAGAACCAAGAAACCCAATGGTAAGATTCTGTCCAAGTCCAAAGGCCTGAGAATCAGAGGGAACTGATGGTGTAACTCCCAGCCCGAGGTCAAAGGCCCAAGAACCAGAAGCTCCAGTATCAGAGCAAAAGGTGGGCATCCTACCTCAAAAAGAGAGTGAATTTGCCCTTCCTTGACCTTTTTGTTCCATTCATGTCCCTGACGGATGGGGTGATGTCCACCCACATTGGGGAGGGTAATGCGCTTTACCCAGTCTACTGAATCGCATGCTAATCTCTTCCAGGAAAACCCTCACAGACACACCCAGAAATAAGGTTTTACCATCTGAGCATCCCTTAGGCCAGTCAAGTTGACACATAAAATTAACCATCACACTGGGCTCAAGAGCTTCCCCAAACTGCCTCATCCACCTGACTCCCTGTCCATGGGCCATTCAATATCTGGTGAGGACCAGAGCGTCCAGGTGCCAAACAGAATATGAAAGGATGATATTTTCTTTTAGAAATAGTTCACTCCTCTCTTTCTGTCTTGCTTTCTGTTCAGAAAAGCATAGAGGGGACTTCCCTGGTGGTCCAGTGGTAGAGAATCCACCTTCCGATGCAGGGGACGGGGGTTCGATCCCTGGTCAGGGAACTAAGATCCCACATGCTGCAGGGCAACTAAGGTCACGTGCCTCAACTAGAGAGCCCGCGTGCCACAACTAAGACCCGACGCAGCCAAAAATAATAAAAATAAATAAATTAAATAAATATTTTTTTAAAAAAAGAAAAGCGTAGAGCAATAAACCGACTCTAAAACAGAGTTCGGGACTCCCCTGGTGGCGCAGCGGGTGAGAATCTGCCTGGCAATGAGGGGGACACGGGTTCGATCCCTGGTCTGGGAGGATCCCACATGCCTCGGAGCAGCTAAGTCGGTGCGCCACAACTACTGAGGCTGCGCTCTAGAGTCCGCGAACCACAACTATTGAGCCCATGCGCCACAACTACTGAAGCCCGCGTGCCTAGAGCCTGTGCTCTGCAACAGAAGCCACCGCAATGAGAAGCCCGTGCACTGCAACGAAGAGTAGCCCCCACTCGCCACAACTAGAGAAAGCCTGCACGCAGCAACAAAGACCCAATGCAGCCAAAAATAAATACATAAAATAAATAAATTTTAAAAAATAAAATATAAAATCAGCTCATATAGTGAAAAAATAAAATAGTTCTTTCAGAATACACCCTCCTCTAGAGTCCTGAGGAATTTCTGTCCTAATTAAGTCACTGGGTTTCACAAAGCAGCAAAAAAGCCCCACACTGGGCTTTAGTCTTCATTCAACTCAACAAACGTTGAGCTTCTGTTATGTGCCAAGCACCAGGCACTTGGAATAATATGAACAAAACATGACTCCTGCCCTTGAGAAGCTTACAGTCCAGTGAGAGGAGACTGGCAATTAAAATAAAAAACCCTGTAACTTACATGGTATGGTAGAAGTTGATAAATGCTGTAGTGGAAGAAGGTAGAATGGGTAATGGAGATCAGGAATCTGAGGGGGGGTTGGGAGGGGCAGTACGTAATATTATATACATTTGATTAGAGTTGGCCTTGCTGAAAAGCTGAGATTTAAAATTGAAGGAGCTGGGCCTCCCTAGTGGCGCAGTGGTTGGGAGTCCACCTGCCAATGCAGGAGACACAGGTTCGTGCTCTGGTCCGGGAGGATCCCACATGCCGCGGAGCAACTAAGCCCGTGTGCCACAACTACTGAACCTGCGCTCTAGAGCCTGCGAGCCACAACCACTGAAGCCCACAGGCCTAGAGCCCGTGCTCTGCAACAAGAGAAGCCACTGCAATGGGAAGCCCACGCACCGCAACGAAGAGTAGACCCCGCTCGCTGCAACTAGAGAAAAGCCCGCGTGCAGCAACAAAGACCCAACGCAGCCAAAAATAAAAACAAACAAATTTTTAAAAAATAAAAATAAAGTCAGTGGGAAGTGAATGTAGACAGAGAAGAGGAGACCAAGGTGAGGATGAACCAGGAAGGGAGAGTGAGACACCACCAGGGAAACAGGAAGAAACTCAAGGAAGTGGGATATCATGAAAGCCAAGTGAAGAAAGTCCATCAAGGATGAGATCACTTGTGTCGAATGCTACTGCGAGGCTGGGTTGGATGAAGGCTGACAACGGATCATTAATTTAGCAACACAGTGGTCACTTGGTGACTTTTGACAGGAACATTCTATTAACAAGCTAATTTATCAAATTAACACTTTATTTTAGCAATTCCTGCCCAATTTGTCAAATTCTTTTATTAAACCCCCAGAATAGAACAAATTATATTAATTTGTCCAACTATTAATTTTCCCTGGCAATATTCAAAACTTCCAAACTCACTTTCCATTCATTGGGTATAAGTCTGGTGATTATTACTTATATAAGCCAAATAATTTTTAATTATAGTTCATGTGATATCATCCCTACTACTTTTTTTTTAAATTTATTTATTTTATATTTGGCTGTGTTGGGTCTTCGTTGCTGTGCACGGGCTTTCTCTAGTTGTGGTAAGCAGGCTTCTCATTGCGGTGGCTTCTCTTGTTGTGGAGCACAGGCTCTAGGTGCACAGGCTTCAGTAGTTGTGGCTCACGGGTTCTAGAGCGCAGGCTCACTAGTTGTGGTGCGCGGGCTTAGATGCTCCACGACATGTGGGATCTTCCAGGACCAGGGCTGGAACCCGTGTCCCCTGCATTGGCAGGTGGATTCTCAACCACTGCACCACTAGAGAAACCAATCCCTACTACTTTTTAAAAGCCCTCTTGGAACCACACTTTGCTCTCCTCCCAACTAGCACTTGACAGAATCTGCTTCTTTTCCCTTATTCTCACAGCTGCCTGTGAAATATCCTTTTCTTCAGTTCTACATTAAACTTTTAAATTTCTTATTAAATTTATACTCTCAGTTTCTGGCTGAGACATGGTAGATGTTCAGTAATATGCTTGATGAGTCGACAGAAGGAAGAGAGGGAGAAAGGGAAGGAAGGGAAAAGGAAAGTATAGAGACTGTCAGTTCTGGGAATTCCCTGGTGGTCCAGTGGTTAAGACTCCAAGCTTCCACTGCAGGGGGCGCGGGTTCGATACCTGGTCGGGGAAACTAAGATCCCAGATGCTGTTTGGCAAAAAAGAAAAAAAAAAATCTTTATAGAGACTGTCAGTTCTAATTGGAAGATACATGGGACTCTCAGAAAGCAGATACTGCCATGCCTTTATTCCTACTATTTTCATATTCTAGAAATCCTTAGAAATACACTCTGCCTAGATAAGCTCCATAAAAACAATTTAAAAGGAAGACAATAAACATATACAGAAATATGCTCAGAGTTGGAAACTGTGATAAGCAAAGTACTGAAGAGTCCTCTGTTAACTAGTACTAAAACTAGTACTTTTTCCAGAGTTCAGTTAACCGTTAAAAATGAAACCACTGGGGCTTCCCTGGTGGCGCAGTGGTTGAGAATCTGCCTGCCAGTGCAGGGAACACAGGTTTGAGCCTTCGTCAGGGAAGATCCCACATGCCATGGAGCAACTAAGCCTGTGCGCCACAACTACTGAGCCTGTGCTCTAGAGCCCGCGAGCCACAACTACTGAGCCCACGTGCCACAACTACTGAAGCCTGCATGCCTAGAGCCTGTGCTCCGCAACAAGAAAAGCCACCACAATGAGAAGCCCATGCACCGCAACAAAGAGTAGCCCCTACTCACCGCAACTAGAGAAAGCCCGTGCACAGCAACCAAGACCCAATGCAGCCGAAAATAAATAGATAAATAAATTTTTTAAAAAATGAAACCACTTGTATTTTTTGCAAAACAGGTCTTCCATCGCAGGAAGTAAAATTTTATCTACTGTATTAATATATGTTAACACTTGTGATCACAGTTCAGGGTGGATTCTCTCAGCCCCAGTAAATTGTTAACACTCTAGTAATGCATAAGATCAGGAATGCTGTGGAAATCACTGGCCTGGGTTCCAGCTCTGAATGTGACCTTGTAGCAGTCATTAACTTCTCTGAGCTTGCTTCCTGTCTGTTAAAAATACGGCAGTGATATCTGACCTCAGGGCTATGAGAATCACATGAGGACCATGTGAAAACACCTTGGAAAATGTGAAAATAAGCAGTGTGACTTATGGTCAGATCACTCCCCAAGTTTTCTGAACCTGATCATAAAGATTCTGAGGGTCATAGAGGCAAAAGCCACCATGCCGTGCCATCACTTACTGAGGCCGACTACTTCAATCTCTGGAATCTCTTGCTACACTCCTGCCCCAGGTCTAGAATGCTGTCCCCTGCTCTGGGGAATGGCAGCCAGGTGGGCCTCCCTAGATGTCATGGAGAAACACTTGTCTCCACTGGAAGAGAGAGCAAGAACCCAATTCTCAATTTTTTTCTTTTTACATAACCCAATGCTCATAATCAGAATGAAAAATGGTGGGTGTCACAAGGGTAGGAAGCCACATAACACTGCCACTGGTTTCTGAATCCTGTCCTGGTGTCACCATATACATAACTCCTGGGAGAGCCTTTCGGTCGCTGCTTCCCGTGAGCCCAGAATTAGAAAAGCATGCAAGAGGTTAGCACAGTTCTTGGGACATTTCAAACTCGCCCTCTGACACAACAAAGAACGGACTGTGCCTGCTGCTTCCGTGCAGCTTGTGAAGCTGGGCAGCCTGGGGGCCAGAGGAGGGGCTGTATAATCGGTATAAAAGGTTCTCTGTGGGTATCACGATTCCTCAGCAGATCAGACTCCTCTGAGCCAAATTCAGCACGCACCCGCCCTGTTCAGGCTGCTGCCCAGTGGAGGGCAGGCTCTGAAGGCCTGGCAGTTAGAACGGACGGCACAGCATGGTGGCTTTTGCCTCTATGACCCTCAGAATCTTTATGATCAGGTTCAGAAAACTTGGGGAGTGATCTGACCACAAGTCACACTGCCTATTTTCACATTTTCCAAGATGTTTTCACACGTTCCTCATGTGATTCTCATAGCCCTGAGGTCAGATATCACTGCCCTATTTTTAACAGACAGGAAACAAGCTCAGAGAAGTTAACCTGCCCACCGGCTTGCTCCAGCTTATGCACAGGGTGGTAGCAGAGGCTGAAGCACCCTTCACAGGCCTGGCATGCCTGGCCCTGCCCCCGCCCCCTTGCACCTCTGAGAGTGCCAACACCGCAAAAGCTTCGAAGAGAGCTGCCAGCGAGCACTCACAATTATGAAACAACTGCCTTGCTGTCTGGGGCCTCGGTTAAAGGTTGCCAAACTCATTTCACGGCTCTCCTACAGAAACTGGTCTGGAAGGAAGCTTGATTCATCTGATTTGATTATTTGGCTAAATAATTATCTGACAATTTGGCCAAATTTGATTATTTGGTTAAATTATAAATTTTTCAAATAACTCCCAATGTTAAACCCTTCCGGCCTTTTCTACTTAATTATCCAATAGTATCCACTCATGGCCTGCCTCTTCCTAAACCTGTGTCTCTGTCTTCCGCCCTGCTTTCCCACCAGGGAGAGAATATAATCTCCTACTTTCAAAGCATGTTCTGAAATGTCCCTTTCAAGGCGCTACTCAGAATAAACATGAACCTGGGCTTTCAGGTCCTCCCAAGACCTCTGTAAGAAAGAAATGGTTCATATATGTTCTGAGGAGTTATTTCTTAATCCATTTAAGGGCAAACACTGATCTTCATTTGGGATGAGTAAAACTTGTTTTCAGTTCTCCCAGTTCATGTGATTATCAAATATCCATTTTTTAAGGTCCGTACTTTTGTTTAAGGCGCCATGGTTATCTTTCTAAAAAAATCTTTGCAACGTTCCCTATATGACAAATACCAGGAGGTAGTAAAAGCACTTCCATCCCTCTGGCCCAGCGCTTCCCTCAGTGGCGGGGGCTGAGTGGTGGATTCACTGTGACAAGCACTCTGCCCTGTGCTCAGGAGGGTCTCGACTCCTTGGTTCCTTGCCCGGAGGTCGTTTCTACTCAAACACTTAAATACTTGAATTACTGGATACTGAAATACATGATAGGCAGAATTAAAAATTCTACAAATCGGGAATTTTCTGGCAGTCCAGTGGGTTAGGACTCAGTGCTTTCACTGCTGAGTACCTGAGTTCAATCCCTGGTCGGGGAACTAAGATCCCACAAGCTGCGTGTTGTGGCTCAAAAGAAAAAAAAAAAAATTCTACAAATCTGTTCTGATATGTGGATAAAATTTTATTTATATATAAAGGGAAAACCAATTTCACTTAAAGCTGCCTAATCCATATTTCCAATAATGAAGGTGTTTAATTTACTATCCACCTTCAAAAGCCTTCAAATAAAATATAGCTAGGAAAATACATAAAGAATTCAAATTATAAAACTCTCCAGGTAATTAAGTGGTCATAATAATACCAGAACTACAGTTAAAAAAAAAAAAAAAGAACCACAATGTTCTACGAGCCCTAACTATAGTTTACTTGGAAGTACAGATAATCAGTACTAAATTTATATATTAAGTCCTAATATGCAATTGGAAGCAAACAGTATCAAACTGTATAACTTTTAAAAATTAACCTGAAGTTGTTATGAACTGTATAA
Organism: Lagenorhynchus albirostris; assembly: GCF_949774975.1. Taxonomy (NCBI): domain Eukaryota; kingdom Metazoa; phylum Chordata; class Mammalia; order Artiodactyla; family Delphinidae; genus Lagenorhynchus; species Lagenorhynchus albirostris. Next base: position 72,925,339 of record NC_083109.1, read on the forward strand.
AAAGTGATCTTATTCTTCCAGTTCTCCCAAAAGCTCTACAAAATCGGTGATGTACCATTCCGAGTTGTCCTTTACTTGTTGCCTGATCACATTTCCTCCAAATCCAATGAAAACATCCTAAGAAGAGAACAAAAGGGAAATAGTTTAAAAGAGAGAGACAAAGATACAGCAGCAGCCTAGGGCAGTAAGTGTTGTTTAAAAGAGTAAACTCTGTGCAAAGAGAGGTGAGCCCAGCCTCACCTGGGGCACCTCCCTCCCCAGCTCCCCGGGAGCCTCCCCTCCTCCTGCCCTGAGAATGAATGAGTCTGACCACCACTGCTGCAGATGCATTCAGCTGGACATTGTGGGCTTCAGGAGAACTGAAGCCCTCTTAAAACCAAGACAATTGCTTACAAAACTAAAACCACACCAGGTGGTAAACATCTGAGTTCTAAACTAGGTGGCAATCACGTCCAGGCCAGACAATTTCAGAGAAAGAAGATCAAAGAGAAGCCTGTGGTGCCATGGAAATGCCCGAGGCCTGGAATCAGGACCAGAGCAGGTATCTCCCGGCTGGCATCCTGGGTGAAACTGAGGGACCTCCCTCCCAGGAGGGCATGTTATTCTGGGCTGAAGGAGATGACAACCCCAGAGTGTGTTAGCAGCACTCTACTTTTCACTGGTAGAATTATTTAAAGTTACATTGTTTCATTAATTTCTGCTCAGTGATACCTTCTTTTAGTCAATGATCTTTTTAAATGGTATTTTCTCTTTTTCTGCCAGGCTACAGACACAATATACACTAATTTAGAAGTACAAAATTCTCTTACTTGACCTTTGTCTTCATTTTTATTTTCATACCATACAAGGGCGGGCGGGGGGGCAGGGAATAACTAGATACTTCCCTTGTAGTTAAATTTAGCCTCCTCCTAACTGAGCTCCCTGCCTCTGCTGCAGCCCTTTCTGCATGCCAGCACCAGCTCAGCTGTCCTAACACACTGACTTGTTCCTTCTCGGTCCAGAAGCCTTCCAGGGCTTCCCAGGACCCAAAGGTAACACCAGAGTGCCTGGTATGTGGGGTCTTCTTCTCTTGCTGAAGAGAAAGCTCACTCGTGCCTAGGACCATGCTAGTACATCCTTACTGTGCTCTGCTGCTTCCCCTCCCTCTAGAAATTCCACACACACACACACACACACCCCGCCAAGTCCTGCCAGGCCTCCACATGGAGGCTGCTAACCGTCCTTTAGGGCACAGATTCCTCTGACCACCTTCCAGGGCTACACACCTGCATGCAACACCACTTTCTCTTGGTTCAGTCAGGCTATATCATTTTCTGACTGGTAGGTCATCTGGAATTTGTAATTTTGCTCTTTCTGGACACCGGGATCGGGGGCCCCCTGAGAGAACCCTGCATTTTATGCCTTGCTATTCAACTAGCCCGGCGTTCACTACTTAGTCGACCCCAACATCGGCTATAAATCATCTAAGAACATGTTATCTCAAACTGACTCAAGTAGTTAGAAGGATCCCAAAAGATTCTTTAACCACGAATGCTTAATCATTGACAGAGAAAGGTGCTATTTTTAGATCTCAGGAAACTAGGTAGTAAAACGTTCACCACTATATTTTTGGTTCAGTTTTTCTTAAGTTAGAACAAGACAATATAGTCAAAGTCCTACGTGAAAGGGACATGTGATAAATTAAGATATTGGCTTAACTTAAGATATTGGCTATATAGCATTTGTTTCCTGCTAGTCTCAGAAAACAATGTTAATTCAGAGGAATAAAATGCCTTAATATGGGCGTGGTATCAAACCTCCCTGAGCCTCAGTTCTCTGATCAGTAAAAAGGAGAAGATAATACTCTTACCTCACAGGGCTGTTACGAGGATTAAATGAGATAACGTATGAGGAAATAGTTTATCAAATATAAAACATTACAATTTCGGTTATAGTAATAAGAGCTGCATTATTTGTGGAAATGAAGCCAAACCTTGTTGAGCACATACTCGGGTTAAGAGGTGGCAGCCATACTGCAGGGACAGGGGTCTTTGAAAGTTTTAAAAGGTTTTTAAGTTCCTTATTTGCAACCCTCCTTGGGTTTGCAAAAAGTCAATTAATATATTGAGATTGAATTTGTTTTATTTATCTTGGTTTTTTATTTCAGGCTGATACAGGTTTTTGTTTAACTCTCACAAATTGTACTGAGTTCTAAGGCAGCTGTCAACAGTAAAAGTACAAACGCAAAACAATTAGTACACTTAATACATACAGCAGGAGGACAGGCTTCCATGTCTGTGGCTCCATCTCCAATCATGACTACTTTCTTAAAATGAAATTTTTCCTTTAAAAGTTTAATAACTTTTCCTTTCCCACCAGATTCGGCTGTTGGCTGCATCTCATCAAAACCTGCATATTCACCTTAAAAGAGCCATTAAAACAGTGTTAAACAGCCACAGGATTGTATCAGTAGGGCCAGCCTTTTGCACAGATGATAGCCTCACCTTCGTGTCACTCACAAAGCTAAAAACAGCCTTCAGTAAAGTGACACAGCCTGGACTTTCACACTTATTCCTCAGAATGAACAAGCTTTGCTTTTAAATTACAAACACCTCTTGTCAAGGTTACTCCTTTAGATGATAAACATCTTGGGGTAAATTAATTTTATCCTCTAAGCTTCCAGTGTCATAATTCTCAAAACTTGTTGAGGTGGCAGAACACCATGAAATAGTAATATATTAATTTAAAACATGTTGATATACAATTTCATCTAAGAGGAGATTCCTATTTATATTTGATGGATTATTTCCATTCTTACAGTAATTACCACACTTATTCTCTACTTCTTTTTTTTAATGATTTCTATCTATAGACCCTTAAAAAGTGTTCTATTAACACATGCAATTTATTTTTAATTAATATTATTTGGTGTTAAGAATGTCAGCCACCCCTTGACATAACTGGAGACATCTTGAGATGACAGAAAACTACAGCTGTGGCTCTGTGATGGTCCAGAGAGGGGCCAGGAGGTGCCTCCAAAGGCAGCTAAAGTGCAGCGACTTGCTCACAAATTAACTCTCCTTCCTGAGTCTAAATTGATTCAGATACATGAGAGCTTCCATAGAACTGAAATATGATGCATAACAAAATAAGTCACGAGGGTTACATAAGAACTAACATTTTACTCAGTACAGACATTTATATACAGATAGATGATTATATCGATACTGAAGGTAGGAGAGATGATGACCTAAGTCTATTTTGCAGGGCAAACGATACCAAGGTGCAAAAGACATCAGTAAAGAGAATCCTTTACCTCAACATTTAACTCTGATTCCACCTTGCTTGAGTTGCATTCCAACAGACATTACCTAGGATGTTGAATACTAAAACTGATAAGAAGGAGAAAATGTTACTATTAAAGACTTACCATTAAAGTAGAATTTCAGCCTGTTGGCAAATACATTGGTTGATGGGATGTTGAGCTTTGAAGCAACATGCTCCACAATGCTCCTAAAGCCTCCAGATATTAGAAAAACCTGAACATTTCGCTCTTGTAGGCGACTTACTAGCTCCCTGAAAGAATAAAAACAAAAAACATATAAAATACCAAATGCTGATTAATATAAAAGAGAAAACATGAAAAGGAAACTCAAATATATTTTTTCTCCAAATGCATTTGCCCAAGGTACATCAGACAAGGTATACCACCTAATGAATTAATGTTTTATATATGTTTTTCTAAAAGCACTTAGAAATTAGTGGGTGGGGCTTAACTGCTTTAGGAAACCATTCCACAACTCTATTCTGCCCATGGACCCAGAAACACAAGAAGAAGAGGAGGCTTAGGCTCTCCGTGGGGAGAGAGGGAGGGCAGACGTGGGCAGGACCAACTAGCAGACAAGACCATATACAAGTACCGAAGGAACCACAAAGAAGGGAGCTCTAAAGTAATGGTGAGATACCCTCAGGAGGACATGCCCCCAAATGTAGGTGCTGATAGGGAGACAGTGTACCCAGACCGGGGAGCCCCTTACCTTATGCCGGGGGTCAGGTGTGGTGGGTGCTCTGCTATAAGCCTTTGCACCTGTTCCCTGGAGGGCTGGATCAGAGCTAAGCGCTCTGTGAGGGCAGCCTTGAAAGGCACTGCCCCGCCCATGGCTCGCCGTGTCCTAGGAGGAAGACCCAAAAATCAGGCCAGCTAAGTGCTGTCTTCGAAGTTTACACGCCTACCCTCCCCCGCTCCTCACAAGGTCCACGCATGAGGAAGGTGCCCCACCATACAACAGACGTGGTGCATGGCCATGGGAGTGAGTGAGGCCTGGGATAAACCACTGAAGGTTTGCTTGAGAATCACATTAATATTTTGAAGCCAAAATAGCCTAAGTCTATTTTGCAGAGCAAATTAGACCAAGGCACAAAAGACATCAGTAAAGAGAATCCTTTATCCTTTGGATCCACAAATACACCATCCAGTGAGCTAAGAAAACCACATATACTATCCACAGGTACCTGCCTTGGAAGCTGTCAGTGTTTGTAAACCAAGAAAGAAACCAAAGGCCCTGTACTCTTGCATCAAAGGAAGCTGAACATGAAATGGTCCATGACCTAGTGACTGCAGGTGACACAGGGAGGGCAGGAGGGAGGGAGGGACTCTCACCCAGGCATCCATGGAGAAACTCTGAACTGTAACTAGCTTTCTAACAAACCACTAAGGCCACACAGCACTGGACCCCTGGAGACCCCCCAGGTCATCTTCTTTGGTTACTTATCGTCATCATTCCCCTGACCAAGCTAAGAGTATGTCATCCATATTTGTTTGTCAGAAGCAACCATATATTTTTTTGCCATAAATATTTGTATAAAGGGATGGTTGGATGATGTACACTACCAAATTCAGCTCTCAGTGATGGAGGAAAAAGCCTAGTGCCCATGTTTCATAGGCAGGGACTAAGATCAGGCTCTGGGCTCTGGTCCTGCATGTCATCCAAAAGTCACTCTTCCTTTGCAATTCTTTATCATTTCGTAAGGTAAATAAATACTGTTCCTACATTTCTGACACAGCATCCTCAACTCCACAGAATTTGGCCAGCTCATCAATTCCTTCTTCTCTGATGACTGTGCTGTCAACATCAAAGCACACTGCATCAGCTGAACAGAAAAGTTTCCTCAACTCTGAATGGGAGACCATCCTGGGAAGAATTTTCCTTCTACAACAGAAAAAGATAAATATAGTTAAAGACATAAAATACAGTCATAAAAAGGTCTAATTTTGCCTACGACTGTCAATATATTTTAATTTGTATCAAAGTCAGTGTAGCCCATATAAGCATGTCCTCATGGAATCATTCTTGTTTTTTTTTTTTTTTAACACAAATTAAGTATCTTCTAAATGTCAGGCTCTGGGGTTACAAAGATTAGCAGGACACAAACTCTGCTCCCAAGCATTGTCTAGTGAATGTACCAACTTATAAATATATTTGATGTTCAACCAATATTCAAGGACTTTTGACCTAACAGAGCAATAAAGGCAAGGGCTACAATGGAAATGTGCGTAAGATACCGTGAGCACACAGAGGAAACGTTGAACCTTGTCTATGAAACAGGGCTTCCAAGAAGTACAGGCATTAAGCTGAATCTTGCAGAGTAAGTGGCCCTCTGAGTGGGTTCTCAAAGGGCAGGGTATCAATTTGGGGTGTGCTGGGAATTAGCAGGGAGGGAGACGGCAGCAAGGAGAGAGGGTAATGTTGGCAGAGGGAAGAGCAAGGGCAAAGGCGATGCAGCAGAAGGATGGATGACGTGCTGGAAGCTGCCCAACAGCCCAGTCCAGTTGCCAGGCAGTGCACGGAGAGTTAGTGTGGGCTGGGCTCAGGAGTTTGGATTTTAACTTCTAGCTAATGGGAAACCTTGTTTTCCACCTCAGAAGCCAGAGCTACATACACACGTGTTAGTCTCTGGTGCAGAGGTGGTAACTGAAGTCACAGCCTGATGGAAGTCACCACGGAGAGTGGAAAAAGGGAGAAAGAAGAGGCCTGAGGACAGAGCGCAGGAACGGGACATTCAAGTCAGGAGCCTGAGAAGGAAAATGAGAGGGAAAGGTCAAGGGAAGAAACTCTGGGAGACCACAGTGCTGCAGAAGCTATGGAGGATAGTTTCAAAAGAATTTTGAGTATTTCTTTCTTTCTCTTTTTTTTTTTTTTAAGAAAATCACTGGACTGGAATCATGGACGTGAACTAGATCCTAGAGGTCACCCAGACCACTCACCCATCAAAGAGACTAATATGTCATGTACAACGCCACACAGACAATGCAAATCAGCATAAACAGTGGCTGAAAACAGACTCAAAAGAGTCTGGCTAACCCACTTTGTAACTGATTTCAAACCAGTGCATTTGGGGCTTCCCTGGTGGCGCAGTGGTTAAGAATCTGCCTGTCAATGCAAGGGACGTGGGTTCGAGCCCTGGTCTGGGAAGATCCCACATGCCGCAGAGCAACTAAGCCCATGTGCCACAACTACTGAGCCTGAGCTCTAGAGCCCGCAAGCCACAACTACTGAGCCCACATGCCACAACTACTGAAGCCCGCACTCCCAGAGCCCATGCTCTGCAACAAGAGAAGCCACGACAATGAGAAGCCCACGCACTGCAACAAAGAGTAGCCCCTGCTCACCACAACTAGAGAAAGCCCACGCACAGCAACGAAGACCCAACACAGCCACAAATAAATAAATAAATCCAAAAAAAAAAAACCAATGCATTTGGCAGAATGATCTGGTTCAAAGTGGACCTGGAAAAAAAAAATCTTTTAAGCCAGAGGTCAGCAAACTACAGCCAGTAGGCCAAATCCAGCCTGCCACTTATCTTTGTACAGCCTACAAAGAATGACTTTTTTACCTTTTAAGTAGCGGGAAAAAATAGAAGAATAATATTTTGTGAAACATGAAAATTACATAAAATTCAAAATTCAGTGTCCAAAATCAAGCGTTATTGGAACACAGCCATGTTCATCGTTTATGTGCCTGTAGCAGCTTCCCCACTACAACAGACAAGTTGAGTAGCTGCATCAGAGACTGTACAGCCTGCAAAGCCTGAGATATTTACTATCTGGTCCTTTACCAAAAAAATTGTTGATCCCTGGTTTGACCCCTTACAAGAGAGTACTCCAAACAGGAAATGTGAGTTTCATTAGAGACCCAATAAAAATAGGCAAGGGAGGGTAAATTAATGAGTCCAGTTAGATAATGGAATCTTAAACTCTGCACTAACATTATCAACCTAAATGTGAATAAGCCTCCATTCAACAGAAAACTATTCTTAAAAAACATGAATACTAAACACATCTGCTCCTGGTTATCAACAATCTGTTTTTTCCCCCAGCATCACGCTCTTGTTCAAGCTCACCCCTCAACTTAGAGGACTGACTTCCCAGGTTCACAGATTATCGGCTCTTCGAGGCTAAAAGCTCCTTTGCTGGTTGGTTCTCTTCCGTTCTCTTAATGTTGAAATGGCCCATGGTCCGTCCCTGGTCTTCTCTACCTATACTCACTCCCTAGATGAATTAATTCATCCAGGCTCATGGCTTTAAATGCTGTCTCTATGACAGTAACTCCCAAATGTACACCTGCAGCTCAGTTTTCTCTCCCAAACTCTAAACTCCAACAACCTACCTGACTTCCACTCAGATGTTTGGTAAACATCCCAAACTTAACATGTCCAAAACTGAACTGCCGCTCTTCCCTCCCCCCAGAAAACTGTCATTCTTGCAGCCTTCCTTCTCTCCCTTGAGGGCAACTCCATTCTTTAGTCACCCTTGACATTTCTCTTTCTCTCAAATCCCACATCCAATCTTTCAGGTAATGCTGTTGGTTCTGCCTTTAAGCTCTAATTAAAATATGACCACTTCTCACCACATCCACTGCTATCGTTCTAGCTTGAGTCACCAATGTTTCTTGGCAAGATTATACCAAAAGCCTCCTAAAAGGTCCCCCCACCCCAGTATTTGCTCTCGACATAACAGCCAGAGAATCACTGTAAGCTATGAGCAAATCATGCTACACTTCTGGCTCAAAATCCTTCACTGGCTCCTCATTTTACTAAAAGTAAAAACCAAAGTTCTTATGATTACCTAGAAGGTCTGCCCCCCAACTCTGGTACCACCACCACCATGCCCTCCCCATTACTTCTCTGACCTCATTTTCAACTCCTCTCCCCCTCGTTCACTCTGCTCCAGCCTCGCTGGTCCTCTTGCTGCTCTGCAAATACACCAGGCAGACTCCCCACTTAGGGCCTTTGCTCCAGCTGTGCCCTCGGAGGGAAGGCTCTTCACGCGAATATCCACTTGGCCAATTCCCTTGGCAAGAGTTTGCCCAAATGTCAACCTGACCACCCTGTTTACCATTGTAACCCCCCCTCCCTAACCTTACCCCCAACATTACTAACCTCCCTCACGATGCCCTACTTCTTTTTTCTGTAACATCTCTCATCTTCTAACACACGATAAAACTTATGTTTGTTACGTGTTGTCTATCTGTTCCCATTAGGATGTAAATTTCACAAGAGTAGGATCTTTATCAGCTTTGTTCACTGCTGGATCCTTAAGACTGAGAACAGTATTCGGCATACAGTAGGACTCAGTAATATCTGTTGAATTAAGTGAATGAATAAAGCTCAAATGCCATCTTCACTATCAAGTCTTCCCTGATTCCCCTGAGCTGGAAAAAAACCTCTCCCCAGAACTTCCACAGTACTTCATGTAGATCTGTTTTTTTAAGATATGGAATTCATACTATTCCAACTTACCTTAAACTGAGTTATGTGCATAGCACCTCCACTCTTGGATTGCAAGCTCTTTATACTAAGATCCAAAATTTTCCAAAACACCTATTGTTTTGAACCTCTTTTGAGTAGATGCTCAATTAATTCTGAAGGTTGAATGAATGAATAAATGATAACATTTTGAATTACATACCCACAACTAACCATTTTTTAACTTTTTATTGTGGCAAATTTCAAATGCATACAAAAATAGAAAGTACAAGTACATGAACTCCATGTATTTATCATCCTGCTTCAACAATCATAGCAAATCTTGCTTCATCCACCCCACTATAAAAGGTTCTGCACCCCAATTCCAACATTGAGGGGGTAGGGCTCCCACACTACCAAGCAATTCTCGGACACCAGCAGGGTATCCTACATTTCAACTCAATTCTGACACTATCTACCCATAGGAAAAGCAACAGATTCCACAAGTTAAGGGTTCAGTCCCACAAGACTGACCCCACTCCACCCCCAACACACATACACACACGCGTGCGCGCGCGCACACACACACACACAATTTCAGATGCCAGTCACAAGTCCAGATTATCACCTGTGCTTCTGACTGACCGGCTATAGACTGGAGGTTCCAACAACCCCCTCCTTGGGTTTGATTAATTTGTTAGAGTGACTCACAGAACTTTACTAGATTTATTCTAAAAGGATATAACTCAGGAACAGCAGATGAAAGAAATGTACAGGGCAAGGTATGTGGAAAGGGGCATGGAGCTTCCACGCCCTCTCCAGGCATGCTGTTCTCCCCAAATTTCCATGTGTTCACCAACCTAGAAGTTCTTCGAACCCCGTCCTTTTTGGTTTTTATGGAGGACTCATTACAAGGGCATAATTGATTAAATCATTGGTCATTGGTGACTAAGCTCAGCCTCCAGCCTCTCTTCCCTCCCCAGAGGTCAGGGCAGTGGGACCAAAAGTTCCAACCCTCTAATCACATGGTTGGCTCTCATGGCAAACAGCCCCCATCCTTAGGTGGGTCCAAAAGTCACCTCATTAACATAAGAGACATCTTTATCCCTCTCATCACAGGAAATTCCAAGGGTTTTAGGAGCTCTGTGCCAGAAATGGGACAGGACCAAATACATGTTTATTACAAATCGCAATCTCACACCCACACACTTCCACCTCTGAGATAAATCTGATTTATCTCAAAGCAAATCACATCATTTCATACAAAAATATTTCAGTATGTATTTTTTAAAGGTAAAGACTTCTTTTTTAACATAGTCATTTGCACTTAAATTTTAACTATACTGCTATGCCTGCCTGTGTTCAGGTTTGGCTGCTGAGGACTGAAGAATCAAATCAGGTTAATCACATCAGACTCCTGATGCCCTTGCTCATCCATTCCTCATCATTAGCATATAAATTAACAAAATGTCTCTGTTATTCATTTATGCCCTTCATGATTTGAATCCTATTTCACCAATCTATTCCCCATTGCTCTTCTCCCCCCACATACACTCACATACACACACCCACACCTTATGCTCAAGGAATACAGAGGACTTCTTGTTCCTTAAACATGTCATGATTTTTTAGTTCTCTGTACCTTTGCAGATGCTGTTCCCTCCGCCTGAAATCACCTAATTACTCATGTCTAATGGGAAAATCCCTATTTATTCTTTAAGGTTCAGATTAAATTATTTTCCCTGTACTAGCTCCTTCATAACCCCCTCAGAGAATTAATTAATCACTCCCATTCCCTTCCTAGAATGTGAGTTCCTTCAGGGTACGGACCTTGACTGAATTATTTTTCTGTTTCCAGCACAGTGGGTGCTAAAATTAAATGTTTCATGAATTAGAGTTGAATCTAAGCAGTTCCTGAGAACAGAGAATCGAGTAGATTACTATTCTCAATAAAACAATTCCAATTTAGTGTGCTATTACCCTAAAACTAAAATCCTTAACAAGCAATGATGACTATAACAGAGAAACAGAATCAATATCATATATTCTGAAGTTGGAAGGAAACTCAAAGCCATTATCTGGGGCTAGTCCCATGCCTTTCTGCAGGAACAATATTAATACATCCATTTCACAGATTAACTAATAGAGGTATAAGGAAGTTAAATGCTTTACCCAAGGTCATACAGCTCCTAAATGATGGCCAAAGAACTGAAACTTGGGTCTCACATGCACAGAGACAATATAAAAGAGGTGGATAAATTAAGCAGAATTAAATAAGGTTAGACATTGTTAAGAACGTAACGTGGGGACTCCCCTGGTGGCGTAGTGGTTAAGAATCTGGCTGCCAATGCAGGGGACATGGGTTTGACCCCCGGTCCGGGAAGATGCCACATGCCACGGAAGCAACTAAGCCTGTGTGCCACAACTACTGAGCCCACGTGCCTAGAACCCATGCTCCACAACAAGAGAAGCCACCACAATGAGAAGCCCACACACTGCAATTATGCAACTAGAGAAACCCCGTGCGCATCAATGAAAACCCAACACAGTGAAAGAAAGAAAGGGAGGGAGGAAGGGAGGGAGGGAAGGAGGGAGGGAAGGAGGGAGGGAGGAAGGAAGGGAGGAAGGAAGGAAGGGAGGAAGGAAGGAAGGAAGGAAGGAAGGAAGGAAGGAAGGAAGGAAGAAAGTAAGCAACATGGACCCAGGAAATGTCAAAGACTTTCAGCAAGAATTCAGACTGTCCCCCAAGAAGACATATATATGGCCAACAGGCACGTGAAAAGATTCTCAACATCACTAATTATTAGAGAAATAGTGAAAGAAGAAAGTCTGCCCATTCTTTGGAAGACCAGCAGATAGAAACAGGTTTCATAAATTGTCAAATTCCCACCAAGCCAGTGAACTCCAAGGAGCTCCATATCCCACTCTCTGTGCCTCAGAAACACCCATCTGGCTCTGGTCCAGAGGGAATTAACCTAATATTACATGGCTAAGCAGGCTCACTATAAAAGCCTAGAAGACAGAAGTCTATCAGCAGAGAAGCAGTGCTTAATGCAGCGCAGTTCCACTGAGCATGCAGAATGAGCCATTTGTAAATGGAGAGAAAGCCAGCAACAGACAAACAAATGATGTTAGAGGACCTAAAATGAGACAAATGGAATAGGCTAAAGAACCTTATAAGAATGTACAGGAGGCGACATTCACAGAGAGACAAGATGAAAAGGCAGAGGGCTATGTACCAGATGAAGGATCAAGATAAAACCCCAGAAAAACAACTAAATGAAGTGGAGATAGAAAACCTTCCAGAAAAAGAATTCAGAATAATGATAGTGAAGATGATCCAGGACCTTGCAAAAAGAATGGAGGCAAAGATCGAGAGGATGCAAGAAATGTTTAACAAAGACCTAGAAGAATTAAAGAACAGACAAACAGAGATGAACAATAAGTAAAATGAAAACTACACTAGAAGGAATCAATAGCAGAATAACTGAGGCAGAAGAACGGATAAGTGACCTGGAAGACAGAATGGTGGAATTCACTGCTGTGGAACAGAATAAAGAAAAAAGAATGAAAAGAAATGAAGACAGCCTAAGAGACCTCTGAGACAACATTAAACACAACAACATTCACATTATAGGGGTCCCAGAGGAAGAGAAAGGACCCAAGAAAATACTTGAAGAGATTATAGTCAAAAACTTCCCTAACATGGGAAAGGAAATAGCCACCCAAGTCCAGGAAGTGCAGCGAGTTCCATACAGTATAAACTGAAGGAGAAACACGCCAAGACACATAGTAATCAAATTGGCAAAAATTAAAGACAAAGGAAAATTATTGAAAGCAGCAAGGGAAAAACAACAAATAACATACAAGGGAACTCCCATACAAGGGAAAATTATTGAAAGCAGCAAGGGAAAAACAACAAATAACATACAAGGGAACAAATAACATACAAGGGAACTCCATACAAGGGAACTTAACAGCTGATTTCTCAGCAGAAACTCTACAAGCCAGAAGGGAGTGGCATGATACACTTAAAGTGATGAAAGGGAAGAACCTACAACCAAGATCACTCTACCCGGCAAGGATCTCATTCAGATTCGATGGAGAAATCAAAAGCTTTACAGACAAGCAAAAGCTAAGAGAATTCAGCACCACCAAACCAGTTCTACAACAAATGCTAAAGGAACTTCTCTAAGTGGGAAACACAAAAGAAGAAAAGGACCTACAAAAACAAAACAATTAAGAAAATGGTCATAGGAACATACATATCAATAATTACCTTAGACGTGAATGGATTAAATGCTCCAACCAAAAGACACAGGCTTGCTGAATGGATACAAAAACAAGACCCATATATATGCGGTATACAAGAGACCCACTTCAGACCTAGGGACACATACAGACTGAAACTGAGGAGATGGAAAACGATATTCCATGCAAATGGAAATCAAAAGAAAGCTGGAGTAGCAATACTCATATCAGATAAAACAGACTTTAAAATAAAGAATGTTACAAGAGACAACGAAGGACACTACATAATGATCAAGGGATCAATCCAAGAAGAAGATATAACAATTATAAATACATATGCACCCAACATAGGAGAACCTCAATCCATAAGGCAACTGCTAACAGCTATAAAAGAGGAAATCAACAGTAACACAATAATAGTGGGGGAATTTAACACCTCACTTACACCAATGGACAGATCATCCAAAATGAAAATAAATAAGAAAACAGAAGCTTTAAATGACACAACAGACCAGATAGATTTAATTGATATTTATAGGACATTCCATCCAAAAACAGCAGATTACACTTTCTTCTCAAGTGTACATGGAACATTCTCCAGGATAGATCACATCTTGGGTCACAAATTAAGCCTCAGAAATTTTAAGAAAATTGAAATCATATGAAGCATCTTTTCTGACCACAACGCTATGAGATTAGAAATGAATTACAGGGAAAAAAACGTAAAAAACACAAACACATGGAGGCTAAACAATATGTTACTAAATAACCAAGAGATCACTGAAGAAATCAAAGAGGAAATCAAAAAATACCTAGAGACAAATGACAATGAAAAAACGATGATCCAAAACATATGGGATGCGGCAAAAGCAGTTCTAAGAGGGAAGTTTATAGCTATACAAGCCTACCTCAAGAAACAAGGAAAATCTCAAATAAACAATCTAACCTTACACCTAAAGGAACTAGAGAAAGAAGAACAAACAAAATGCAAAGTGAGCAGAACGAAAGAAATCATAAAGATCAGAGAAGAAATAAATGAAATAGAAACAAAGAAAACAATAGCAAAGATCAATAAAACTAAAAGCTGGTTCTTTGAGAAGATAAACAAGATTGATAAATCATTAGCCAGACTCATCAAGAAAAAGAGGGAGAGGACTCAAATCAATAAAATTACAAATGAAAAAGGAGAAGTTACAACAGACACTGCAGAAATACAAAGCATCCTAAGAGACTACTACAAGCAACTCTATGCCACTAAAATGGACAACCTGGAAGAAATGGACGAATTCTTAGAAAGGTATAACCTTCCAAGACTGAACCAGGAAGAAATAGAAAATATGAACAGACCAATCACAAGTAATGAAACTAAACTGTGATTAAAAATCTTTCAACAAACAAAAGTGCAGGACCAGATGGCTTCACAGGTGAATTCTATAAAACATTTAGAGAAGAGATAACACCCATCCTTCTCAAACTCTTCCAAAAAATTGCAGAGGAAGGAACACTCCCAAACTCATTCTATGAGGCCACCATCACCCTGATACCAAAACCAGACAAAGATACTACAAAAAAAGAAAATTAGGGCTTCCCTGGTGGCACAGTGGTTGAGAGTTCACCTGCTGATGCAGGGGACGTGGGTTCGTGCCCCATTCCGGGAGGATCCCACATGCCGCAGAGCGGCTGAGCCCGTGAGCCATGGCCACTGAGCCTGCGCGTCCGGAGCCTGTGCTCCGGAACGGGAGAGGCCACAACAGTGAGAGGCCCGCATACCACAAAAAGAAAAAAAAAAAAAAGAAAGAAAATTACAGACCAGTATCACTGATGAATATAGATGCAAAAATCCTCAACAAAATACTAGCAAACTGAATCCAACAACACGTTAAACAGATCATACACCATGATCAAGTGGGATTTATCCCAGCAATGCAAGGATTCTTCAATATACGCAAATCAATCAATGTGATACACAATATTAACAAATTGAAGAATAAAAACCATATGATCAACTCAATAGATGCAGAAAAAACCTTTGACAAAATTCAACATCCATTTATGATAAAAACTCTCCAGAAAGTGGGCATAGAGGGAACCTACCTCAACATAATAAAGGTCATATACGACAAATCAACAGGAAACATCATTCTCAATGGTGAAAAACTGAAAGAATTTCCTCTAAGATCAGGAACAAGTCAAGGATGTCCACTCTCGCCACTATTATTCAACATAGTTTTGGAAGTCCTAGTCACGGCAATCAGAGAAGAAAAAGAAATAAAAGGAATACAAATTGGAAAAGAAGAAGTAAAACTGTCACTGTTTGCAGATGATATGATACTATACATAGAGAATCCTAAAAATGCCACCAGAAAACTACTAGAGCTAATCAATGAACTTGGTAAAGTTGCAGGATACAAAATTAATGCAAGAAATCTCTTGCATTCCTATACACTAATGATGAAAAATCTGAAAGAGAAATTAAGGAAACACTCCCATTTACCATTGCAACAAAAAGAATAAAATACCTAGGAATAAATCTACCTAGGAAGACAAAAGACCTGTATGCAGAAAACTATAAGACACTGATGAAAGAAATTAAAGATGATACCAACAGATGGAGAGATATACCATGTTCTTGGATTGCAAGAATCAATATTGTGAAAATGACTCTACTACCCAAAGCAATCTACAGATTCAATGCAATCCCTATCAAATTACCAATGACATTTTTTATGGAACTAGAACAAAAAATCTTAAAATTTGTATGGAAACACAAAAGACCCCAAATAGCCAAAGCAGTCTTGAGGGAAAAAAACGGAGCTGGAGGGATCAGACTCCCTGACTTCAGACTATACTACAAAGCTACAGTAATCAAGACAATATGGTACTGGCATAAAAACAGAAACATAGATCAATGGAACAAGATAGAAAGCCCAGAGATAAACCCATATACCTATGGTCAACTGATCTATGACAAAGGAGGCAAGGATACACAATGGAGAAAAGGCAGTCTCTTCAATAAGTGGTGCTGGGAAAACTGGACAGCTACATGTAAAAGAAGGAAATTAGAACACTCCCTAACACCATACACAAAAATAAACTCAAAATGGATTAGAGACCTAAATGTAAGACTGGGCACTATAAAACTCTTAGAGGAAAACATAGGAAAGACACTCTTTGACATAAATCACAGCAAGATCTTTTGTGATCCACCTCTTAGAGTAATGGAAATAAAAACAAAAATAAACAAATGGGACCTAATGAAACTTAAAAGCTTTTGCATAGCAAAGGAAACCATAAACAAGACGAAAAGACAACCCTCAGAATGGGAGAAAATATTTGCAAAAAAATCAATGAACAAAGGATTAATCTCCAAAATATATAAACACCTCATGCAGCTCAATATTAAAGAAACAAACAACCCAATCCAAATATGGGCAGAAGACCTAAATAGACATTTCTCCAAAGAAAACATACAGATGGCCAAAAAGCACATGAAAAGCTGCTCAACATCACTAATTATTAGAGAAATGTAAATCAAAACTACAATGTGGTATCACCTCACACCAGTTAGAATGGGCATCATCAGAAAATCTACAAAAAACAAATGCTGGAGACTGTGTGGAGAAAAGGGAACCCTCTTGCACTGTTGGTGGGAATGTAAATTGATACAGCCACTATGGAGAACAGTATGGAGGTTCCTTAAAAAACTAAAAATAGAACTACCATATGATCCAGCAATCCTACTACTGGGCATATACCCAGAGAAAACCAGAATTCAAAAAGACACATGCACCCCAATATTCACTGCAGCACTATTTACAATAGCCAGGTCATGGAAGTAACCTAATTGCCCATCGACAGATGAATGGATAAAGAAGATGTGGTACGTATATACAATGGAATATTACTCAGCCATAAAAAGGAATGAAATTGGGTCATTTGTTGAGATGTGGATGGATCTAGAGACTGTCATACAGAGTGAAGTAAGTCAGAAAGAGAAAAACAAATATCGTATATTAATGCATGTATGTGGAACCTAGAAAAATGGTACAGATGAACCAGCTTGCAGGGCAGAAATTGAGACACAGATGTAGAGAACAAACGTATGGACACCAAGAGGGGAAAGCATGGGGGGATGGGGATGGTGGTGTGATGAACTGGGTGATTGGGATTGACATGTATACAGTGATGTGTATAAAATTGATGACTGGGGCTTCCCTGGTGGTGCAGTGGTTGAGAGTCCGCCTGCTGATGCAAGGGACACGGGTTTGTGTCCCGGTCTGGGAGGATCCCACATGCCGCGGAGCGGCTGGGCCCTTGAGCCATGGCCGCTGGGCCTGCGCGTCCAGAGCCTGTGCTCCGCAACGGGAGAGGCCACAGCCGTGAGAGGCCTGCGTACCGCAAAAAAAAAAAAAAAAAAAAAAAAAATTGATGACTAATAAGAACCTGCTGTATAAAAAAATTAATAAAATTAAATTAAAAAATTAAAAAAAAGAATGTACAGGAGGCAACACAAATAACAGAGAATGGGCAAGACTCCTGAGAATGACTGACAGGCTCCCGAAGCCTCAAAGATGTAAGAAGATGAAGCCAATCTACAGTGCCTCTCTGTGCCTAGCACAAGTCCTGGGCAATGCAGAATGCACACCATCTTCAAGAGGTTCCCAGTCTTGTTGGGATGATCAGACAAATCATTATTGCTCACATTTGAAAAGCCAGCACCTTTAGCCTCTTTCCAACCACTGATATCAGCAATAGCTTCAGCCAGACCATGAGCCTCAAATATGAAAGGAAATGTACATTTCCTCAAATAAAGTGAGGACTGATTTTCACAGACCCAGATGAACATTAGTCCTGATTTATGACTCAGAATTCCTGACACCTGCATCCTGGGTTGCACTGTGGTTCCAAAGACAGATTTTGGTTCCAAAGACAGGATTTTTGAGACAAACTATTGGAGGACAGAGGGAATGAAAAGTACCCACCAAACTGAGAAGGCATCTTGAGACCGAAAAATGAGGCAGGCAGCTCTGTATAATCAATGGATCAGTTTATCATAGGTAACTTACTCAGAGGGTGGGATCTGGATTGGGTGGATAACAATCCAGAAGCATTCGCAGCTGCACTTCCCACCACCAAGGGGCCATTGGGACGATTTTATAGTGCTTGGGAGTAGGTGCTTGGAAAGAGGGCGTGCACTCCCAAGCCAAGATTTATGAATGGGTAAGTAGTCTCGTGGGTGCCGGGAATACAGCAGGGGAGGGTTTTCATCATTGTTTGGGGACTAACAGAGCATAGAGGCTACCTGGTCCTAATGATTATTAAACAATGTCTATTAACTACAAAGCCCTTGATGACAGAGAAGTGAGTCACTGCACAGTACAGTCCTGGGTAGGGTCAGCGGAAGGACAGGAGAAACTGTAAGGGTCCATGATGGTGCCAGTTATGCTAACAGCCATACACAAACATTACATTGCAGTTACATGGAAGACTGATTCTTTCTTCATGCCCTCCCTAGCAGATGGAGCTGGATTATATGACCTTAACTTTGCCCACTAAATGCTCGTGCCAGGGGATATGCTCTCCACCCCTCAGCTTACATGGGTTTCAATCCCCTGCTTAGACTGCAGAACAAATTCAGCTTCCTTTAGCTGTTCCCAACCCGCACTGTAAAATGCTCTGCCTCCTTATTCACTTTTGGTTCCCTCTTTTTTTCATTGTCTCCACCAGGACTGACTCATGATTCATACAAAGTCAAAATTCTCATAGCTCCAGGGAACAGAGGGGAAATCTGCTGAGTAAGTTCAGTTGCTTCAAAGTGAATTGTGTACATTAGAAAAATCATTGCTGGAGAATGGACTCTGGATCCCTCACATCTGGCCCTTGCAAGGAAGGGGGACAGGACGGGGGTGGAAGAAATCCTGGTGGAAAGGTCTGTGCTTAGACATGGCAGCTCCCAGGGCTGGTCCCGACCACTGGACCACTGCCTTCTGTGTCTCAGGACAGGACTCCTGCCCACCTGACCTCAAGCAGGTCCATCTTGGGGAAGCAGAGGGCCAACTGGTAAAGAAGCCACAGCTGACAACCCCTTCTCACCCCCAGCTCCAAAAGTATAAAAACAAGTTTTCCTTCATGGCCAAACTTAGGAGGTCTGGTTTTAGATAAAATGAGAAAAACTTGCTCATCCAAACTCTCTTCCAACTTCTCCATCTAAGTATCTTGCAAGAGGCATCTAAGATCACCTTCACCAACTTCCCCTTTTGCTGGGATTGACCTCTTACCTTCACCTGTGTAAGAACAAATATAAGCTGGTACAGAGGTTGAGGAAGCCGACAGAGCAAAGCTTCCTGGGCTTAGATGGGCGTCACCTGGGGTGGCTTTGGTCTTAGGGGTGAGTCTGTTTGGGGCCCTCCAAGCAGTGAAACAATGCCCAATGGAGTCTGAGAGTTTCTGAATCAGAGGAGAGTCAAAGAGCATTCCTGTAACTAGGACTATGGTTTCTGGTCAATGCATTATAGTATATTTTATGATAAAAAAGAACAGCTATTCCTCGGGGAACCTGAGATTTTTAAGCATGCCACATAGGTTACAGCAGAAAATTTTTTTTTATTCAGTGAATATTAAACTGTTAACTGATAAATATACAACAATGACAATGAAAACAGAAGACAAATTGGACTCACGTTTCTCCAGGGCTGGATTCCTAGGAGACAATACTCTTCTCTTTCTGCTTCTTTCCTGAATAAAAACACAGCATAAAGTTCTGACTACAAATTTCTTTAAGAGAGATCTTGTGAGTTCTGCAAGAGCAAGAGCCTAGAAAAAAACAGGGACATGAACATCAAGGTCCAGACACAGGAGAAGAAAGAGGAGACTGTCTAGCTTCACTGTCCCTCCTAGCAGGACCGGTACAAAGGAGGGTCAGCTGCAAAGTCTCCTAAGACTGCTTCCCCTGGGAAGCCCTTCACTTCTGTCTCCTTGAAGCACGCAGAGGAGGAAACACTCTTCTGTGGCTTTAATTCTGCAAAAGCTTCGAGTCTGATAGGAAATCACCTACACCTGATTAGCAAAGCTCAAAGGCAAGGGAAGGAGAGAGAAAGGGAAAGAGGATCTACTAGGAAAACATAATACAAATACAGAGAAGCCAACACAGGTCCATTACAGGCTCTACAAAACGGTCCCTGCTGTCTTCAAAATGAGGAAAGTCAACAACATTCCAAGAATAGTCAGAGGGGAATCCTGCTGCCCAATAACGAGGGAACGAAGCCAACAACTTCAAATTATAATCCTCATCATTTAAACTGTAAATAGAAGTGGACAGGGACTTCCCTGGTGGCGCAGTGGTTAAGAATCCACCTGCCAATGCAGGGGACATGGGTTCGAGCCCTGGTCCGGGAAGACCTCACATGCCGCAGAGCAACTAAGGCCATGTGCCACTACTACTGATCCTGCACTCTAGAGCCCAGGTGCCGCAACTACTGAAGCATACATGCCTAGAGCCCATGCTCCACAACAAGCCACCGCAATGAGAAGCCCGAGCACCGCAACGAAGAGCAGCCCCCATTTGCCACAACTAGAGAAAGCCTGCACGCAGCAACGAAAACCCAAAGCAGCAAAAAAAAAAAAAAAAAAAAAAAAAAAATGGATAAAGGTGCTAAATCTCAGAAGAAAAAAAGAGATAAAAAGAAATAGTTAAGAACAAGCGGCAAGAAAAAGCAAAGTAGAGGTTGACAAAGGAAGGAAGCCAGAATGAAAATAAATCATTTGGAAGGTTCGAATACGGTCCTCACTGAACTCAGAAAGGGTTCGGTGTACCCTTCTCTCAGCGGAGTCACACAGGATAATACTCCTGTGAAGGAGGAAGATTACAAAGTGTACTCAAAGCCTCGTACCTGAGCATGCAAGTCTAGCGTTTCTTTCCCACTCTGCTGAGCACGACTGGCTTCTGCAGGTGTTCTGAATCCCACTCCCCTGCAGGCCAGCGAGAGCTGCACCCTAGCAAACCTCCCTAGAAGCTGCTCTCTTAAGGAGAACCCACTGCCCGGAATGGCATGACAAGAAAAGGAATATTTCCAATTTGCTTCTTTAATAGAGTTTATTCTTGATCCATTGGTTTAATTATAAAGGCCCGCTCTATTTCTCTAATTTAGAATTCATACTTTGCTACTGGCCTTTTTTTTTTTTAAATTGGGCATGTATTAGATCATGTGAAAATTTAAGACATCCCTTGTTTCACCAGCATGAAAATGACAAGGCTCTGATCGTTATTATATTGGAATCCTACCTGGTAGTTTTAATAAAATATAGAAATCTAATGTATATTCTTCTCTAACTTGTAGTCCAATGCCAAAAATTAACTCCAAATGAATCAAGACCTAAACACAAAAGCTAAAACTATAAGACTTCTAAAACACAGGAGGAAAATTGCACACCTGTGGTAGGCAGTCTCTAAAATGGCCCCTAGTGGGAATTCCCTGGTGGTCCAGTGTTTAGGACTCTGTGCTTCCACTGCAGGGGGGCCTGGGTTCCATTTCTGGTCAGGGAACTAAGATCCCACAAGCCACACAGTGAGGCCAAAAAACAAAAATTCCAAAAAAACCTAGTGAACCGACTTCCTGCTATCCCAACCCATCTGTAACCTCCTACCCTTGAGAGTGAGCTGGGTATAGTGACTCTCTTCCAGTGAATAGAGTGAGGCAGAGGTGATAGGATATCACTTGCAAAATTAGACTGACGCAAATGAGTGTGTGTATAACTGTGAGGTCTGAACGAGCTCTATGGATTGTGCCAATGTCAGTTCCTTGAGATGTTGTCTTCGGGGGAAGGGACATGGAGGAAGGAGGAATGCATGAGATTTCCCTGTATATTTCTTTGCAGCCTTCTGTGAATCCATAATTATTTCTAATTTAAAAATATTATAAAAGTGTTTTTTTTTATAGTGAGTTAATCTCAGGGAATTCCCTGGCAGTCCAGTGGTTAGGACGTGGCATTTTCACTGCTGGGGCCTGGGTTCAATCCCTGGTCGGGGAACTAAGATCCTACATGTCACACAGTGAGGCCAAAAAATAAAATAAAATAATAAAAAAGTGAGTTAATCTCAAAAAAGGAATGTGGCTTCCATCTTGCCCCAGCACCCCCACTCCTTGCTCTGGGGTAAGGCAGCTACCATGTTGGTAGCTGCCCAATGAGAGGCCCATGTGGCAGAACTGAGGGGACGTCCAGCAAACAGCCAGTGAGGAACTAAGGACCTCAGTCTAACAACCCTCAGGGAACTGAATCCTGCCAATAGCCAGGTGAGTGCTCTAGGAAGCAGATCCTCCCCCAATAAAGTGTTCAGATAAGTTGACCTTGGCCAACTGCAACCTCTTAAGAGACCCTAAACCAGAACCACCCAGCTAAGCTGCTCCCAGATTTCTGACCCACAGAAAGTGAGAAAATAAACGTTTGTCATTTTAAGCTGCTGAGTTTTGGGATAATTTATTATGCAGCAATAGATACTAATAGAACAACCTTAAGGTAGGCAAAATTTTCTCAAATAAAACCCAAATAGCATGAATAATAAAAGGAAAAAAGTGATAAATTGGCCTTCATCAAAATTAAAAACTTCTGCTTTTCAAAAGACACCATTATGGCGGCGGGGGGTGGGGCGGAGAAAGAAAGAGAAAAAAAGGCAAGTCGCAGAATGGGAGAAAGTATTCACAATACATATATTTGATAGAGGACTTGTATCTAGAATAAAGAACACTCACAACTCAATAAAACAAACAACCCATTAAAATATAAACAATAGATATTTCAAAAAAGATGTGCAAATAAACTCAAAAGAATAACAAAAATAAAAAAGACTGACAATACCATGTATTGGTGAGGATATGGAACAACTGGAACTCTTATACGTTGCTGGTGGGGATGTAAAATGGTACAACCACTATGGAAAGCAGTTTGGCAGTTCCTTACGAAATTAAACATTTACCTACCGTAAGAGTCAGCAATCCCACTCCGGGAGATTTATTCAAGTGAAATGAAAACATATTCAGGGACTTCCCTGGTGGCGCAGTGGTTAAGAATCCGCCTGCCAATGCAGGGGACATGGATTCGAGCCCTGGTCTGGGAAGATCCCACATGCCGGGGAGCAACTAAGCCCGTGAACCACAACTACCGAAGCCCGAGTGCCTAGAGCCCTGTGCTCCTCAACAAGAGAAGCCACCTCAATGAGAAGCCTGCACACTGCAACAAAGAGTAGCCCCCACTCGCTGCAACTAGGGAAAGTCCGCGAGCAGCAAGGAAGACCCAACATAGGCAAAAATTAATTAATTAATTAAAAATATATATTTAAAAAAAGAAGCAGCTAAGGGATGGGACTTCCTTGGTGGTCCAGTGGTGAAGATTCCACACTTCCAATGCAGGGGGAATGGGTGTGATCCATGTTTGGGGAACTAAGATACCACGTGCCATGTGGTGTGGCCAATAAATAAATAGATGTATGTAAAAAAACAAAAAACATATTCAAAGCAGCTTTATTCATGATAGCCCAAAACTAGAATGACCACCAACAGATAAATGGATAAACACAGTGTGTTACATCCCTAGAATAGAACACTACTCAGCAATAAAAAGATACGAATTACTAATGATGCTGTAACATGAATAAATATAGAAAACATTATATTGACCAGAAGAAGCCAGACAACAAAAGAGTACGTACAATATGATTCTGTTTATATGAAACCCTAGAAAATACAAACAAATGCTATTATGACAAAAATCAGGCCAGTAGGGCTAGGAGTGGGGGTGTCTGACTGCAAAGAGGCCCTAGGAAACTTAAGGGTGATGGAAGTGTTTTATTGTGGTGGTGATTATAAGTGTGTACAACATTGTCAAAATTCATCAAAATGTACACCTAAAATGGGTACATATTATTGCATTAAATTATACATCAATAAAACGTTAGCTTAAAAAGGTATTAGGCATGTATCAAATAAACTGAAAACTTAAAACGTCCTGACTACTTTGTTTCCCAACATGAAAGTGACAGGACTATGATCATTATATTGAAAACACACCAGGCAGTTGTAATAACATACAGAAATCCTGGATTTAATTTTTCTTCCCTGATCCTCATTCAAATACCGGTCAGTCAAATATTTAAAGAGTAAACACAACGTGCAAGTCACATATAAAGAAAACATAGTACATAAGTTTAATGAATAGAAGAATTAGTTATTTAATTCCCAGCTGAAGCTCTACCTTTACAACAATGTATCTGGTAAGTACATATTTAAAATTCTAATTCTAATGGTAAAGGAGTTGATGAAGTCAGACACTGCAACTCTAAATTCTGGAGATTTTCCTACTCTTGTACTGATGACTCCCCTATGTAGGATTGCATCATTCATTCATGCTGTTTGGTAACAGGCAGCAGTGGGATAAAACAAGTGAAAACCATTCAAAAGTAAACGGATAAAAAAAAGCCTTGGAATCCCATGAAATATTTTATCTATCCCGATTAAGGAAAATAAATGTAGAATCACAGAGGCCCTGGGTGTAGGACAGGCAGACCGGTAATCAGAAAGTTGGGCACACGGAGAGAGAAACACATGCCCAGACTTACCCGGGCGCTGCTGCTAGTTCCTGGGCCGCTGCCACCGCCTCCAGGTCTCCCGCGGCTGTAACCGTCCGACTGCGGGGGGCCGAGGGCTGGCTCCGACGTGGAGTCGCGGAGTTCCGAGGGAGGTGACCTGTGTAGACCCGCAGAGCCTTTACCAAACAATCATGAGATCTGCTGATAAGTGCGGTGGCTTCTGGCCGGGTTTGCATGCGCTTTACTAAACTGGAGCCCGTAGACCTCCGCTCTGCAGGGCCGGGCAGCCCTTGGCCCCGCCCCCGAAGGAGGGACTCCCTGAGCCCGCCCCCTCCTCCCTCCGGGGGCTCAGCGCTGGCGGATCTAGACTTGAACTCCGCGGGGGACGCTATCCCGCAAAGCCTCGGGCCACACCACCTCTACTTTGCGGAGGAGGAACAAAAGAGCTTGCGTGCTACTGAAGCGCTCCCCACCGCCACCACCACTTGGGATAAGAGTACGTGAGAGGAGCGAGAGACCTCTGCACTGATTTTGCACTTAACGAAAGCCCCTTAGGGACCTTTTTTGAAATCCACGTTTGGCTTTATGCTGTTGTAGGAATGTAAGTCCCAAGAGAACTTCAAAAACTACTTACATTCGCAAATGCAAAAAACCGTGAGTAACGAAATGAGTCTTTGCACATTTTTTTTTGTCATCTTATTTTCTTCTAGGTGTCACTTGCCCAGCTTTTATGTTGACTACAATAAATAAGTGATTGCCCCCAAACATTTACTTTTGGGTACAGCTGGCTGGAGCTGGGCAGTGAGGTCCTACCCTAAAACACAACCTGAAACCTCAGACACTGACAGTCATGTCTGCAGGCTCCTTCCAAAACTGGTCATTCAGGCAGAGGGGATGCAATTGCTGGAGCAAGACTCGCTCGGTCACAGCATCCCTGCCCTTTGCTACAGGACCCCTCAAAAAACACAATTCTATCCTGAAACAAAAGTCCTGATGCTCCGTGGTCACATGTGCCTTTGAAGTTCAATGTTCTCAGATTTCATTAGTAAGAAAATGTTTGCAGGTTTGGGGCACACCCGGTTTAATTTCTCCCCAGATCTGCCAGAGATGGTTTTGATGAAGGATGGAAAGGAGGAATTTTGATGTTTTGAAATATGAGGTAAAAGATTATACAATTAGTAGGGAAGGGCAAAATAAAGGGGTCTAAAATAACAGTCTAGTCAAGAACTTGTTTATATTTTATGATAAGTAATTTAAAAATAAGTATAATAAAAGAAACAAGATGTTAAATACCAAATATTTACTTGTATATAAGTATAAAATGGTAACTGAGAATTTATTTCAAGAGGAAAAGAAACGCAAGTACAATAAATGTGAAGCAGTAAAAGTTCATTTTTGCTATTATTCATATTTCATAGATGTTTAATATTAAATAAATTTCAGAGAAAATATACCAAATAAAATCTGTCAGCTATTTACGGTCCCTGTACCCACCTCACATTTACACCTGTATTAACACTTGTGGGTGTGAGGTGGCAGTGTTGTAGGCACTGTTTAGATAGAACACATACCATTAAAAAAAAAAAAATGTTGTCCAGAGGAAGCTAATGGGTGGTCACAGATACATATAACAATCAGGAAGTAATACATGTAACAATCAGACAAGGCATAACTATATAAACAGATTTTAATATGCTTATTGTTGTTCCTCTGGAATATGTTAAATAGCACACCTAAACCAAATACAATGTAGTATAATGAAGCCATAATCAAAACATTAGCAAGTTATTTTGCAAAGTTTTAATCATAACTGGCTATTAAAAAGTAATACAAGTAATACTAGTGTTCCTGAAAGGTTATCTATAGATCACATTTTTATAAGCTAACAAATTTTCTAATGATTAACTATGTTAGAATCAAGTACTATTTTTTTTAAAGTAATTCAGTGCTAATAAAATAGCCTTCTAAAATATAGAATGTTGGAACAGTCACTCTAGAAAACAATATAGTATTATTGAGCAGTATCGAACCTGCACATTTTCTATGACCCAGCAATTCCACCTCAAGAATGCACTCAGGGGGCTTCCCTGGTGGCACAGTGGTTGAGAGTCCACCTGCCGATGCAGGGGGCGCGGGCTCGTGACCCGGTCTGGGAAGATCCCACATGCCGCGGAGCGGCTGGGCCTGTGAGCCATGGCCGCTGAGCCTGCGCGTCCGGAGCCTGTGCTCCGCAACGGGAGAGGCCACAAGAGGCCCGCGTACCGCAAAAAAAAAAAAAAAAAAAAAAAGAATGCACTCAGAAGAAACTCTCATACATGAGTACTGAGAGTCACACAGGAGAATATTCACAGCAGTACTGTATATATATAAATAGTCATTGACTGGAAACTTTAAAAAGATAATATCACTTAATATCGTAAATGATAACTCATACATAAAATTCAGAATGGTACTTACCTCTAGGGACAGAAAAGGAAATAAGACTGGAAAGAGAGTATAAATAGACTTAGTTCTTTAATGGTATTGACAGTGTTCCTTTATTTTAAGGGCAGTGCATATACAGGACTTTTTTTGTATCTGTGTATATATAAAAGATTTTATAATACATGTAATATTTTATATCAGTACATTAAATGCCAATATATTAAAACATCATAAATATTTTAAAAGAATATACTTAAAGAAAAAATACAATTTAATGTAAACATTGACATTCAAAATGTCACACCCTGAAAATATGTCCATGATATGTCATGTAAATAAAGCAGGTTGCAGAACATTATATATAGCTTAATTCCCTTATTTTTTTATTTTTTTTTTTTTTTGCGGTACACGGGCCTCTCACTGTTGTGGCCTCTCCCGTTGCGAAGCACAGGCTCCATACGCGCAGGCTCAGCGGCCATGGCTCACGGGCCCAGCCGCTCCGCGGCATGTGGGATCTTCCCGGACCGGGGCATGAACCCGTATCCCCTGCAATGGCAGGCGGACTCTCAACCACTGCGCCACCAGGGAAGCCCTTAAATTCCCATTTTTGAACAAAGAAAACTCTGTGTATGTGTATAAACATGTGCGGTATATGATTATATGTCTATGTCTGCATATAGTTGTTAATTCTGGGGAGTAGTTAATCCTGGGGAGTAAAAGGAATGAAGAATTTACCTTTCTACTTTATTTGGTTTCGCAGATACAGAGAACAGACTTGTAGTTGCCAAGGCGGGGGGAGGGGAGGGAAGGATTGGGAGTTTGGGATTAGCAGATGCAAACTTATATATAGGATGGATAAACAACAAGGTTCTACTGTGTAGCACAGAGAACTATATTCAATATCCTGTGATAAATCATAATGGAAAAGAATATGAAAAAGAATATATATATGTATAACTGAATCGTGTTGCTGTAGAGCAGAAATTAACACAACATTGTATATCAACTATACTTCAATAAAATTTTAAAATATGTTTAAAGTAACTTCTCTTAGGTCATAATAGTTGCTTGGAAGAATAAATTCTGATCATTTAAAAAATGGTGTAAATCTATATCTATTGACAAAGAAGAATTTTGGGACATATTATTGAATAAACATGCAGAATACAAAACAGCATATATGAGCTTATTCTTATAAATCTGTGTATAACTGAGAGATGTTTGGAATGTTTACCAAAATGTTGAGTAGTTGCCTCTCAATGATTTTCATTCTTCCTTGTACTCTTTTGTATGACTTGAACTTTCTACATGATTATGCATTATGTATTATCTTTGGCATTGGGGAAAATATACAGCTATCTTTATAATGTAGAAAAATGGGGAAATTTTACATTACAAAGTAAAATGATTATGATATAGGTACTGCAGTTATGTATGACTGAATGTCATATGACTGAGACTCTTGGAGTGTTTAAGGGAAACAGCCAGCAGCAGATCCCAGAAAACACCAGCAAAAACAGACTCCCAGAGGATGAGAAAATAGATTCACTGAGGATGAGAAGTTCATGTGAAAGTGAAAATGTTTGTTGTTCTAAACAATCAGAGCAGAAGTAGAGATAAAAAGAACTGAGGTTGGGTTAAAGCTATAGGGAACATAGTAGAAAGAGGAGGTACAGAATGTCCAAAAGAATGTCTGGGGAAACTCAGATATGAAAATCTCAGGAAGTAGATAAAGAGCTCACCTAAAATCCAGGGGCTATGTTTCCTGTGTGCAATGACTAGTGATGATGCCAGAGAGCACAGGTCTGGGGCAAAAGCCCTGTTTAGAATAGAGAAGCAAAGAAAGCAGGGCTACACAAAAACTACAAAAAGGGCCACATAGAATGAGACAGTCTGATCGTGGCACCTGAAAACCTTTGCACTGTGAAATCTGGAAAACTACCTTGGTCTCTCTTGCTCTTCCTTCACAGAAGACACTTGAAAATGGTTGGAAAACACAATTCATTTAATAATGGATTAAAAAACGAAAGAAGAAAGGTAAGCTGGGACGAAGTGAGAGAGTGGCATGGACATATATACACTACCAAATGTAAAATAGATAGCTAGTGGGAAGCAGCCGCGTAGCACAGGGAGATCAGCTTGGTGCTTTGTGACCACCTAGAGGGGTGGGATAGGGAGAGTGGGAGGGAGACGCAAGAGGGAGGGGATATGGGGATATATGTATACGTATAGCTGATTCATTTTGTGATACAGCAGAAAATAACACACCATTGTAAAGCAATTATACTCCAACAAAGATGTTAAAAAAAAAAGAAAGAAGAAAGTGACAAACACCTTTGTTATGAGATGAACTGTGTACCCCAGAAGTTTGTATGCTGAAGTTCTAACGCCTAGTACCTCAGAATGTGACTCTATTTGGAGATAAGGTCTTTAAAGAAATGATTAATTTAAAATGAGTTCTTTAGATTGAGCCCTAAACTAATCTGACTGGGGTCCTAATAAAAAGAGAAAATTTGGATGCCAGAAATGCAAGTGTGCACAGAACAAAAACTATGTGAGGCCACAGTGAGAAGGCAGCCATCTGTAAGCCAAGGAGAGTGGTCTCAGAAGAAACCAAACCTGCCGACACCTTGATCTTGGACTTCTAGGCTGCAGAGCTTTGAGGGAAAAAAAATTTATTTTTTAAGCCACCCAGTCTGTGGTATTTTATTATGCAGTCTAATGCAATCTTTCATACAAAATTACTATTAAAATGGTAGAAAAGAGCAGATAATCTTACCCATAGACAAAAAATACACACTAGAAAACTAGAAAACTGTTGGCCACAGAAGATATGAAAGCTGTGACTGAGTATACATTCTGCCTTGATATTTAAAAACACAATGGGACTTCCCTGGTGGCACAGCAACGAAGACCTATGCAGCCAAAAATTAATTAATTAATTAATTAATTTTTTTTTTAAAAAAGAATCATGAAGTGAGAAAAAAATATTTGTAGAACTAATTTCCCTAATATAAAAAGAAGTCCTAGAAAAAAGAACAAGACCAATAATCCATAGAAAAATGAGAGAAGATGTACAGTCAGTGCTCAGATAAAGAAAAACAAATGGCTTTAAAACATAGGAAAGAAGCTCAATTTCACTTACATGAAATGCAAATTAAAACTATACTGAATGGGGCTTCCCTGGTGGCGCAGTGGTTGAGAGTCCGCCTGCCGATGCAGGGGACACGGGTTCGTGCCCCGGTCCGGGAAGATCCCACATGCCGCAGAGTGGCTGGGCCCGTGAGCCATGGCCACTGAGCCTGCGCGTATGGAGCCTGTGCTCCGCAACGGGAGAGGCCACAACAGTGAGAGGCCCGTGTACTGCAAAAAACAAAACAAAACAAAACAAAAACTATACTGAATGATTTCTCACTGTTGTATAAAGAAGTTACAAATAAGGAAAGCAGAAGCACTAGAATGAACCTTGTGGTATTGGATTAGAATTGAAAGTATGAGTATTAATGGATGGTTTTTGTATATATGCAGACGGATATAGACGTGTATGTGTTCATACAAATATTCTGCTGAGAGGGTCTAGTGGCAATGACACCCTAGTAGCAGTAAGCATACCTAGCATCCAGATATTACTTTCCAAATACGATTAACCAATACGAAGTCCAGAGCTCTTTGGAGAAATGGCTGGTTTCATGGCTGGGGCTAAGAAAATACAAGATGCGTTTGGAACATTTTATACTGTGCTGCCAGAAAGTAAAGTGCTCAGAAAATGATGGGGACAAGTCAAAAAACAAAAGAGCCAACTTGAAGAGCTCCTAATTTGAGGATCAAAATAAAGACTATAACTGACTACAATCTAAGAATAAAACAAGAATCCTTGAGAGAAGGGGAGAAGGGAAAGATCTTCCTTACAGTAGAATTCCAATTAACATAAATATATAAAGAATGATCAAAATATGATAAAGGAGGCAAGAATATACAATGGAGAAAAGACAGCCTCTTCAGTAAGTGGTGCTGGGAAAACTGGACAGCTACATGTAAAAGAGTGAAATTAGAACACTCCCTAACAGCATACACAAAAATAAGCTCAAAATGGATTAAAGACCTAAATGTAAGGCCAGACACTGTAAAACTCTTAGAGGAAAACATAGGCAGAACGCTCTATGACATAAATCACAGCAAGATTCTTTTTGACCCACCTCCTAGAGAAATGGAAATAAAAACAAAAATAAACAACTGGGACCTAATGAAACTTAAAAGCTTTTGCATAGCAAAGGAAACCATAAACAAGATGAAAAGACAACCCTCAGAATGGGAGAAAATATTTGCAAATGAAGCAACTGACAAAGGATTAATCTCCAAAATATACAAGCAGCTCATGCAGCTCAATATCAAAAAAACAAACAGCCCAATCCAAAAATGGGCAGAAGACCTAAACAGACATTGCTCCAAAGAAGATATACAGATTGCCAACAAACACATGAAAGGATGCTCAACATCATTAATCATTAGAGAAATGCAAATCAAAACCACAATAAGGCCCAGGACCAGACGGCTTCACAGGCGAATTCCATCAAACATTTTTTTTTTTTTTTTTTTTTTGCGGTACGCGGGCCTCTCACTGTTGTGGCCTCTCCCATTGCGGAGCACAGGCTCTGGACGCGCAGGCTCAGCGGCCATGGCTCACGGGACCAGCCGCTCCGCGGCATGTGGGATCTTCCCCGACCGGGGCACGAACCCGTGTCCCCTGCATCAGCAGGCAGACTCTCAACCACTGCGCCACCAGGGAAGCCCTATCAAACATTTAGAGAAGAGCTAACACCTGTCCTCCTCAAACTCTTCCAAAATATAGCAGAGGGAGGAACACTCCCAAACTCATTCTACGAGGCCAACATCACCTTGATACCAAAACCAGACAAGGATGTCACAAAGAAAGAAAACTACAGGCCAATATCACTGAAGAACATATATGCAAAAATCCTCGACAAAATACTAGCAAACAGAATCCAACAGCACATTAAAAGGATCATACACCATGATCAAGTAGGGTTTATTCCAGGAATGCAAGGATTCTTCAATATACGCAAATCAATCAACGTGATACACCATATTAACAAATTGAAGGAGAAAAACCATATGATCATCTCAATAGATGCAGAGAAAGCTTTCGACATAATTCAACACCCATTTATGATAAAAACCCTGCAGAAAGAAGGAATAGAGGGAACTTTCCTCAACATAATAAAGGCCATATATGACAAACCCACAGCCAACATCGTCCCGAATGGTGAAAAACTGACAGCATTTCCACTAAGATCAGGAACAAGACAAGGTTGCCCACTCTCACCACTCTTATTCAACATAGTTTTGGAAGTTTTAGCCACAGCAATCAGAGAAGAAAAGGAAATAGAAGGAATCCAAATCGGAAAAGAAGAAGGAAAGCTGTCACTGTTTGCAGATGACATGATACTATACATAGAGAATCCTAAAGATGCCACCAGAAAACTACTAGAGCTAATCAATGAATTTGGTAAAGTAGCAGGATACAAAATTAATGCACAGAAATCTCTGGCATTCCTATACACTAATGATGAAAAATCTGAAAGTGAAATCAAGAAAACACTCCCATTTACCACTGCAACAAAAAGAATAAAATATCTAGGAACAAACCTACCTAAGGAGACAAAAGACCTGTATGCAGAAAATTATAAGACACTGATGAAAGAAATTAAAGATGATACAAATAGATGGAGAGATATACCATGTTCTTGGATTGGAAGAATCAACACTGTGAAAATGACTCTACTACCCAAAGCAATCTACAGATTCAATGCAATCCCTATCAAACTACCACTGGCATTTTTCACAGAACTAGAACAAAAAATTTCACAATTTGTATGGAAACACAAAAGACCCTGAATAGCCAAAGCAATCTTGAGAACGAAAAATAGAGCTGGAGGAATCAGACTCCCTGACTTCAGACTATACTACAAAGCTACAGTAATCAAGACAGTATGGTACTGGCACAAAAACAGAAATATAGATCAATGGAACAGGATAGAAAGACCAGAGATAAACCCACACACAAATGGTCACCTTATCTTTGATAAAGGAGGCAGGAAAGTACAGTGGAGAAAGGACAGCCTCTTCAATAAGTGGTGCTGGGAAAACTGGACAGGTACATGTAAAAGTATGAGATTAGATCACTCCCTAACACCATACACAAAAATAAGCTCAAAATGGATTAAAGACCTAAACGTAAGGCCAGAAACCATCAAACTCTTAGAGGAAAACATAGGCAGAACACTCTATGACATAAATCACAGCAAGATCCTTTCTGACCCACCTCCTAGAGTAATGGAAATAAAAACAAAAATAAACAAATGGGACCTAATGAAACTTCAAAGCTTTTGCACAGCAAAGGAAACGATAAACAAGACCAAAAGACAACCGTCAGAATGGGAGAAAATATTTGCAAATGAAGCAACTGACAAAGGATTAATCTCCAAAATTTATAAGCAGCTCATGCAGCTCAATAATAAAAAACAAAACAACCCAATCCAAAAATGGGCAGAAGACCTAAGTAGACATTTCTCCAAAGAAGATATACAGACTGCCAACAAACACATGAAAGAATGCTCAACATCATTAATCATTAGAGAAATGCAAATCAAAACTACAATGAGATATCATCTCACAAGTCAGAATGGCCATCATCAAAAAATCTACAAACAATAAATGCTGGAGAGGGTGTGGATAAAAGGGAACACTCTTGCACTGCTGGTAGGAATGCAAATTGGTACACCCACTATGGAGAACAGTATGGAGGTTCCTTAAAAAACTACAAATAGAACTACCATATGACCCAGCAATCCCACTACTGGGCATATACCCTGAGAAAACCATAATTCAAAAAGAGTCATGTACCAAAATGTTCATTGCAGCTCTATTTACAATAGCCCGGAGATGGAAACAACCTAAGTGTCCATCATCGGATGAATAGATAAAGAAGATGTGGCACATATATACAATGGAATATTACTCAGCCGTAAAAAGAAACAAAATTGAACTATTTGTAATGAGGTGGATAAACCTGGAGTCTGTCATACAGAGTGAAGTAAGTCAGAAAGAGAAAGACAAATACCGTATGCTAACACATATATATGGAATTTAAGAAAAATAAATGTCATGAAGAACCTAGGGGTAAGACAGGAATAAAGACAGAGACCTACTAGAGAATGGACTTGAGGATATGGGGAGGGGGAAGGGTAAGCTGTGACAAAGCGAGAGAGTGGCATGGACATATATACACTACCAAATGTAAAACAGATAGCTAGTGGGAAGCAGCCGCATAGCACAGTGAGATCAGCTCGGTGCTTTGTGACCACCTAGAGGGGTGGGATAGGGAGAGTGGGAGGGAGGGAGACCCAAGAGGGAAGAGATAGGGGGACTTATGTATATGTATAACTGATTCACTTTGTAATAAAGCAGAAACTAACACACCATTGTAAAGCAATTATACTCCAATAAAGATGTAAAAAAAAAAAAAAAAAACAACCACAATAAGGCATCACCTCACACCAGTCAGAATGGCCATCATCAAAAAATCTACAAACAACAAATGCTGGAGAGGGTGTGGAGAAAAGGGAACACTCTTGCACTGTCAGTGGGAATGTAAATTGATACAGCCACTATGGAAAACACTATGGAGGCTCCTTAAAAAACTAAAAATAGAACTACCATATGACCCAGCAATCCCACTACTGGGCATATACCCTTAGAAAAGCATAATTCAAAAAGAGTCATGTACCACAATGTTTACTGCAGCTCTGTTTACAATAGCCAGGACATGGAAGCAACCTAAGTATCCATCAACAGATGAATGGATAAAGAAGATATGGCACAAATATACAATGGAATATTACTCAGCCATAAAAAGAAACGAAATTGAGTTATTTGTAGTGAGGTGAATGGACCTAGAGACTGTCATACAGAGTGAAGTAAGTCAGAAAGAGAAAAACAAATACCGTATGCTAACACATATATATGGAATCTAAAAAAAAAAATGGTTATGAAGAACCTAGGGACAGGACAGGAATAAAGATGCAGATGTAGAGAATGGACTTGAGGACACGGGGAGGGGGAAGGTAAGCTGGGACGAAGTGAGAGAGTGGCATGGACATATATACACTACCAAATGTAAAACAGATAGCTAGTGGGAAGCAGCCACGTAGCACAGGGAGATCAGCTTGGTGCTTTGTGACCACCTAGAGGGGTGGGATAGGGAGGGTGGGAGGGAGGGAGATGCAAGAGGGAAGAGATATGGGGATATATGTATATGTATAGCTGATTCATTTTGTTATACAGCAGAAACTAACACACCACTGTAAAGTAATTATACTCCAATAAAGATGTTAAAAAAAAAAGAATGATCAAAATAGAAAATTACCATTTGGCAAACTGTCAGGTCTGAGAGTTAATTTTATCCTACTTACAAACTAATAAGTTAGCCTGATACCACTTCATAGATGGTGGCCAAAAACAGACTCCTGGATCAAAGACAAAGGACTTTATCACTTACAGCATAGCAAACAGAATAAGCATCATTTTATTTCCATCAGTTCTCCTTGTTCTCGAGTTCCATGGGGGCAACATAATACAGCAACATAATACAGCCCTCATGAAAAGGATTAGTGCTCTTATAAAAGAGATACCACAGAGACCCCCAGCCCCTTCCACTATATGAAGACACAGAAAAAAGGCACTGGCTGTGAACCAGGAAGAAGACCCTCACCTGACCAGGCCTGCACCTTGAGCTTGCACTTTCCAGCCTCCAGAACAGGAGTATGGCAAGGATGCCCACTTTCACCACTTCTGTTCAACATAGTACTGAAAGTTCTAGCCAGAACAATTAGGCAGGAAAAGAAATAAACGGCATCCAGATTGGAAAGGAAGAAATAAAATTATCTCTGTTTGCAGATGATATGATCTCATATGTAGAAAACCCTAAAGACTCTATAAGAAAGCTTTAGAACTAATAAATGAATTTGGCAAAGTAGCAGATTAAAAAGTTAACACGAGGGCTTCTCTGGTGGCGCAGTGGTTGAGAGTCTGCCTGCCAATGCAGGGGATATGGGTTCGTGCCCCGGTCCGGGAAGATCCCACATGCCGCGTAGCGGC
Source organism: Lagenorhynchus albirostris (assembly GCF_949774975.1). NCBI lineage: Eukaryota > Metazoa > Chordata > Mammalia > Artiodactyla > Delphinidae > Lagenorhynchus > Lagenorhynchus albirostris. The sequence continues at coordinate 72,961,493 of NC_083109.1, forward strand.
TGGGCCTGTGAGCCATGGCCGCTGAGCCTGCGCGTCCGGAGCCTGTGCTCTGCAACAGAAGAGGCCACAACAGTGAGAGGCCCACATACCGCAAAAAAAAAAAAAAAAAAAAAGTTAACACGAAAAAATCAGTTGCATTTCTATACACCAATAATAAACAATCTGACAAGAAATTTTAAAATAATTCCATTTACAATAGCACCAAAAAACTTAGGAATTAATTTAACCAAGGAGGTGAGAGACTCATACAATGAAAAGTATAAAATATTGCTAAAGGAAATTAAAAAGGATATAAATAAATGGAACACATCCCATATTCATGGATTAGAAGACTTAATATTGTTAAAATGGCAATACTACCCAAAGCAATCTGTAGATTCAATGCAATCTCTAACAAAATTCCAATGATATTTTTTGCAGAAATAGAAAAACCTATCCTAAAATTCATATGGAGTCTCAAGGGACCCTGTATATGTCCTAAAACAACCTTGAAGAAGAACAAAACTGGAAGACTCACACTTCCTAATTTCAAAACTTACTACAAATCTATGGTAATCAAAACAGTATGAAGAACAAACAAAAAAACAGTATGGTATTGGCATAAAGACAGACATATTGACCAATGGAATAGAATAGGGAGCTCAGAAATAAACATCTATGGTTAAATGATTTTTGACAAGGGTGCCAAGACCATTCAATGGGGGGAACAATCTTTCCAACAAATAGTGCTGGGAAAACTGGATATTCACATGAAAAAGAATGAAGCTGGACCCTGACCTAACATCTTATACAAATATTAATTCAAAATAGGTCAAGGACCTATATGTAAGACCTAAAACAATAAAACTCTTAGAATAAAAAGGACAAAAGCTGCAAAACATTTGATTTGGCAATGATTTCTTGGATATGACACCAACGGCACACATAACAAAATAAAAAAGACAAATTGGATTTCATGAAAATTTTAAAATGTTGTTCATCAAGAAACAGTATCCACAGAGTAAAAAGGTAACCCACAGAATGAGAGAAAATATTTTCAAATCATATATCTGATAAGGGATTAATATTCAGAATATACAGAGAACTCCTAAAACTCAACAACAACAAAAAAACCCAATTCAAAAATGGTCAAAGGACTTGAATAGATATTTCTCCAAAGAAGATATACAAATAGCAAATAAGCACATGAAAGGAGTTCAACATCACTAATCCTAAGGGAAATGCAAATCAAAATTACAATGAGATACCCACCTCATACCCATTAGGATGGCTACTATCAGAAAACAACAAGTGTTGATGAGGATGTTGAGAAATTAGAACACTTGTGCACTGTTGGTGGGGATGTAAAATGGTACAGCTACTGTGGAAAACAGTATGATGGGTCCTCAAAAAATTAAAATTGGAATTATTATATGACCCAGAAATTCCACTTCTGGGTATATACCCAAAAGAATTGAAAGTAGGGTCTCGAAGAGATATTTGTACACCCGTTTCACGGCAGCATTATTCACAATAGCTAAAACATGGAAACAGCCCAAGTATTCATCAATGGATGCATGGATAAGCATAATGTGGTATATACCATCAATGGAATGTTGTCCAGCGTTAAAAAGGAAGGAAATTCTGCAATATGCTATAACACGAATGAAACTTGAGGATGTCTGCTAAGTGGAATAATTCAGTCACAAAAAGACAAATACTGTATGATTTTTGTTATGTGTATATATATATCTTTACATATATAGGGATGTGTGTGTGTGTGTGTGTACAGGCATACCTTGGAGATACTGCAGACCACTCCAATAAAGTGACTATCACAACAAAGCAAGTCACACAAATGTTTTGGCTTCCCAGTGCATATAAAAGTTATGTTTACACTGTAATGTCGTCTACTAAGTGTGTGATAGCATTATTTGTTAAAAAAAAAATACACACCTTAATCTAAAAATACTGCTAAAAACTGCTATCATTTGAGTCTTCAGTGAGTTGTAATCTTTTTGCTGGTGGAGCATATTGCTGATATCTGATGACTGATCAGGTTGCTGAAGGCTGGGGTGGCTGTCACAATTTTTTAAAAATAAGGCAGTGATGAAGTCTGCTGCATCAATTGAGTATTCCCATCGTGAACGATTTCTCTGTAGCGTGCAATGCTGTTTTATAGCATGTTACCCACAGTAGAACTTCTTTCAAAACTGGAAACAGTCCTCTTAAATCCTGCTGCTGCTTTATCAACTGAGTTTATGTAATATTCTAAATCCTTTGTTATTTTAACAATCTTCACAGCATCTTCACCATGCATAGGTTCCATTTCAAGAAACCACTTTCTTGGGAGTTCCCTGGTGGTCCAGTGGTTAAGACTCCTTGCTCTCAATGCAGGGGGCCCAAGTTTGATCCCTGGTCAGGGAACTAGATGCCGCATGCCACAACTAAGAGCCCACATGCCACAACTAAGTGCCCACATGCCATAACTAAAAAAAGAGCCCACATGACCCAGTGCAGCCAAAATAAATAAATAAATATTTTTTAAAAAGTAAAGAAGAAAAAAGAAACCATCTTCTTTCCTCAACCATAAGAAGCAACTCCTCATCCATTAAAATTGTATCTGGAGGTTACAGCAATGCAGTCACATCTTCAGACTCCCACTTCTAATTCTAGCTCTCGTTTCCACCACGTCTGCAGTTACTTCCTCCACTGAAGTCTTGAACCCCTCAAAGTCATCCATGAGGGTTGAAATCAACTTCTTCCAAACTCCTATTAGTGTTGATGTTTTGACCTCTTCCCATAAAGTACAAATATTTTCTTAACGTTCTTAATGGCATCTAGAATGGTGAATCCTTTCCAGAAGGTTTTCTTCTCTTTTTTTAAAAAAATATATATATTTATTTATTTATTTTTAGCTGTGTTGGGTCTTTGCTGCTGTGCATGGGCTTTCTCTAGTTGTGGCAAGAGGGGGCTACTCTTCATTGCAGTGCGCGGGCTTCTTATTGCGGTGGCTTCTCTTGTTGCAGAGCACAGGCTCTAGGCACACGGGCCTCAGTAGTTTTGGCACGTGGGCTCAGTAGTTGTGGCTCACAGGCTTTAAAGCACAGGCTCAGCACTTGTGGCACACAGGCTTAGTTGCTCTGCAGCATGTGGGATCTTCTTGTACCAGGGCTTGAACCCATGTCCCCTGCAATGGCAGGTGGTTTCTTAACCACTGCACCACCAGGGAAGTCCCCAGAAGATTTTCAATTGACTTTGCCCAAATCCATCAGAGGAATCACTGTCTATGGCAGCTATAGACTTATGAAATGTATTTCTTAAGTCATAAGACTTGAAAGTCAAAATTTCTCCTTGATCCATGGAGTGCAGAATGGATGTTGTGTTAGCAGGCATGAAAATGTTAATCTCATTGTACATTCCATCAGAGCTCTTGGGTGACCAGGTATATTGTCAACGAGTAGTAATATTTGGAAAGGAATCTTTTTCTGAGCAGTAGGTCTCAGTGGGCTTTAATTACTCAATAAACTATATTATAAATAGATGTTCTATCACCCAGGCTTTGCTGTTCCATTTATAAACCGTAGGCAGAATAGATTTCGCATAATTCTTAAGGGCCCTAGGATTTTCAGAATGGTAAATGAGCACTAGTTTCAAATTAAAGTCACCAGCTGCATTAGCCCCTAACAACAGAGTCTGCCTGTCCTTTGAAGCTTTGAAGCCAGGCATTGACTTCTCCTCTCTAGGTATAAGAGTCCTAGACAGCATCTTCTTCCAATATAAGGCTGTTTAATCTACATTGAAAATCTGTTATTTAGTGTAGCCAGCTTCATTAATTATCTTCACTAGATCTTCTGGATAATTTGCTGCAGCTTCTGCATCAGCACTTGTGGCTTCACCTTGCACTTTTACATTAGAGATGGCTTCTTTCCTTAGACCTCGTGAACCAACCTCAGCTAGCTTCAAACTTTTACTCTGCAGTTTCCTTACCTCTCTCAGCCTTCATAGAATTGAAGAGAGTTAGGGCCTTCCTGTGGACTAGGCTTTGATTTAAGGGAACGTTGTGGCTGGTTTAATCTTCTAACCAGGCCACTAAAACTTTCTCCATATCAGCAATAAGGCCGTTTTGCTTTTTTATTTGTGTGTTCACTGGAGTAGCACTTGTAATTTCCTTCAAAAACTTCTCCTTTGCATTCACAACTTGGCTAACTGGCACAGGAGGCCTAGCTTTCAGCCTGTCTCAAACTTCGACATGCCTTCCTCACAAAGCTTAATTATTTCTAGCTTTTAACATGAGAGACATGCGACCCCTTCTTTCACTTGAACACTCAGAGGCCACTGTAGAATTATTAATTGGCCCTGTTTCAAAATTTTTGTGTCTCAGACACCAAGGGGGGAAAGTGGGGGGGGGGCGTTATGAATTGGGAGATTGGGAATGACATGTATACACTAATATGTATAAAATGGATAACTAATAAGAACCTGCTGTATAAAAAATAAATAAAATAAAATTCAAAAAAAATAAAATATGAAATATAAAAAAAAAATTTGTGTGTCTCAGAAAATAAGGAGGCCCAAGGAGAGGGAGAGAGATGGGGAAATGGCTGGTAGATGGAGTAGTCACAATGCCCACATTTATTAAGCTCACCATCTCATGCGGGCAGGTTTCATGGTGCCCCCAAATAATTACAACAGTAACATCAAAGATCACTGATCACAGGTCACCATAACAAAGATAATAATAATGAAAAAATTTGAAATATTGCAAGAATTAGTAAAATGTGACACAGAGACATGAAATAAGCAAATGGTGCTAGAAAAATGGTGCCAGTAGACTTTCCTCAATGCAGGGTTGTCACAAACCTTCAATTTGTAAAAAACGGAGTATTTGTGAAATGCAATAAAATGAAGTGCAATAAAGCAAGGTATACCTGTACTATACACACACATACACACACACCACGGAGAGACAGAGAAAGAGAGAGAGAGAGAGGTACTTTAAGGGATTGGCTCACGTGACCATGGAAGCTTGGTGAGTTCAAAATCTGCAGGATAGGGCAGCAGACTGGAGACCCAGGGAAGAGCTGCAGTTCAAGTCCAAAGGCAGTCAGCTGGCAGAACTCTGTATTGCTAGGGGGAGGTAAGGTTTTTGTTCTATTAAGGTCTTCAACTGATTGAATGAGGCCCACACATGTTATATAGCATAATCTGGTTTACTCAAAGTCCACTGAGTTAAATGTTAATCGTATCCAAAACACACCTTCACAGAAACATCCAGAATAATGTTTGTCCAATATATCTGTGTACTGTGGCCCAGTCAGGTTAACGCATAACCATCACAAGTCCACCCCTTGTCTAGTTGGCACTCGTATGCATCTCCTCAAATTTAATAATCGAATAAAGACAGTAACGAGGTCATAAGTTTGCCTAACATGATACAACTCTCCTGCATAGACAACTGAAAACACCCTAACCCTTTCCCCAGAAGAGGATGCAAAGTCCTTGGGTGATGTTTATTCTTCTTCCTGATATCCCATAACTTAAAAACTATGCTATAAAGTTAACAATAAATACTATGACATAAAGTCAATAATGTTACATGACTATGTTACATGATAAAGGAATAAGAGAGAGAAGAAAACAAAGATATTTGCTCAAGACACACGCACACGTATTAATAATAACATAAGGAAAAAATACTCGACAAATACAGTCCTCGTTTCTGTAGCTGGTCGTGTGGTTGCTGATGGTATTTAGAACTACCTTCTTCTACTCCCATACAGTGTTCCTGTTGCCCTCAGCAAGCACTTCAGCAAGTCACAGTTCTTTATTTGTTGGAGTGGCCCAAATCTTCATGCCTGAAGTGTCCTGGGCCATTAGTAATCCTGCCTGAATTGAGTTGTTATAGTTTTCCACTGACTTTAATCACAGGCATGGTAATACTAAGAGACACCCTGTGGGATCTCTTGTATCCCAGACATATCTGTGTTGTGGAGGAGTAGTCCAGTTTCCCTTTGGTTTTTTTTGTTTGTTTTGTTGTTGTTGTTGCTGTTTTTGTCTGCACCATGCAGCTTGTAGCATCCCAGTTCCCTGACCAGGGATCGAACATGGGGCCCTGCAGTGAAAACGCTGAGTCTTAACCACTGGGTGCCAGGCAATTCCTCAATTTCCCTTTGGTAGTCAGGATCAATCACCCCAGTCAGCCCAGTAAAACTCTTCTTTCCCTGTTGACCCAGAGGCATGAGGAGCTCAAAGTGGCTGAGTGGCAGTATTAATTTCCAGTTCCATGGAATTATTATTGTGTCTCCTAGTAGAAGCATTTCTCCCTTTGGAACTAAGACCTGTAGGCTAGTAGAACATAAGGTCATGAGGACAGGTAGCGAAAATTTTACTAGTGGGTCACTAGGGGTGCCACTCTCATTTCTACTCCTAGATACCTGTGAATCCTGGCTGTGGGAGAAACAGCACTGTATATTGGACATTGATTCAGAGCATATAAGCCTCCTGGAGAACTTTTTCCCAGCCCTGCAAGGGACTGCCACCTAGCTAGCCCAATAACTGAGTCTTTGAAAAGCCATTCTGCCATTCTATCAAGCTGCTTCAGGAGGGTGGGGAACATGGTAACATCAGTGAATTCCATGAGCATGGGCCCATTGCTGCACTTCCTTTGCTATCAAATGAGTTCTTTGAATAGAAGCAATGCTGTGTGGAATACCATGATGGTGGATAAGGCATTCTCTAAGTCCACGGATGGTAGTTTTGGCAGAAGCATTGTATGCAGGGAAAGCAAATCCATATCCAGAGTGTCTATTCCAATAACAAAACGTTGCCCCTTCCATGACAGACGTATGGTGCAGTGTAATCAACCTACCACCACGTAGCTGGCTGATCACCCCAGAGAATGGTGTCATATCAGGGATTAAGTGTCATATCACTCAATCTCAGTGCTCAGATTGAGCACTCAGCGGTGGGGGTAGTCAAGTTAGCCTTGGTGAATGGAAGCCCATGTTGCTGATCCCATGCATAACCTCCATCCCTGACCCCAGGGCCACTTTTTTCATAACTTCACTGGGCAATGACAGGGATGGCTAGGGAAGGAGGCCAACTGGTATCCACAGAATAAATTATTCTAGCCACTTACGAAAATCTTCCTCTGCTGAGGTCACCCTTTGGTGAGCATTCACATGGGACACAAATATCTTCATGTTGTTCACCCATTCAGAAAGGTCAATCCATGTATCTCTTTCCAAGACTTCCTTGTCACCAATTTTCTAATCATGTTTCTTCCAAGTCCATGACCATCCAGCCGAAGCACTGGCCATAGCCCATGAACTGGCATATAATCACTCATCAGGCCTTTTCTCTTTCTAAGCAAAATGAAAAACCAGTTGCATTGCTTGAAGTTCTGCCCACTGGGAGGATTTCCTTTTACCATTATCCTTCAGGAATGTCCCAGAAAGGAGCTATAGTACTACAGCTGTCCACTTTTAGGTGGAGCCTGCATGTCCTGAAGAACCATCAGTAAACCAGGCCCAAGTTTTCTCATCCTCTGTCAACTGATCACAGGGAACTTCCTATGAGGCCATAGGTGCAGGCTGAGAGAGAGAAGGTAAGATAGCATGAGTTGGGATCATGGATATTTAGGCCACTTCTTCATGTAACTTACTTGTGCCTCCAGGGCCTACTGAGACTTTAGTCTAGTTACAGCTTCAGAAGCAAAAAGGGGTGAGTCCTGAAGAGAATCACCAGTATTTTGCAAGGCAACTGCCTCAGGGGAGGCCATTACAGTTTCACAGAGCAACGTAGCGTAAATCTCCACAGACAGGGTTAGAGAGGCTGCTTCTACTGGCAAAGAAGATTCAACAGTATGTAGGCACTCAATGTCCTCAGCTTCATCAGGGTATTCTCACACGTCCCACTCCAAATTTCAGATCCCATTCCTTCCTCATAATGCCCTCACTTTTCAATTTGCATTGTAATTCAGCCACTCTCATGATAAGATTTCAGCAATCTCAGCCCTGTGGCTATAGGAGCTAAAAGTCTCTTTCAGGATAGACATAGAAGATTTCAGGTGATTTATATATTGCTTAAGCTGGGAATTTGAATCCCTGATCTCATCCTTTTCTTCCCCGACTTTGTCCAGTGACATTAGAAGCAACCAGCCAACCTCATTATATGCATTAGTTTGTCAAAAATGTTCGAAGGTATCATATATATGGTTACCCAGGTCCTTGCCCCTTGTGTTTGATTAGGAGCATCCAATTGGGATATTTTGCATATTTCTATTTTCATAACATGCCATGAACTATACCACTACTACTACTCTCTTTATTATTAGAAACAGAATCATTAGTCTTTAAATCTAATATTAGAGAGCCAATTCCAAAAACCCCAGAACCAATTCAGAAAATTCATCCTTAAGATTCTGCTCCTTTAGAAGCCTTATCAGCACCATAATCTGTATTAGTCAAGATTCTCCTGAGAAACAGAACCAACGGAATGTGTATCTAGATATCTATCTATACATATCAATCTAAATATATAGATATACAGCCTCACAGCGTATCTACTGTTAAAGTGAAGACATGTAGGGCATCATCCACGTTAAAATGAGAGATTGATTGATTTACTTTAAGGAACTGCCTCACATGATCATAGAGGGTTGGTAACCCAAAGGCTGTCTGCTAGCAGAATTTATTCTTGCTATGGGGAGATATGTCTTTGCTCTATTAAGGCCTTCGGCTGATTGGAGGAGGCCCACCTGTTATTGTAGGATACTCTGCTTTACAATAGAGTAAATTTAATGTTTAAATTTTAAATCCACCAATTTAAATGTTAATCTTATCCAAAAAAAAAACACCTTCACAGAAATGTCCAGAGTAATGTTTGACCTAATATCTGGGCACCATGGCCCAGCCACATTGACACATAAAATCAACCATCACAAATGGTCACCTCTGAGCAATGAGATTATGAATTTATTTTAAATTTATTTGCTTCTGCTACTTTTTCTATAATGATTATGTATTATTTTTGTAATAAGAAAATCAAATATATTTTTTCAATAGTTAAGAAAAAGATTTGCTTTAGGAAGTCTTCTCTAAATAGCATGCACTGAGATTATACATACCACAACAGGTCTTTAGTATATTGTATATATTATGTATGTTACTGTGTGTTTGTCTCTCTACACTGGGAAGTCTTTGAAGGGGCCTTCTCTTTTCATGTGTATATTTACTCCAAGCACAGTACTCGGCAACACAGTAGACACTCAGAGAATGAATGGCCAACAACAGAAGAAACATTACCTAAAATCAATATTGTTACCCCACCTCCCCATACAAAACCTGCCCCTTCTCTGGAATTTCCTTGACCTCTTCAGACTCCTAGACTAGAAATGGTAACTATGTAGCACATGTTTCGAAATTCAGTCAATTTTATATCAGAAATGCCTCTAGCCCCTGGCCTTTTGCTATCTCCACTTCCATTGCATAAATTTGAATATTCCACCTGTTAAAACATGTATTTTACTTAAAAAGTAATAAAAAAGATTATAAAAAACTACATTAATTCTATTATTTATTTAAAAAGAAAAACAAACATGCAAAATAGCCAGAAATTTTCTGAAAAAAGATTGATGAAGAGGATCTGGCCCTACCAAATTTTGAAACATACTGTAAAACTATAGTAAATAAAACAATATGGTGTTGAAACTTACAACAGTATGGAACTGAATATAGTCCAAAGTAGATCCAGATACATCTGGGAATGTAGCATATGCTAATAATTATATTACACATTAATGGTGGAAAACATTAATTATTCTGGAAGAAAAATTAAATTGGATTCTGTGTTTTTCCCAAGCACCAATTCTCAGAAACCAACTATCTGATTCTCCACCACCAACTGGGCATCCAGCAACTCAATCCTGACACTATCTGGAGTTAGGGCAACCCCCACAGTTAAGGGTTCAGACCCACAGGACTGCCTCCACTCAGACACTAGTTGCAAGTCCCAGGTCCCTAAGCTACCCACACTTCTGTCCAACTTGGCTACAGATTCGGGGTTCCCACAAAATCCCCTCCTTAGGGGAAACTGAAAATTTTTGAGACTGACCCACAACTCAGGAAATCACTTGACTTAGGTTTAGTAGCTTATTAGAAAGGATACAACTCAGGCACACCCAGATGGAAGAGGTGCACAGGACAAGGTACTGGGGGAGTGACGCAGAGCTAGCATGCCCTCTGGGTGTACCACCCTGCCAGGACATCAATGGGTTCACTCACACTGATTGTTCAAGCATTTTTATAACCCATCTCCAGCCCCACTCCACTCTCCAGAGGTTGGAGGCACGGGGCTGAGACTTCCCATCCTCTAATCACATGTTTGGTCTTCCTAGTGACCAGCCCCCACCCTGAGGCTATCTAGGGTCCCTACCTTGACTCACCTCAATAGCACAGACTCAGGTATATTCTAAAGGGGACTGTAATGGATAACAAAAGACACTCCTATCTCTCAGAAAACAAATGGTTTAGTTCTGTTCCAGGAACCACAGACAAAGACCAAATATATATTTTTATTATATCACAGATTATCTCATTCCTTACCAAAATAAAATAAATTCCAAATGACTCAAAGATTAAAATGAAACACAAAACCTTAAAAATACAAAAGAAAACATGGCAGAAATTTAAAAATATTTTTTGGGTGTAAAGCTTGTTTTACACAGTATAGCACAAAATTCAAACACACATAAAAGAAAAAAGATACAACTGACTACCTGAAAAAAATACAACTGACTACCTGAAAAAAATTTTAACGTTTAATTGGAAAAAAAGGCATAAATACGAAATATAAATAACACTGGGACAAATTAATTGCAACACAGAAAACACAGAGAGCTCCTGCAAATCCATAAGAAACCAAATAGGAAAACAGAAGATGTAAATAGACAGTTCACAGAAAAAAACCTACAAACGAATCTTACATATAAGTTGTATGCTCAGCCTCACCCTCAACAAACAAAACTATAAGGGAGTTCCCTGGTGGACCAGTCGTTAGGAATCCACGCTTTCACTGGTAGGGGAACTAAGATCCTGCAAGCTGCACGGTGCAGCCAAAAAAAACCCCCAAAACTTTCAGATACCATTTTTCACCTATAAAATTGGCAAAGGTAGAAACAAAATGTTCAACATTTTGAGGATATCCTTCCTGTCCTTTATATATATAAATATTTAATATATATATGTATTTTTTTGGCAGTGTCACATGGGATCTTAGTTCCCCGATCAGGGATCGAACCCGTGCCCCCTGCAATGGAAGCGCAGTCTTCACCACTGGACCACAAGGGAAGTACCCTAAATATTTAATATTTTTATGAAATCATATGTGTATATACATGATTTCATAAAAATAAGACACTGGGTATACTTTGTATATTTCATATGTTCATGTATATAATTCTGCATCCCGCTTTTATAGATACATAAATTGGGGGGGCTGCAAAAATGAAAACATTATAAATTTTTTTAATATAGTCAATGTTAGTATCTTTTTAAATTTTTATTTGGCTGCGCCGGGTCTTAGTTGAACACACAGGATCTTTTAGCTGCAGCACGTTGGATCTAGTTTCCTGACCAGGGATGGAACTCGGGCCCCCTGAACTGGGAGTGCGGAGCCTTAGCCACCGGACCACCAGGGAAGTCCCCAATGTTAATATTTTGATGCATATCCTCTGTCCTTTTTTGTATAGATGCATGGGGAATGGTTTAAAAACTGAGAACATATTATACATGCTATTTAAAACATGATTTTCCCCCTTATTTATGTTATTAAAAATGTTTCATCACCTTCTGCATGGACTTTTCAACCCCTTTCTTTCTGATTGCCCTATCCTCAGTCTTCTCCCTTAGTTCATCCTCCATTCCACCTCCAGTGTTACCTTCATCACTAGTTCTTTGGGTGGATTCTCACCAAAGAATCCAGCTGGCAGGCTTAGGCCCAGACTTCTTAACTAGCAAACCAGGCCCTAACAGTCAGGACAAGCTACTTCACCAGATTTGTCTCTTGCAAATCTTATCCACCCACCTTCCGCTGGGCATGCCAGGCCCTTCCACTGTCGCTCTCTGTCTGATATCACTCTCCTAAGCCCTCTTCTCCTGCAAAGTATCTATGTATCATTCAAAACTTACCTCCTCCAAGAAGCCTTCCCTGATACTCTGAGTTAATACGTTTGTGCTCAGAGCACTGCATTCATCCCTTAAATAAAACATCCTATACTTTACTGTCATTTTTTTACAAGTTTATCTCCCTAACTAGGCTACCTGCTTCTTGAGGATTAAGGATCTCCAGAACTAATCATGCATCTCCTTCTACTATGTAACTCAAACTTAGATGCTTTCGCGATTCTCAAATACACAAAACCACTTAAAAGCATTATATACCAAGGCAGTCGCTAGAAGACTGGGAACAATCTAAATGTTAACCAGTAGGTGACTGGCTAATCAGGTCATTCTTACAAAGAATATCATGCAGCTGTTAATAAGAATGAGGAAGATGTATTTGTATTGATATGTAACAATCTCCAAGATACTTTAAGTGTAACACACCCAATAGTGCATATTATAAATTGCCATTTTGTGTGGGGGAAATTTCTTATATTTATATACGTATTTATTTAGAAATTCAGAGAGCATCTGGGGAATTCACACTATCTAAAGGAAACTTATGTAGCTAAAGGTACCTGCCAGGAGGAAGTTGAACTAGAGGAGGTAGGAAGACCTTTCACCATATACCCTTTGGCACCTTCTGAATTCTGAACAGTTTTAGTCATTACCTATAAAAATAAAATACAAAACATCAGTGAATACCTGGTATCTAGGCAGGGGGTGAGAACTGGATACGAGAAAACAGTTGTGGACATCTTTCAGAATAAAGGAGCCCTCTCAAGGGCCGGACACCACTGCTCAACAAAGTTTGAGTTTTCAAAATTGCCTTGAGGGCCTGAAGCCTCAGCACTGTGTCGTGTGCCCGAAGCGTGGACTGACTCTTGCTTTTCCTCAATTGCCATCGCACCAATCAGGTAGCTTTCTAAAGGCTTCTAGCACTTTCCACCTCACATTATATCTCTTCGTCTTCCCTACGCCTAAAACACCTACGATACTGGTCAAGGGTCCTTATCAAATCCACTCTGTTACCCACCCCCCCGCCCACAGCACCTAAAACACCGTCCAGCACACATTACACAGTCAAGAAAACTATTGACCGGGATGAAAGCAGCAAGGCGATAAAAAGGGCAAACGGCGCGAGTGGGGGAGAGAGGATGCCCACCCTACACCCTGCGGCCGGAGACCTCCGGGAAAGAGCAGCGGCCTCTCCCCTCACGCCCTGACGCACGCGGCCAACAAGCCCGCTCCGCCTACGCCCTCTGGTCCGGGGTCAGCAAAACCGGGCGCTAGGCAGCGCACGGGGCACCCTGCCAGCCCTGGTTGCCAGGGGGAAACGCTCCTCCCGAGCTCAATGGCGCCGCGGCCAACGCGAGGGGCGGGGCTACGTGCGGCCGCGACCCAATGAGTGGCACCGGCCGACCCGAGGCCCAATGGCGGCGGCGCGCGGGCACGCTGGAGGCGGGCCCGGCGCGCCCGACTTTTCCAGAAGACCCGGATAGCGCCTCACAGCCACGCTGAACCGGCTCTCGGCTCTCCGGATACCGGGTTCCCTCATTTTCTTCTGCTGGGTCAGCTATGGCGGCCGTGAAGACCCTGAATCCCAAGGCTGAGGTGGCCCGAGCCCAGGCGGCGTTGGCGGTCAACATCAGCGCGGCCCGGGGGCTGCAGGACGTGCTGAGGACCAACTTGGGGCCTAAAGGCACCATGAAGATGTAAGGCGGGGCTGGCGGGGAGGGCTGGGCTGGCATCGCGCACCTCGCGCTGTCGCGGGCCTGCGCCGGGGACTGAGGCCTAGAGCCCGCCGCCTCCGGGCCTCTGCGCTCGCCGCGGCGGCCTTTCTTCCCCGCATTGTCCCGGGTCGGTCCTATTTTTTGCCCTGGCCGTTTCCTTTGGTGGTCGATGCCGCCTCCGCCGAGAACAAAGCTGCCCGCGTGCGCTACGCGGCCCTCGCCGCCCCGCGCGCTTGGGACCTAAGAGACCCTGAGGACTGTTTCCCAGACGGGAGGGGGTGGGCATTGCACCATTCCTGTTACCGGAATTAGAGAACCAACCCTTGGCCCCAGCTCCTGAGGATCTGGGTAAAGCCCGATTTTTATGGGCCTCTTAATTTAGTCTCCATTGAAAAAGTCACACTGTGATTCATTTCTGCCCATTGAACAGGCTTGTTTCTGGTGCTGGAGACATCAAGCTCACTAAAGATGGAAATGTGCTGCTTCATGAAATGGTGAGAGGCTGCTAGACTAGGTCCAAAATGTCTTGGTTTTCCGTAGTACATTTAATTTGTAGGAAGACTTTTACTATTTTACAGAGTAGGAGAAAATCATATTTATCCTTCTCAACAGGTAGTTTTCCAGACAACAGAAGAAGTAGAAAAAATGTAATCAGTACTGTTGTTGACAGTAGGATACAGTGAGAGCCCTGGAATCTAATAAACTTCCTTTTGAATCCCCTGCCCTTGCCATTTAAAGCCTTCGTTAAAGGGTTTTAATTACTGAAATTCTAATAAAAACTGAGAGCAATTGACATAATCAGGGAAGCAAAATGTGACAGGATGGTTATACTTTTTCAAACGGCATTTCTTTTGTTATATCACACTTCTCCACCACCAACTGGAGGAGAAATAAAACTACCATTTTTAAAGTCCCAGTGACTAAGAATCTGAGGTTAACTGAGAAGAGCAGTCATTTTACTTATCCCTAAGTTTCCAAAACCTAACAGTTCAAATCCTAGAAAAGGAAATGACTTGCCAGTGTTTTGAGTTTAGAGTAAAATTTAGAGTTTTGATAATAGCATATCATGCCTTCAACATTCCAGGTGTTTGTAAATATCTTCAGTAAGGAATAGCTAACCTAGAAGGTGTAGTTTTTGTTCCGTGGCTTAAGTGGTGGCCTGTGCTAGCAGAGAACAGTAGGAGCCATAGTTAGTTTAAACTTGATGTCAGAAAAGCCGTCTCTACATGACTTTTAAATTTTTCCTAATTGAATGATAGTCTGCTTAGATTCTTAAAACTGTGAGTGTCCCCAAAGACATAAAAGACTGGACAACTGTACAGGATTGAAGGAGTATAAGAAGACAAAAGCAGTGCAGGAGCCATGTTGGAGCCTTTGTAATTAAGAATCTGGGTGACAAACAATGAATATTCTGTTTTTCCAAAACCTTTCCAGAGTTACTTAGCATCCACTGATGATCTTTGCTAAAGAGGCTAAGTTTTTCTTTTCTTTTCTTTTCTTTTTTCATTTTAATTATTTGTTCAGTGCCAAGTAAACTGGGCAGCCAGGCTTTCATTTAAAAGGCACTTGGGGGCTTCCCTGGTGGCGCAGTGGTTGAGAGTCCGCCTGCCGATGCAGGGGACACGGGTTCGTGCCCCGGTCCGGGAGGATCCCACATGCCGCGGAGCGGCTGGGCCCGTGAGCCATGGCCGCTGAGCCTGCGCATCCGGAGCCTGTGCTCCGCAACGGGAGAGGCCACAGCAGTGAGAGGCCCGCATACCGCAAAAAAAAAATAAAAGGCACTTGGTTTATTCTCACAAGAATCTTAAAATTGTCATAAAGAGGCATGCATGGAACATGGATTTGAAATTATTGTTCTTGTTCTATCACCTTGAGTTAACCTTAACTGGGTCTCACATTTCCTCATTAGTAAAGTGGAGATAATCTAAGAAGGAAACAAATTTATATAGGAAGGTGTTTCTGTCATCATAAACTGATAGCTAATGGTGAGTTTTTAATCAGAGTAATATGTAGCTGTACACTTGGGCATTTTGTGCAGATAAATTAGCCTTTCACACATTTTAAGGTATATTTGGGCTGTTTTCATTTTTAAGTTGTTTCACGAATTTTTTTCTTTCTCTACCTGCAGCAAATTCAACACCCAACAGCCTCCTTAATAGCCAAAGTAGCAACAGCCCAGGATGACATAACTGGTGATGGTACCACTTCCAATGTCCTAATTATTGGAGAGCTCCTGAAGCAGGCGGATCTCTACATTTCTGAAGTATACATGATTCTCGTGTTTCTGTGATATTTTATTGTGTATAGGAAATAATCTTACTTTTACTTATAAAAACTGATGTGCTAGTGGTAACTGAGGCCATATAATAGAATGTAAAGAGCATGGGGTTAAATATGGGAACAAGGGTCTGTATCCTACTCTGACACAAATTTACTATGATCCTGGATGAGTTGAAGAATCTCCCTTGGCCTGAAATGTGTTTTTTATCAAGTTGCATTGTATATACAGTTTTTATATGCCTATAACAGATTAATAATTGTGATGTAGAAATGGAATATTCAGGATTAGGCATATTTTTAAGGAAAAAGCTAACAAAAACCTTGAATTTAAATAAGAATACTACAACTTTTTTAGCCCTCAGTAGTTCCAAGGTTAAAGCAAACCTCAGTGAGTACTAATCTGATGTTAGGAAGAATTCCTGGGAAGAGAGAGAAAGCAGACTCTTAGTCTCCCTGTTTATTTTATTAGTAAATGGTGTGAATTAATTTCATATCACCTATAGGAAAGATATAATGGTCCTATTGACTGCCAGTTGTTATGACACAGTATTGAGTTTTGGGCGTTATCCCTTGTGGTTTGCACAGTGAACACCCAAGTGTGCTTTATAGTTCCCTTGGCTTTGACTCTGTGCTAGAGCAATGTCTGTTCTTTTCCTCTGCATTGAAAGGACTGTTTATCCTTTTAAATGTATTCAGAAACTCAGCACATTATATTAATTGTGTTTAAGGGTATGAATGATCCAGAATATCCCTTCATAAATTTGCTTTATCGTGAGCTATAGTTGCATCTAACTGAAGGTCTCTGTTGTTAGTGGCGGTTTTGTAATTGTGTGTTTATTATAGGGTCTTCATCCCAGAATAATTACGGAAGGATTTGAAGCTGCAAAGGAAAAGGCACTTCAGTTTTTGGAACAAGTCAAAGTAAGCAAAGAGATGGACAGAGAAACACTTATAGATGTGGCCAGAACATCTCTACGTACTAAAGTTCATGCTGAACTTGCTGATGTCTTAACAGAGGTATGTGTTAAATTTGATATGTGTCTGGTACATTACACCTATACTGAAAACCCCTGGCAACTGGAAACATCAGTATTCTTACTAATTCCAGTTATAGAGTGCCATCTGAAGTCTTCACAGTACCATCCTGTGTGGAGTAAGTAGGTTCATTTTTGTGGCAGTGATAACCTGATCTGTGGCCCTAAAAATAGAAAAAATAAGTAAAGTGAGAAAATCGTAATAGCATACCTGGCCAGGTTATGAAGGTATAATCAGAGCTTTCAGTAAAAGAGGTTTCTAAAATGGAGATTTCCTTATTAAAAAGCCACTAGTAGTAGAGATGTCAGTGATTCTTTAGGTAATTACACATTGAGGTTTCAGAAATGTAGATGACTTCAGCCCTTTACAAATAATGCATTCTATTAGCGTGTAAAAAAAGACTTGGGGGGCTTCCCTGGTGGCGCAGTGGTTGAGAATCTGCCTGCCGATGCAGGGGACACAGGTTCGTGCCCCGGTCCGGGAAGATCCCACATGCCACGGAGCGGCTGGGCCCGTGAGCCATGGCCGCTGAGCCTGCGCGTCCGGAGCCTGTGCTCCGCAACGGGAGAGGCCACAACAGTGAGAGGCCCGCGTACCGCAAAAAAATAAAAAAAAAAAAAGACTTAGATCAGTACAGACATTTTTAAAGACGAGAAGCTGTCTGCTTTAAACTTTTCTGAAGATTAAACAACATAAGTGTCTCAACTTCTGCTAGTCAAATTCATTGAATGGTTATACTCTGTTGCAGGCTGTAGTGGACTCCATTTTAGCCATTAAAAAACAAGATGAACCTATTGACCTCTTCATGGTTGAGATCATGGAGATGAAACATAAATCTGAAACCGATACAAGGTAGGTGGTAGAATGCTATGAAATAAAGAGTGTTTACAAACTCGAAGGAGTTTATACAATACATATATTTTGCCTGTTTTTTTTTTTGTCTTTGAATTAACGTATATTGCCTAGATGAGTATTTCATTTACTCAGTAGTATCTGTTTCCTCTTGAAATGAGGTTAATGGTATGTATTTTTACATAGAATGATTCTGGAAAGTCAACTACATCAGTCATTTGGCATTTATTGAACAAAGCATATGGGAGACTTCAGGGAATTTTAAAGAAAATTATTTAAAAGACCTAGTTTGGAAGCGTTTTTTAAATGAGGTGATCACAGTTTAATAGCCTACCAAACTTGTGACTATTTCTCTACAGAATCTTCTGCACAAGACGGGGTTGTTACTTTCATTTGAATGGCTTGTTTTTGTCATGTTCTGGAATTCTGCTTTTTCACAATTGAACCTTGCTACGTATTACCCAAAAGTCCTGTTCAAATAGCTCAAGAAATAAAGCTGATTGTGTGAAAATTATCAATACAGTCTCAATTCATTGTTTTAGTTTTGTTAGCATATGTTACACCCCATCTGGAAATCAATAAGAGTATAATTTTTATGTGTTGTAACAGCTTGATCAGAGGTCTTGTTTTGGACCATGGGGCACGGCATCCTGATATGAAAAAGAGAGTAGAAGATGTGTACATCCTCACATGCAACGTGTCATTAGAATATGAAAAAACGTGAGTTTATATATATCTCCTTAAAAATGGAAGAGAGGTGGAAGAGCTTGATATTTGGGGTAAGTCACTTTTTTGTGAGAATCAGTTTCCCGGCTGTACGGACAATAATGCCTCAATGGGGTTTCGGAAAATTACAGGAAATAGTCTCTGAAAACGTACCAGGGGTAGAATTGGAGCTCGGTGACTATTTGCTAAATATTTCCTCCCCTTTCTGTAACTTCCTTTTTTTAGAGAAGTGAATTCTGGCTTTTTTTACAAGAGTGCAGAGGAGAGAGAGAAACTAGTGAAAGCTGAAAGAAAATTCATTGAAGACAGAGTTAAAAAAATAATAGACCTGAAAAAGAAAGTCTGTGGTGATTCAGATAAAGGATTTGTTGTTATTAATCAAAAGGTGAGAAATTTTGTTTTATAAACTAGTGTGTATCTTTTTATTTTAAAGGTAAAATATTGAAACTTATTTTTTGTTGTTGTTAACAGGGAATTGACCCCTTTTCCTTAGATGCTCTTGCAAAAGAAGGCATAGTAGCTCTGCGCAGAGCTAAAAGGAGAAATATGGAAAGGTACGGATACAGATTATCTGTGATGTGAATTTAACTTATTTTGCAAGTTAACTTAAATTATTCCTTTTTTTCCTCTTATTTTTGTGATTTTCTTATTTTTTATTGCGATAAAATATACATAATATAAAATTTATCATATTACCTGTGTTTTCCAGGATCACATTTCTTTTTAAGGATAATATTCCATTGTATGGGTATACCACATTAGTTTCGTTTATTCCCTTATCTGTCAGTGGACATTTATTTGGGTTTCTGCCTTGGCTGTTGTGACTAGTGCTGCTATGATTGTTGATATACTTGATTTATTTTTAAATGATGACCTATACCGTACATATTTTTCCATGTCAAGAGACAGCATCAAGGGTTTCAGAGGAATACTTTCTTCCAAAGAGCTCACCATAATGAAGAGCTCTGTGCACCTTTAGATTTCATATCAGAGGAGTATTTGCTGACTTAAGAGTGGCTTAAATGGAGGGTTAGGAGAAAAGACCAGTTTTCAGCTAGTTGGTGGTGAATGGAAAGGCTTAAGCTAAAATATATTTTAGAATATGATTTTCACATGTAATTCTGATAAAGATTGCTTTCTAAAAATATTAATCTCTAAACATAACTAATAATAAAATCCCTTCTGCATCTCCCTTAAAACACTTGAATATTTCAGGCTGACTCTTGCTTGTGGTGGGGTAGCCCTAAATTCTCTTGAAGACCTAAATCCTGATTGTTTGGGACATGCAGGACTTGTCTATGAATATACATTGGTAAGTGTATTTTCTTTCCAAAATAATACTACTTTTTGGCTCATGAATTCTTCAGTAGTTAAAAATTCATTCAAACTTCGGATGATATTTTTGCTTTGTTAATATACATTTTGATGATTTATATGTAGTAATAAGCCATTGATGGGAAAATCACATTTCTTTTATGTGACTTTTTAAAAGAAGTTATTTGCTTTAATGTGATCAGTGCTGTGCCCTATTAATATGCTACTTATTCCTTCATAAGACCCTCTCATCTGGTCATTCTTTGCACAACCGTATCCTGGTTTTTGAAAATACTGTCTCCACACAGGGAGAAGAGAAGTTCACCTTTATTGAGAACTGTAACAATCCTCGATCGGTCACATTATTGATCAAAGGACCAAATAAGCACACACTTACTCAAATCAAAGATGCAATAAGAGATGGCTTGAGGGCTGTTAAAAATGCTATTGATGATGGTAAGATTGTCACTGTATTTAAATTCTTTTGCTAGTCTAAAAGGCATGGCTGAATACTGTGTTCTTTTTATCAGTAGTTTACACAGCCAGACACCATGCAAAAGTAAAGTTTTACCTTTAAAATGGCTATGATGGTATGCTAAGTTTTTTCATGGCATGCTGTTGTTAAAAGAAGGTACAAATAAATGAACTAATACTAAGAGCTTTCAGCATTTTCCATGTGCTAGTTAAATCATTCTGCTGTTTGATAATGTTGCCTGTATTGCTTTCAAATATAATATTAAAATTGCTGTGGTTATACTGAATTCTCAAATTAATGGATTTCCTGTGTGTTTTAATTTATATATTTTCTTACAATTGCCTCTACAGTTTTATTTTCTTTGTAGCTTAGCATTTCTCTCTTCCTCCCACCCAACAGGCTGTGTAGTTCCAGGTGCTGGTGCAGTGGAAGTGGCAATGGCAGAAGCCCTGATTAAATACAAGCCCAGTGTAAAGGGCAGGGCCCAACTTGGAGTTCAAGCATTTGCTGATGCATTGCTCATTATTCCCAAGGTGTGACTGCTTTAACTGTTTTCTAAACTACACCAAAATGATTCATCTGATGAAAACTTTTTGCTAATGTGGGTTTTTTCATAATGTGGATTTTGAATAAAAAGGGTTCATCAGTTTTCACCCTAACACTAGAACAGGTATTTCTTATTATCTGAATATATTGGTTCCTCTGGAGGGGAGGCTTGAATATCTGATGTTTCAGATGGCAAGAGATAGCTGTTTTAAGAGGGTTTGCAGTGTGGGGGTACAAACTTGCTTTTTGTTTTTGTTTTAAACTAAGGTTAATACTGTGATTTTTCTATTGTATGCTTACTTGAGGGTACAGTTTATGACCAGTGTATTGCTGGGCTTGGGGTGGATTAGTGAGTTGGTTGGTAATGTATATCTAGTCATTCTCTAAAGTGAACATAAATACCGGTCTGTTTTCACTTATTAAAGGTTTGGTTTTTTTGTTTTGTTTTTTTAACTATTAATTGGAAATACTGTTCATTTATTACAGACTTGACTATCTGTTATTAGGTCCTGTCTTTTAAATAAATTTGTTTCCTTTAGGTTCTTGCTCAGAACTCTGGTTTTGACCTTCAGGAAACACTAGTTAAAGTTAAAGCAGAGCATTCAGAATCAGGTCAACTTGTGGGTGTAGACTTGAACACAGGTAAGGAGGATATGACTATTTGTAGGGGGTGAACTAGATACTATAGGTGAGGTAAGACCAGGAAGGACAAAAAAAAATGGGAGAGAGAAGAATCTTGGAGTTGCTTTTGCTCTTTGACACCAGTGCTATCCGGGATCTCTGGGTTCTAAAGTATGACACAAAAATGTAATGACTAGATACAGAAATAAAGGGAATTGAGGAGACATTTGAATAATTTAGAAGAGTACAGATTTGTTGATATTGCTGAGTTGTGGTAGGTGGTTTGGGTTAATGTTGAAGGGTTTCATGTTGAGCTTGCTTTACTGTTTTTATCAGGGACTTTGATTAAAATGATACATTTCATGATCATACTCATGGGTGAAAAAAGGCTGAGGATAGCAAAAAATGCAGGAAGAGGGAACCAAATCTAATAAAATGAGTGAAGCCCTGATCTTAGGCCAGTGTAATCCAAATTATACAAGTACAATGTGGAAGAGAGATAACTGAGATACATCTGTGCAGTATGTGTAAGACCTATTGTGAACAGCATCATTCACATTCAAGTTAATATAAAAGGTTTCTTTTTTTTAATTAACTTTTATTGTAGTATAGTTGATTTACAATGTTGTGTTAGTTTCTTCTGTATGGCAAAGTGAATCAGTTATACATATACATATATCCACTCTTAGATTCTGTTCCCATATAGGTCATTACAGAGTATTGCGTAGAGTTCCCTGTGCTATACAGTAGGTTACTATCTATTTTATATATATATAGTAGTGTGTATATGTCAGTCCCAGTCTCCCAATTAATTTAAAAGATTTCTGGAATGAGGGTAATGATAAGCCTGTTTTGCCAGATTATAGTTCAGGTGCTATACTTTAATATGGATGCATAGGAACGTCTCCAGAAAAACAGAGATGTTCAAAAATTTGATAACCAAATAGAGCATTCCTATCACTGGAAGCATTCTAAGTAGAGGTCAGTCGCTCATCAAAGCTGCTGTGCACAGGAGTCATGGTCTGGAGTACAACATTGGGCTAATTTGAGGAACTTTGGGTTCTCATAGATAATACTGGAGGAAATGAGTGACCATTGATGAGTGAAGCAGCACAAAATACTCTTATTAGTTCTTTCAGACAGTATTCTGATCATATGACATGCTCTATATGATTTTAAGAATACTGGGTTACTTTTCAGGTGAGCCAATGGTAGCAGCAGAAGTAGGCGTATGGGATAACTATTGTGTAAAGAAACAGCTTCTTCATTCCTGGTAAGTTTGGGAAAGCCAAAATTATAACATTTGGGGAATATTCATACTCTTTAAAATTGGTATGTTTAATTTTCTTTCCATAAGAAAAGGTAATCAGTCAAAGGCAGCAACTAAGTGAGCCTTCTGTGTATGGAAAGGAAAGGGGAAACCTGACTGGATATAATTTGTGCAATTTAGTTGGAGATTGAGTTGAATTATGAGTTGAATTAGAGTTCATACCTCAAACCTGAGTAGTCTGATTTTTTCCCCCCCTTTTCAGCACTGTGATTGCCACCAACATTCTCCTGGTTGATGAGATCATGAGAGCTGGAATGTCTTCTCTAAAAGGTTGAATTGAAGCTTCCCTTGTATCATCTGAATCATGAAGATTCTACAGAGTGATCCTAAGAATATAGCTATGGAATTTTTGTCCAAGTTTCAAATGATTTTCAAAGGATTTTCTTTTCCCATATAAAAAAAGGAGAGAACACTGGCATCTGTTCAGATTCTGAAGTTCTGAAATTATAATTACAATATTTTTTAAATTGCACTGTAGTGTACACATACAGACCATACTTACCAATAAACAGGATGTTTTGCTTTAGCTTCAGTGATACAAAAATACATGTTAGATAAGCATATATTATCTATCGTATTAAATATTCCTTGAAAAACATTTTAATGGTTTAATCTTCTAATGAATGTATTTTAATTTATCTCCAATAGTTCCCCGTCATTAAGCATTTAAGTTTTCAATTTTTATGCTAGTTATAAATAAGACTTAAGTAACTTAAGGTTTTGAAAGCATTCCTGCTTCCTTAGTATAAATCCTTTTGAGCAGGGGTCCCCCCAACCCCTGGGCAGAGGACCAGTACTGTTCAGCGGCCTGTTAGGAACCAGGCCGCACAGCAGGTGAGCAGGGAGCAAGCAAGCAAAGCTTCATTTGCTGCTCCCCATCGCTTGCATGACTTTCTGAACTATCCCCGCCCCCCTCGAAAGACTGTCTTCTGCAAAACCAGTCCTGGTGCCAAAAAGGTTGGGGACAGCTGCTTTTGAGTAAAAAACACTATTGGATAAATTGGACTTTTCATGCTTTTGAAGTAGCTTTGCTAAACTGCTTCCCAGAAATGTTACGTTGTAGTGAGTAGAAAGATGGAAATAGAGTCAAGGGAGTTGAAAGAGCTGCAAGTCTAAAGTGGCAAAATAGGAAAGGCAGAGGTTAAATACATGGCTGAAGGCATAGTGACTGAGGACCAGGTGAGGTAAGGGATTTTCAGGCAAGACGGTATTTTTGCACATCGGAACCTTGCTTAGGCTGATATCCCTCCCAAACCCTCTAGTGTCCTATTTTTCTCACCCAAATTACTGTTCTACATGTTGCTACAAAATACAGTAGGTATATTTGAAGACCTTGAAAGGGATGTTGTGTTGCTAAGCTTTGCGTTAGGACTTCGCAGTTGCCTACAGTGAGCATACAATAAATTGGAAGTTGAAGCCTTTTCTGTGATCTTGCGGTGGTACTCCAGGGCACAAAAGGGAAGGAAATCAGTCCGTCCAAATGTTTACAAGCTAAAGAAGGGGTTTCTAGAATGGCAGGGTCTCTCGACCCCAACGCCGAGAAAATTGACTTCTCTTAATTACCTGGCCCGGCAACACTGGAGCTTCGGCCCCAGGACTAATTTCTAGGTGGGGCCGCGTAGAGGAGCAGTGCGCACGCGTGCGCAGGGCACGGCCGCCGACGTGATGCGCGCGGCGCGCGTGCGCAGAGGACCCGCACGGTGGCGCGTCTCCTCGTGGGGCTTCGGGGGTCGTGCTCTCGGCATGGGCACCTCGCCGTCGCCGCTGCTGACTCTGCTGTCCCTCCTCTCCGGCCCGTGGCTCGAACTAGGTCAGTGTGCTGGCCTGCCCAACTGCCCCTGGCGCCTTTCGTCCCTGGAGGCAGGAGAAAAAGGGTGGGGCGCTCGGCCCCTGCGGGGAAAGAGACGATGGCCGGTCTGCCAGCGTCCTGCGCTATCTTGCAGCGGCCGGAGGTGCCTCCCAGAGGCGGCCAACTTGGCGAGGTGTATCTCACTTCTATAGTTTTAACTTATTCTGGAATCTTTTGAGCATAAAAAAAGAATAAAACGATCCTCTCCCGTCCACCACGTACCCGTTGCCTAGTTTAAACGGTTGCCAATTTATGGCTTTAATCTTGCTTCTTTGGGACCCTTCCCACTTTCTCCTTCCCCTGGGAAATTCATTTTTGGAGTGAATCGAGGCACGATACAATTTTATTCCTCAATATTTAACTTGAATAGCCAAAAAGACAAGAAGTCACGGGAAAAAAAAGTATCACTCACTTTCCCACCTAAAACATTAACCGTACTCCTTAACACCATTAAACATCCAGTTAGTGTTCAAGTTCACCTACTGTAAATGTTTTAAAATTATAGTTTACTAGTTGAATTAGTGTCTAAATAAAATTAATATATTGCTGGTGTGTGTGTGTGTTTTGTTTTGTTTTGGCTGTGTTGGGTCTTCATTGCTGCGCGTGGGCTTTAGTTGCCGCGAGCGGGGGGCTACTCTCTTCGTTGTGGTGTCCCGGCTTTTCATTGCGGTGGCTTCTCTTGTTGTGGAGCACGGGCTCTAGGCTCATGGCCTTCAGTAGTTGTGGCACGCAGGCTTAGTGGCTGTGGCTCAAGGACTGTAGAGCACAGGTTTAGTAGTTGTGGCACACATGCTTAGTTGCTATGCGGCATGTGAGATCTTCCTAGATCAGGGATCGAACCTGTCGCGCTGCATTGGCAGGCAGATTCTTAACCACTGCGCCACCAGGGAAGTCTCTGTGTGTTGTTTCTTAACTCTCTTTTAATCTGAGAATTTCCTGCTTTCTTTATTCCAACCCTCACCCCCCTTAAAGTGGACGAAATCATGTGTGAGTGTGTCAGAATGAGAATGAGAAAAGGGGCAAAGATGGGATACTGGGGAACATGAAAAGATGAGGACTCTGCCTTTAGGGAAATTATAGTACTTAGACACTGTT
Organism: Lagenorhynchus albirostris; assembly: GCF_949774975.1. Classification (NCBI taxonomy): domain Eukaryota; kingdom Metazoa; phylum Chordata; class Mammalia; order Artiodactyla; family Delphinidae; genus Lagenorhynchus; species Lagenorhynchus albirostris. The sequence goes on from NC_083109.1 coordinate 72,987,492, forward strand.
AGGTAGAAACATAACAATATAGTATGTCAAGCCAGAGAAGTGTGACCTTTTGAAAATAGCACTGACCTGGAAGTAAGGAGACCCGGGTTTCTCCTGTAAACTAGCTCTTTAAGTCATTTCCCTTTTGGGTTTTGGTTTTCTCCTGTCATATGAGGGGGTTGAAATAAAGATCCTTTTAATTCTATGATTTTTGGAGGTATCCAAACAGGAAGTGTAAAGCAGTTCATTCAGTCATTTGATGATAATTATTGTGCACTTGTGCTAGGTGCCAGGGATACACTGGCAACAGATGTAGTTCTTTTCTTTCTGGAGCATATGATATAATGGTGAAAATCATTACGAATTGATAAGAGTTCAAACGAGTGAAAAGGAAGAGTCAGAGAAACATGCGCAGTAGTATGGGTAGAAAGTTGATAGATGTATTTCAGAGTATAGTGTCTAGATTTATCTCGCTGGGACAAAAGGTTGTCGTGCAGAAGAATAGAGAGGTAAGGAAAGGAACTAAACATTTGTTGAAAACCTACTGGGACTTACCTGGTGGTCCAGTGGTTAAGACTTTGTGCTCCCGGCGACTTCCCTGGTGGCGCAGTGGTTAAGAATCTGCCTGCCAATGCAGGAGACACAGGTTCGAGCCCTGGTCTGGGAAGATCCCACATGCCGCGGAGCAACTAAGCCCGTGCGCCACAAAGACTGAGCCTGCGCTCTGGAGCCTGTGAGCCACAACTACTGAGCCTGTGTGCTGCAACTACTGAAGCCCATGCACCTAGGGCCCGTGCTCTGCAACAAGAGAAGCCACCGCAATAAGAAGCCTGCGCACCACAACAAAGAGTAACCCCCGCTGACCGCAACTAGAGAAAACCCGTGCACAGCAACAAAGACCCAACGCAGCCAAAAATAATCAATAAATAAAATTAAAAAAAAAAAAAAAAAGACTGTGCTCCCAATTCAGGGGGCCTGGGTTCGATCCTTGGTAAGGGAACTAGATCCCACATGTATGCCACAACTAAGAGTTTGCATGCCGCAACTAAGACCCGGCGCAAACAAATTAATTTTTTAAAAAAAGAAAGAAAACCTACCATGTGCTAAACATTTCACACATTATTTTAATACAGCCATGCATTTGAGTTAGATATTATCCCCATTTTGTAGATGAAGAAACTGAAATCCAGACTAAGTAATTTGCCCAAGGTCACCCAGCAAATTAAGTGACAGAACAAGAATTTAAAGCCAAAATTTTTTTTTTAAATAAATTTATTTATTTAATTTTGGCTGCGTTGGGTCTTCGTTGCTGCACGCGGTCTTTCTGTAGTTGCAGCAAGCACAGGCTACTCTTCATTGTGGTGTGCGGGCTTCTCATTGCGGTGGCTTCTCTTGTTGGGGAGCACGGGCTCTAGGCGTGTGGGCTTCAGTAGTTGTGGCGCAAGGGTTCAGTAGTTGTGGCTTGCGGGCTCTAGAGTGCAGGCTCAGTAGTTGTGGCACACAGGCTTAGTTGCTCTGCGGCATGTGGGATCTTCCCAGACCAGGGCTCGAACCCATGTTCCCTGCAATGGCAGGCAGATTCTTAACCACTTTGCCACCAGGGAAGTCCTAAAGCCAAATTTTTTAAGCTTCCTTTGTTTTTTTCATTATAGCATTATGAGTTTTACATATGATCCAAATATTGCCACTTCTTTTATATATATTCGACTCTTTTTTTCTCTGCAGGGAATGGGCAGATGACCAACATGGTCCAGCTACCAGGTGGGAGATTCCAGATGGGAACGAATTCACCAGATGGCAGAGATGGTGAAGGACCTGTCCGGGAGGTGACGGTAAAACCCTTTGCCATCGACATATTTCCTGTCACCAACAAAGACTTCAGGTACATCCAGTGTTCTTCCAGGAGAAGTAAAGGCTATTCTAATCTTCATAATATTTAAAAGGAGATTAGCTTGTTCACTACCACATATCATCTTTGCAATGGTACAGTGAGATAAGTGTTATCTACGTTTTTAAGATGAAGAATCTGAAGTCCGGGGACTTCCCTAGTGGCACAGTGGTTAAGAATCTGCCTGCCAATGCAGGGGACACGGGTTCAATCCCTGGTCTGGGAAGATCCCACATGCCGCGGAGCAACTAAGCCCATGCGCCACAACTTCTGAGCCTGTGCTCTAGAGCCCACGAGCCACAGCTACTTAAGCCCTCACACCGAGAGCCCATGCTCCGCAACAAAGAGAAGCCACTGCAATGAGAAGCCCGTGCACCACAACGAAGAGTAGCCCCTGCTCACCGCAACTAGAGAAAGCCCGCGTGCAGCAACGAAGACCCAACGCAGCCAAAATTTAAAAAAAAAAAAATATATATATATATATATATATATATATATATGAAGTGCAAAGTTTCTGTTAGTGGCAGAGCTGGGCCTGGAACTGAGATCCTCAGACTCTTGAGCCAGTGGATTGTCCAGCGCACTGGGCATAGCACTGAGAAATATGGGCAGAAGTCAGACACTCAACAGAAACCTCTGCAACAGGGGAGAAGGAATTGGGAGAAGGGTCATAGTAGCTGAGAGTCCCTTAAATTCCCTTTACATTTACTTAGGGAAATGGCATTGTTTCCAGAATCAAACATTTTGGTTCCAGCTTAATCTAAGAAGCCATGTTGAGCTGCGTCAGTGTCCCCAAGGTGATGTTTTGGGTAGGTTAAAGTAGAAAATGATCCAGGACATACCTATAACTACCTTCAAATGGTAGAGGAGGGAGTATATAGGGAGGAGAGGGAAAGGAAGAGGAGGGGATGGGAAGACAATAAAGCAAATGTGAGAAATGACTTAAATGTTACATTTGTGGACTTAAAACTTTGCAGGATAAAAAGTTTTGGGGAAAATTTGATTCAGGAGACACAGGCTGAAATAAGCATAAGGATTGTCAGTATACTCCTCAGGCCTTTCGACTCACTGCTTCCACCTCTAGGGATTTGTCTTGAAGAATTAAAAGTTGTCCAAAAACATTTAGCTAAAAACCGTTTAGCTATTGATACAGCGCTAATACATTTACAATGTCATCTTGTAAACAAATGTTAACAACTTTAGGATCACTTAAACATATTGTATCAAGATAACAGACTACTTAGCAGCCCTTAAAAATCCTGTCGTCAAAAAGAGATAGTTCTGAAGTGTTAAGTGAAGAAAGTAGGTTACAAAATACTAAATAGGGTATGATCCCATTTTTTAAAACTATATGTATAGAATGTATATGCATTAAGAAAGACCTGGAAGATGCAACGTGGCATTAGGTGACGGATTCTGCTCATGTTTTTGTAACTTCCAAAGGAAAATGATTACAGGAAGCACCTTCTGAAAGCTATTTAAAAATCCTTGGCTGTGGGGTGAAGGGGGAGAGAATATGGACAGGTATATCTTAGTTGGTATGATAATGGATGATTTTAGTTTTTTTCTTTTTACCTACCTCTGTTTCCTTGTTTTTCTATAATATGATGTTATATATGCTTTAAAAAATATTTTTAAACAGGAAAGTTATTAAAATCAAAGGAGAAATCACTTCTGATCAGGCTTGCACCGCATCATGACAACCAGAAATAGCTAGCTAGGTAGATGCATTCTTTTTTTTTTTAATTTAATTTTATTTATTTATTTTTGACTGTGTTGGGTCTTCGTTGCTGCGTGTAGACTTTCTCTAGTTGTGGCCAGCAGGAGCTACTCTTCATTGCGTAGGCTTCTCATTGCGGTGGCTTTTCTTGTTGCGGAGCACAGGCTCTAGGCACGCGGGCTTCAGTAGTTGTGGCTTGCGGGCTTTAGAGCGCAGGCTCAGTAGTTGTGGCACACGGCCTTAGTTGCTCCGCAGCATGTGGGATCTTCCCGGACCGGGGCTCGAACCCGTGTTCCCTGCATTGGCAGGCGGATTCTTAACCACTGTGCCACCAGGGAAGCCCTAGATGCATTCTTTCATATTTTAAATTGACCTTTTATATTATGGAAATATAATGTCACCTCCAGGAAGCCCCTAAACTTTGCTTAGAACCCATAATCTGTCTTCGCCTCTCTGGTAAAAGAGTCTCAAACCGTTCAGGTGGCAGAGGTTGGTAAATAGCTGTTGCTACCAAATCTCATCTCCTCCTCCATTCTCAATGTCCCTTTGATGGGTGAACGATGTCTTCTCATATCAGAGGTCTAGCACAGATGGAGTACACTTAGCCCAGTGAAAACAATCCATCTTACCCTGGAAATCTGCTTGCTGAAATTTGCTCAGCCATACCAAACTATATGAAAATCCATTCTAAAATCTCGGCAAGTCATTTTTGTTTGACTCAATCTCCCTCATCTGTTAGAGGGAGATAATAACCCCTGTTCTGCCTCCCTCCTGTGATTGTTGTGACATTAGGTATGTGACGAAGACCTTTCCGAAGAGAGACCCATTCCCACCCTTGAATCTTCTCAGCAGCTTTATTATCTCCAAAAACTGGAGGTAACCCAGATGACCTGCAACTGGTGAATGGATAAACAAAATATGGCCTATACATCCAATGAAATACTACTCAGCAATGAAAGGCAACAAACTGCAAAAAAAAAAAAAAAAAAGGAACAGGGATGAATCTTGGAAGCAGTATGCTAAGTGAAAGAAGCCAGACCGCCCCCCACTACATACTACTGTATTATTCAATTTATGTGAATGTATATTCTGGGAAAGGCCAAACTATAGAGACAAACAACAGATCCGTGGTTGCAGAGGCACAGGGGAATTTTGGGGGGTGGTTGATGGAACTGCTGCTCTGTATCTTGATTGTGATAGTGACTACGTGCTTTGTCACAACTCACAAAACTATACACCAAAAAGAGTGAATTCTCCTGTTTGTGAACTGCACACACAGCAACAGATTTTAAAAGAAAATCTGCTCAGGCTCTCAGGTGAATTCCTTGTAGTTCATGAAAATTCTGTGATGTGTGACTAATAGGATAAGGGTGTATGAGGTTTTCTGGAACAGGAGAGGGTGAGGGTGGAGCACAGAACCCTATTAACTAAACCGTATGAAACATCTCTTTTCAGGGAGTTTGTCAGGGAGAAAAAGTACCAGACAGAGGCTGAGGTGTTTGGGTGGAGCTTTGTCTTCGAGGACCTTGTCTCTGATGAGCTTAGAAACAAAGCAACCCAGAAAATGCAGGTAAGAGAACCTAGGTTTGCAGCTGAGGGGATGGGAGTGGGACCTAGACAGAGAATCCTGTGGGATCTGGGGTCCCCTGGGCCACAGTAGAGAATCAAACCTGAGAACCAGAGGCAGGGAGGAAGCAAGAGAGACCCACCCTGGAAGAGTCAGATGAACACACACTCCCAGGATGTTCACCCTGTGCTGGTTTCTGTATAGAGAGACTCTGTAAAGATGCAGACACACACAGCGTTCAGTATACTCCCTGGACCAGCAAGAGAACCTCTTGAGAAGCCTCCCTCCAACACGGGTGGTGAGATTTTGAACACAGCCTCACTTGGACCACCTGAGTCTCAGCCTGAAGTCTCTGCTTTGCCTCCTGGGTGTCAGTCAGGAAGGTGCCCTCGCTGGGTCAGAGCATCTTTTTAGTCATGTTCCTTCCTTTTTGCAGTCTCTCCTCTGGTGGCTTCCAGTGGAAAGGGCATTCTGGAGGCAGGTAAGGGTTGGTTCCTCTACTTTGTTTTCTCCCCCTGTTGACTCTTGGGAGGCCTGGCTTCCCTAGACCCTTGCCCATCTAGAAATACTGAGTTTAAAAGGATGACAGAGAAATTTTAGGGAAGCAGCCAAGCCACCCTGTTTTCTCTGCCCTAATCCTTTTACCCCTGGCCCATCCCATTTCTCCCTGTCGTCTCATGTTTAGTCCTTCTTTCTGACTCTGGACCTCTCCTCACTCACCAGGCTCTCTCTTCCCACTTCCTTGCTCCATCTGTGGTAAAAGCTGAACTCAGGCACCCTAAGCCTAGCCTTCCTCAGACTTCCACGAGCTCCCAGAAGCTTGTCTCACTTCATCCTGGCTATCAGCCTGCAGGTCCCGGCTCTGGCATCCGAGAGAAACTGGAGCTCCCAGTGGTACACGTGAGCTGGAATGATGCCCGTGCCTACTGTGCTTGGCGGGGGAAACGGCTGCCCATTGAAGAAGAGTGGGAGTTTGCTGCCCGAGGGGGCTTGAAGGGTATAGAGATGCCAAGCGATTTCCCTTTATTCTTTCTCCCCATCCTACCTTGCATGGGGGGCTTTAAAGGGTGGGATAGGTTTGTGCTCCCTAGAGCAGTGCTTCTTTTTTAAATTTTATTTTATTTATTTATTTTTGGCTGCATTGGGTCTTTGTTGCTGTGCACAGGTTTTCTCTAGTTGCAGTGAGTGGGGGCTACTCTTCGTTGCAGTGCGTGGGTTTCTCATTACGGTGGCTTCTCTTGTTGCGGAACATGGGCTCCAGGCGCGCGGGCTTCAGTAGTTGCAGCACACGGACTCAGTAGTTCTGGCTCACAGGCTCTAGAGTAAAGGCTCAGTCTTTGTGGCGCACGGGCTTAGTTGCTCCGCGGCATGTGGGATCTTCCCGGACCAGGGCTCGAACCCACGTCCCCTGCATTGGCAGGCGGATTCTTAACCACTGCACCACCAGGGAAGCCCCGAGCAGTGCTTCTTACACTGTGTAGTGATGGACCAGTTGTTGGTGTTATTTCTAATCCATCTCAGACCAATACTTCCATAAAATAGTGTAAAAATTAGTAACTGGAAAATGAAATGAAAAAAACAGACATATTTTTTTAATTATTGGAGAGTCTACAGACAAGTTCCATTTCAATAAGTATAATCAGAACAACATAGCATAGGGAAAAAGAAAAGGATTACCTATACTGTATACCTTTTCCATAGCTGTATAGGGATTAATATAACATTGCTATTTGCTTATAACTTTGTTAGTTTGCATTCCTACCTAAACAGAAAGTTAGAGTGAAATAGCAATTTCCCATATTCAACACCTCTACACAGTCTTTGAATGAACACTGGCTATACCAATAGTCAAAGTTATTAATGTGATAAATGAGGTTGCTGTTCATTTATCCAATCTAAGTCTAAAGAACAAGTTTCTCAATGCTTACTCTCAATTTCTGTACTTATCCCAGCATGAGCTGGTAACAAATAGTTTGCAGAATGGCATTGGTCAGAACCACACCTAGAATTGTCCTGTCCTGGAGCAAATCAGAAGCCAGGGCCTCCGAGTGCAATACTGTGAGTGGAAGGGAGGGGCGTGGGAAGTAAAAGTAAGTAATCTTATTCTTCTGTTCTCATCACTTCCTTTCGGTTGCCTCGCTCTTTCTACCTTTCCCTTCTTCCCCAACTCCTCACCTCTCCCTCCTCCGCTGTCTCCTTGCCCTCCTGGCAGGTCAGGTTTACCCCTGGGGAAACGAGTTCCAGCCAAACCGCACCAACCTGTGGCAGGTAAGACACACGTTCCTCACTCCTGTCCCTTCTCAGAGTGTTGATTGAGACCTGCTGTGGGCTAGACACTGTGTTAGGCTGTGGGACTCAGAGGCCTTCGTGTTGTAATGGAACTGAAAGCTGGTAAAGGGGTAAAGCAGAAGACAACGTGGTGGGGCTATATAGTGAAGATGTGCAGCATGTGCTGGGGGGTGTGCTGGAGTGTGCTCTCTTGTGCTGCAAGAACAGGGCGTGACTTCACAGTGAACATGCCATTTGAGCTGATTGAACCGGAGTTTGCCATGAGAAAAGTGGAGGAAACAACATGCATGTCAGCAGTGGATAAGGAAAGGGTGCTGTGTGTTCAGAGACATGCCAGACTCGGAGAGGCTAGCGCACAGGGAAACAGGAGGTATAGGAGATGAAGTAGGCAGTGGATTGGAGGCAGATTATGAAGGACCAGGGGTGCCAAGATGTGGTTTTAGATTTTACCCTCCAGGCAGTGGGGAGCCGACAGAGGTCTTGAAACAGGGGAGCGACAACATCATTTTGATTTGGGGGATGCTGATTGTTGAAAATTTGTGTGGGATCAAATGAAGTAGAGCTGCAGGAGGTCTCTGAATCCGAGGCTGCAGCCATGGCCCAGGGATGTGAACACTTGCATGAAGTGGAAGTGAAATCGAGAGGAAGCCAGGTGGGAGACGCCTGCCTGAGAGGAGAGACAGGGTTTGGTACTTCGCCAAACATGGAGGAGTGGAAGAGAGAAGGACTCAAGCATGAATCCAAGCTTGGGCAAGAGGGTGCTGGTGTGACCATTATCCAGAATAGATAATATGCGTGTTGGGGGTCAGAGGGATAGAACTTGGTCACTTTAGGATCAGCCTAGCTTAAGCTGCCTTTGGGTCATGGCTATGCTCAGTAAGAGGTTGAAAGTATGAGTTTGGAGCTTAGGACAGAGGTCTGGGTCAGAACAACTGGTTTGGAGTCAACAGCATACACTGTAGGCAGGAATGACATCCCCCAAGGGGACTGTGCAGCATGAGGGGAGCCCAGCACCAGCATTTTAGGGTGAAGCCTTGAAAAGGGCCTCAGGGGTAGACTGACCTTTTAGATGATCTTGGGATCAGAGCTTTGCAAAAAGTCTTATCTGACTTATTCACCATGGGATCTTTGTTAAATTAACTGTTTTGAGTCTCAGTTGCTAGCTTTTTTTTGGCTGCATTGGGTCATCGTTGCGGTGCGCGGGCTCCTCATTGCAGTGGCTTCTCTTGTTGTGGTGCATGGGCTCTAGGAGTGCAGGCTTCAGTAGTTGTGGCACATGGGCTCAGTAGTTGTGGCTTGTGGGCTCTAGAGTGCAGACTCAGTAGTTGTGGCACACAGGCTTAGCTGCACCGTAGCATGTGAGATCTTCCCGGATCAGGGCTCAAACCCGTGTCCCCCGCATTGGCAGGTGGATTCTTAACCACTACACCACCAGGGAAGTCCCAGTTGCTAGCTTTTTAAAGGGAGAAAATACTTGCCTCACAACCTGGTCAGGATTAAAGACATAGATGTAGCAGCCCTAGCACATAGTTGGCGATGAGTAAATTGTAGCCCCTTCATCTTCCCTTTCATAAGATCAGCCCCCATAGAGCAGGGATAGCTGAACTCCAATTTCAATGAGAAACAGAATGAACAAGTTGAACAAAATGCGTCAGCAAATACAGGTTACTTTTCCAGAATGTTGGCGGTAAAAAGCAGGAGGTGAGGAAGGCAGGGTCAGAGCAGATGAGGGAGAGTTAAGCCTGTTGGTGATAGAAGGGAAAGCGATGGTACAGGGGAGCACAGGATGAGCGTCTCGTTCCTGAGGAGACGGGTGCCGGTCATGGAGGAGGGGAGGCAGAGCCTTTCTTCTCAAGGCACATGGGGAGGAAGTCGAGAAAGTGGGAGTGGGGCAGGCTGGTGTGGACACAGGGAAAACGACACATTTCCTAAGCCAGCCAGGAGATCATAGTAGAGGACACGAGGCAGCTGGTTAGGGAGCTCAGGGTGGGAACCTAGGGTCACTGCCCCGTGCCCTTCCCCTACCGCAGAGGATACCGCAAGATGGCCTTGGTTTAAGCTCCTCTGGGCAGGTGGGAGCAGCTGCCTCGGGACGGGATGGTAAATCTTTGAGCCTAAATTTCTCCCTCCCTCAGGGAAAGTTCCCCAAGGGCGACAAGGCTGAGGATGGCTTCCACGGAGTCTCCCCGGTGAACGCTTTCCCCCCACAGAACAACTACGGTAAGATTGCTCGTCGGGTTGCTGTCATGTCAGCGTTCACAGCTCGGCTGGTGGGATGGTCCTGCCTGAAAAGTGAGGTGGAGAGAAGCAGCACAGGGAAGCATTAGCTCCCCAGGGCCATCGGGTGGCGCCCCCCAGCCTGGGCCAGACCCGCCGCTGTGCTTCAGGGCTCTTTGACCTCGTGGGCAACGTGTGGGAGTGGACAGCGTCACCATACCAGCCTGCCGACCAGGACATGCGTGTCCTCCGGGGGGCGTCCTGGATCGACACGGCCGATGGCTCTGCCAATCACCGGGCCCGGGTCACCACCAGGTGAGGGGCTCGGTAGCTGGGGGCTGAGGGTCTGGGTCCTGGTCTCCCAGAGCACAGGTGGCACCAGATCTGGCGTGGCCGCCGCTGCCGTGCCTCCCCCTCCACGGGGGGCTGTGGGTACAGAAGAGGAGGCAAGCCACACTTGCCATAGAAAGCCAAGAGCCCGGGACTGCTGGTGCCTTTTCCTGCCAGCTGTCAGCCCCAAGGCAGACTCTGTGTCCAGCATCTTAATTATGTGGTTTCCCCTCTTGTCCTCCGAGCTAGGCTTGCAGAGAGAGGGAAGTGGAATGGCCACATCGATAGGTCATGGCCAGGGGTCATGGAAACATTGACTCTTCCAACAAGTGTGCACATGAAAAGTCATTTTCTACAACCGTTTTGTCTTACAATCAAGAAAAACTAGGCTCAGGGAGGTCCTGGAGCCTGCTCATTTCACACAGATGTCTAGTGGTGGCACCTGAATGGTGGAGTCCCCGGCTCCCGAGTCCCCTTCTAGGACCCTCCACCTTGTTCATCTGTGGATTTATTTTGGTTAATCTCCCTGCAACTCCTCCTGCTCCTGGGTTCCGGAAGGACTGTCGAGAAGCCACTGTTCCTGTGGCCTCAGGGTGTCAGGTTTGCAGGCGTTTCTTTGATACACTGAGCCCCTGGATTTTCCTCACCTTTTTCTTTAGGGCAAAGTAGTGGAGAAAGTATTGGCCTGGGGACCAGGAAACTGGGTTTGCCACTGATTCTGTTGTGCCACTAAAGCAGTGGTTGGCCTTGGGCAAGACATTTAAATCTTTCCAGTGTCTGACTCTGGGTCTGTGAGACGGTGAACAAAACACACCTTCCAAAGCAGTAAGGGAAATGGCAAATGAAGGAATACGTGTGAAACTTCTCTGGAAAGTGTGAGGTAGTGATTGGTGCTATGATAGTCTCACTTCTTGCCGACAGGCTTTTTTTGGCTAAGTTATTCTAAACTACCGACAGTCGAAGTTATTACTTGTGGCCTTTCCTTCCTTCCAGTTCAGTCTCTCAGGACCACCCTCACTTCCTCCACCCAAGGTCCCTTCTTACCCCTTTCCCCCAGGAATGGCACACCCTCAGGCCCTACCCTCACACACCAGACTGTGTATGCCCCCCACCAGTCCCCAGGCGCCCCAGACCACAGCAGGCCCTGGGAGCTGGAGCAGGAGAGTTGGGTAAGGCCCTGGGTCCCTTTCTCAACAAATGTCCATTCTCTCTCCCCTTCTCTGGTGGCAGAATGGGCAATACTCCAGATTCAGCCTCAGACAACCTAGGCTTCCGCTGTGCTTCCAGTGCAGGCCGACCACCTGGGGAGCTGTGAGCAGCCACACAGAGATGAGGAGAGTCCCCCGTGGCACCCGTGGCACTCCCTGGCCACATGCCAAACACAGCCAAACTCGGGACTGCGTCCATCCCCTCCCCCCTCCCTGTGGCAGACACCTCTCCCCCGGGCAGGAAAGGACCCTGACCTCCACAGAGGGGCACCACTGTCTCCTGGAGAAGGGGCCCAACTTACTGATTATGTCCAGGAGCCGGACGTTTCTCTTAGAGGTCAAATACTGACCGTATGGGGGCCACATACTCAAAACATTTGGGGCGCAGTGCTCTGAAAGGCGGTTTGTGAAAATATTTTAAATCTGCTCCCTCCAACTTTCTCACTGTCTGACCCGGGGACCTGACATTGTTTGCTCAAGGCAGAATTTCCCCAGGTCTCCTTGTTTTCCCAGCAAGTTGCTGTAGAAGGAAAATGATTCCTTCATTTGCCTTATTTGTGGGGTTTCATGCACCTCCGAGGGAACCTAGTTTCCACCGTATGTGAAATGCAGTTCTGTGGGCTCTTTAAAGCACACTGTCAGTCTTAAAAGGGTCTAGGAGAACGACGGATTTACCAGGCGCCACTGTGTATCACGGGAGGCACAGAGTGAATAATACTCCACAAAGACAAACAGCAGAAGCTTTCCTTTCTATTATTAATTATGTAAGGGCTGCCCTGTGCCTCTAAAAACATGGCCCCAGAGAAGAACCTGCTCCCGTGCTGTCACTGGACTTTGTGAGGTCAGTAAAATCTCCTGTGATTGCGATTCTCAGACTGTTCTCTTTCATCCTCACCCTGGGACCCTAAAGGCGGTGCACCGAGTGTCAGTAACTGTGGGCCTCCTGTGAGGACAAGCGGACATGGTGGTATAGCTGGGCTGTGGAGAGGCAGGGTGCTTCTGGTTCTGGACCACAGTGGGTTCTGGACCACCCACTCCGTGGGCCTGGCTCCAACTGCACTGACCACCGCGTGACGCCTCCAAGAGGGGAGAGTGGCTGGGGCCAAGTGCCCCCTCTGGACAGAGGCCTGCACCCGCTCTCACTCCTGTGCCCTCCATATCGGTGGCTTCTCCTCCCGGCCTGACCCCCGTCCCACCTGGCCTGCCGGCCTGCCCGTCAGTAGACGTCCTCAGCCAGGGAGAGGAGCACAGCCTTGGGTGTGTTCTCGAAGAGCGCTGCCCGGTTCTGCTGCTGCCCCTTCTTCACCCAGTGGCCATAGAGCCGGAAAGCGTAGGCGTCGATGAGTCGCCGCAGGGGCCGGAGGGCATAGGGGTCTCGGATCACGATCTCCCGGGTCACGGGCTTCACCCGGCGGTACTGGTAGTAGATCCGCACGGAAGCCAGCACCGTCAGGGCGATTACCTGCGGAGGGCCTGGCCTGAGAGCTGGACCCGCCCCGCGGCCTGTTTCCTTGCTGGTCCGTGACGGCAGGCCCTGAGCTTGTTTGCCACGAAGGCTTGTGTGGTTTCTGCTGGGCCTGTCCTAGCGTTCCCGCCTGCCCTCCCCCCGCCCCCGTTACCCCCATTCCCACCCGAACAGCAGGCGCAGGGCTTAAGGCTGTCGGAGCCAGAAGCCAGAAGTTGAGCTGCAACCATCACAGGGCTGGGCGGGAGGAGAAGGGCGGGTGCTCTGGAAACCCCGTGGGCGTAAGGAGTCCCCAAGAAGGGCACCTGGAGCTTGGACTTCAGGGGCCTGTGGCACCTACCCCGGGGCCCTGAGTGGCAGGCGAGCTTAAGTACCTTGAACTTCCCCCGGGGGCTGAAGTGACGCACTTCCTCCACCTTGTACTGCTGGAAGAAGGGATGCGCTAAGGCCTCTTCTGCCGAACAGCGGCCTTTGGGACTCACCACCAAGAAGCGGGAGACCTGAGAGAACGAGACAGAACGGAAGACGTCTATGGGGGGGGGGGTCCCTCCTGGCAGGGCCTCCAACCCGTGGCATGCACAGTACACTCCCCTCTCCCCACTGTACGTGCCCCTCGCCTGACCCCCGAGCCAGGAGGCCTTTCCTCTCACCAAGTCCTTCACAGTGTCCGAGTAATCATCCCATTCTGGTGAGCCAAACTGGTAGTTGCCACTCATGATCATCCTCAACATCAGCATCTGCTTGCGGTGCCAGAAGGGTGGGGAGCCGGCCAGCAGCGTGTACATGATGACCCCCGTGCTCCACCTGGCAGCGGGCAGCGGGGAGGAAGGCAGGCGGGCCAGCTGTAGCTCCCACCGTGCCCTCCTCCCCAGCCAGGGGCTCCCAGCCATGGGGGCATCCCTGTCCCTACGGGTCACCTCCCTCCCCCCAACACACTCACATGTCCACCTCCTTCCCATAGCCAGGGTGGGCATCATCCATGGAGCACTCGATGATCTCAGGGGCCAGGTAACTGGGGGTCCCGCAGACCTCTGCAGGGACAGTTTCCATCGGAAGAGGTCAGCAGAGGCACTTGGAAGAGGAAAGCCCAAAGAGACAATGGAGAAGGAACCGAAGTGGTGGCTGGGCTGGGACTCTCTGAACACGGGCCTGGCCCAGGGCCAAGGGCAGGGCCAGGGTGCTGGGTCCTGTGGCCGCCCGATGGGGCACCGTCAGTGGCCTGGTCACTTCTAGCTATCCTGGCCTGGAATGCAGGCAGTGGGAACCTGGCTCAGCCCAGTATGGGGAAGAAACACCCAGCCCTGAAATGGTAGGATTTTTACTTTGTGGGGGAAACCCAGGCAACCTCTGTTCCTAGGAGAGCTGAGGAGAGAGCCTGAGCCCCTGACATGGGCCAAGGCCATGTTACCGGACCTCGCAGCTTCTCTCCTGGCTTCAGCTGGCAGGAAAAGCCAAAGTCTGTGAGCTTGATATTCATGTCATCATCCAGGAGGATGTTCTCAGGTTTCAGATCCCGATGCACGATGTTGAGTTTGTGCAAGGTGAAGATCACCTCCAGCAGGGTTCTCATGATCTTTCTGGGGTGGGACAGGAACAGGTTACTTTCATCTGCTACTCTGCAGGGTCAGGTGACAGGCAGGGACACCAAAGCCCATAAGCCAGCTGGACTGCGAGTGAGGGAGGACTCAAGACAGGCCAGGCCTACCCTGGCTGAGTCAAGGAGGAAAGGAGGCCACCAAAGCCAGCGGAGCACACTGCCACCCAGACGGGTGCATGCCACGCCTCCTCCAAGACCTCGGTGCCTAAGCCAGGGACTCAGGCCAGAAGTAGGGAGAGGGGCAAGTGGACCCTCACCTGGTTTCCTTCTCACTCAGGGTGACCTTCTCAGTGAGGTAATCAAAGAGCTCCCCTCTCTTCATCCTGTGGGGACAGAGGGTTTGTAGCTGGATGTGCCCCAAGGCTACCCCCTCCTTACCCTGCTCCCAGAAAACTGTTTCCCACCCTAACACCTCCAGGGGCAAAGTGGGCTGCTCCCCACAAAGGACCAAGGTCTGTGGGGAGGAGCTAGGGAAGTGAGTGGAGAGGCTGTCTCGGAAGGTTGAAAGAAGAACAAGGGAGACTGGGGGCTGGGGGATGGCACCCGTGCGAAGGTCCCCCCATGTGTGGGAGTGACAGCATGGACTGGGATCCAACAGGGTCAAAATCAGGGTTGGGAGGGGGGAGGGAACTTGAGCCACTGGCACAAGGCCCCAGACCCAGATCAGAAGGACAGGAGTATCCTGATTTTTCCCAGGAACAAAGAGAAGCAACAGTAGTGATGGAAGAGCAGTTTTACCTATTTTAGGATTTCTCAGGATTAAGAATTGCGGTTCCATTTTCTCACTTGGGATGATCTAGAAAGAGGTTTCTGCTAGAATCATCTAGTTATACCCTGAAGGGCAATTTGGGGCAGCATTAAAAATAGCTTCCCCAAGCAACTTCTTCAAAGGTTAGAGACATTTGAGCTGCCCCCAAGGGCTCTACGGGACAGTGCCACCGAACGGAGTTGAGACAGCTAGAGCTGGGCGAGTCTGGAGGGGTCCTAGGAAAGTCTCCTTTGGTTAAATAGGAAAGGTGCATCCTGCCTGCCCCTCCAGGAAAAGCAGGGCCCAAGGGAAGAATTCTGGCCAGTATCTGAGGGAGGCAAGAAAATCCTTGAACTTAACTGGTGGGGCGGGGAGTTGAGTTCTGTTTGAGGAGCAACCCAGAAATTACAGAAGTGAGCCTTGTCTCATACACGATTGGTACTGTGTCCCCAAAAGGCAGTGTGTGCCTCCAGTTTTGATCACTTTAATTCCATTTTAAACACGCTAGGAGAACTCACTAATAGCAGCAGCAGCAAAAAGATTTACCAGTCAACACTGGGACCCCGGCAAGGTCCATCAGCAGGCTCCTGCCTTCCTGGAGCTCGTGGTTGAACTGTACACACAGGCCAAGTTAAATTGTGTCTCCAAGAAAAACTTAACACTGCACGTGTTCGGTATGGCTACAAAATGAAGTGTTCCAGCAACACAAAATCTCCTTGAATAATTTTCTCAAAGCTAGTCCCTAAATTAGCAGTTATGTATGGAGAAGTCAAGACAGCTCTCCAACAATGATTCGTGCAACAGAGGTGTGTGTTCTTTAGTGAGGACTCCAATGGAGCGGGGGCATGGGAGCTGGAGAGTTCCCTTCCTTGGGAACCTTTTCCAGTAACAATGGTAAGAAGTCTGAGTGCACGGTTCACAGAGCACTTTGTGTTGTTCGAATTTGATGCTTGGAGCCTGGTGAAATGGACAGTATCGTTTTTCCTTTCCCGGGAAAACAGAAGCTCTCCCAGCTAAAAGGCCCACTGGTCCCTGGGGGCAGAGGGCCCTGCGACAAGGAGCTCATCTCAATAGCCCTGTTGGTGCACAAGCAGGGGAACAGTGACACGTTGCCGCTGATGCTCCTGCTGACGACAATGTCGATGATGTCAATCTTTGAACCACATCCCAAATACAATCTCTACCACCTGTCTCCCTGGTGGGCCTCTTGCCCCCATATCGCTGGCTTCCTCCTTTCCACCCTTGCCCCTTACAGTCAGTGGGATCCTTTATAAAAGTAAGTCAGATCACATCACCCTCCTGCTCTCAGCCCTCCAAAATTCTTACCTCCAAAATGCCTGCATAATCTGCTTTTTGGTACTGACCGACCTTGCATCCTGCCATCGCCACAGGCTTGCTCCCCCCCATCCTGACTTGCTTGCCAAGCCTCAAACATGCCAAGCCCACCCAGCAGGGCCCCTGCTCTGGCTGTTCCCTCTGCTAGAGGTCTCCTTCATCCAGGTCTCTGCTCAGGTCACCTCCTGGAGAGCATTCCCCGCCCACTCCCTCTGACCCCCGCTCAGCTTTACATATATGTGTATATGTATAACTCTGTGTGTGTTTTATGACTTGATTGCTTTCTGTTCACGCCCTGTGAAAATTAGTGCATGAAGTAGGATTGCGTATCCTCGAGGTCTAGAATAAGTATTGGATGACCACCATGGTCATCATCATGGTAGTTCATAATTATTAACATTTACATTGTGCCAGTCACTGTGCCATTATTACTCCTGCAATACCGATGGGAAAGCTGATACTGACAGAAATCATCCAGCCCATAAGTGACGGACCCAGGATTTAACACCTCGCAGCCTGACTCCAGGGGCTGGTCTGCCTAAAGCGTCTGTGACCTTATTTGGCATCCACAGTGTAAGGGGCTGGCTGCTCGTCTCCAGGAAGCCCTGGGTGGGGGACTACAATAGAAGCCTCTCCAATAGGCCCCAGGCCTGGGTACTTACAGATCAAACACCAAGAAGAAGAAAGTGTTGGTCTCATAAGTGTCCTTCAGCTGTACTGAAATGGAAATGGCTCGCTCGTCTCAGGCAACAGAGGAACCCAGGCGGGGGCAGTGGAGGGCGGGGGCAAGGGGACTAAGGCCGCTGTGGCCAGACTCAGAAGCTGGAAGGGGTATTGCGATGGTGTTCAAAGGAGGCGCACCAGGGGAGGGGGCACCCAGGGACTTCACACTCCCATTCCCGCACCTGCACCCGGCCCTGCCTGTCACCCCTTCTGTGGGGCTGGAAGAGGGGGCTTAGAGCTGACTCCCGAGAGCAGTGAGGGTGGAGCCGGGAGCCTCAAGCCTCTGGGCACTAGGCTTTCAGGGCCTCGGGGTGCACGAGACACTCTGGTGCTTCTGGCTCCCTGCACTGGGGCCACACTCCCCGGCTTGGGTTATCAGAGCACACCCATGGCAGGGCACCGCGCCGCGGCTCGGGGCCGTCACTCACTGATGTTGGGGTGTCCTGAGACCTTGCGCAGGATGTCCACCTCCTTCTGCGTGGCCTCTCGCAGCTCCTGCACCTCCTCGGAGCTGAAGCTACCCCCACCCGTGACGTCGATGATCTTCACAGCGTACTCCTGGCATGTGGGCTTGTGGATGCAGCGCCTGACAACGCTGCTCACTCCCCTGGGGGTGCAGAGGACAGATCATCCCCGGGGCCCCTCACCCCAGGGGGAGGCCCAGATCCAGGCTGCAGCAGATATGTCCTGCCTTGTCCCCCAACTCCCTATGAGCTTTGGGGGATGGTAAGATGAAGAAGGCACAGAGAGGGCGATTTGCCTGGAGCCCAAGAGGAAGAAGCCTGCTCTGGGGCCTCCTAGCTCCTAGTTCAGTGCTCTTTCTCGGCACGGAGGAAGAAGCTGTACCCTCTCAGGGCCATACGCTTCTCTCTGACACCTGATTCCTGACCCTGGCCCCAAGCTGGGGGAGCTCTTGGCTGGGAGAGGTCTCTAATCTGGGTGCTCTTATACCCGCTTCCTCCATCCTGCTGCAGGAGGGCAGGACCCCGAACTGAGAGTTTCTCCAAGTGGACAGTGCTTTCAGGATGGAAATGGGGTCAGTGCTCAGGGTCAAGCAGAGATTGATCCCGCCCGCAGTGCCGGCCGGAGCCCAGGACAGAACTTCATGGGGAAGGTCTGGGCTTTACCTGCCCAGGATCTCCTTGGTCTCGTAGTTCTCATAGAAGCTCTGTGCGGAACGGGAGTCTGGCAGTGTCTTGTACTGGGTCATGTTCAGCTCCTTAAAGAGGGGAACAGAAAGAAGCAGTCAGCCTTCCTGACCTGGGGGGTGTGCTCTTTGAGGGCTGAAACCATTTCTCCCGTTTTTTTTTTTTGGCTGCACCGCACAGCATGTGGGATCTTAGTTCCTTCCTCTGGTAACCAGGCACCCAGCAGAACCAGGGATCGAACCCGTGCCCCCTGCCCTGGAAGTGCGGAGGCTTAACCGCTGGACTGCCAGGGAAGTCCCTCTCCCTCGTCTGTGTATTTCCTGGCATCGGTCTGGCCTCTTGTGAATATTCAAAATAAATATTTATGAATTTTTAAAAAAGCTTTGGAAAGAGCCCAACTTGCTTCTCCCCACTGGCTGTAAGCTCCCGTGACCCCAGGTGACCATGTGGCTCCCGGCATGTTCTCGTTGTTAGTTGTTGCTCTCTGGTAGGAGCAACAGATGGGCAGCCAGGCCCAAGCCCAGGCTCGAGGCAGGAATCGGGCCACCAGGCTGCAAGGTTAGTTCTGACAGGGCCAGCACACGCTTGAGTTTAGAAAGCACCACCGAGAAACTCTGCAAAGGACAAATTAAAGTGCTCTTTCCTTTCCTCTTTGAGGCGACGTGGCTGGTCCTGCTTTTCCTCGGCCTGCTCTCTGCACTTCTGGAAAAGGTGAGAAGCTTCATGGTTTCATTTTCAAATATGCTGCTCCCATAACCTCTCCTTATCTCCCCCACTTGTAACTGTCCTACCCAGAAAATACCCCTCCTTCTGCGACAGCCTTGCTGTGCTTCCCATTGCTGCTTCCTCACCCATTCCGCCCTTAGTTTTTGTGATCACTGTCCCTCCTTCACCCTTCCTTCCTTCCGTCCTCCCTCCCTCCTTCCTTTCTTCCTTTCATACTCTGAGAAGTACTGTGCCAGGTGCTCTGAGGGAGGCAGAGTTTGATGGGTGAGTCCTGGTCCCAGCCTCTGGTATCACTTGTTCTCTCATCTCTGTCCCACCGTGATCATCTCTAGATCATCCCAACCATCCCTCCCCACTGTGCCCAGTGCAGGTGTGTCGCAGGTGCTGCTCCGTAGATATAAGTCAATGGCTGGAGGTGTCCCTTTGGTCCAGGTTCCTGCCAGCAGGATGGCCATGTCCTCAGAATGCCCTGTGTCCTACCTAACGATGGCCAATGAGCCCTGAGTGGTCCTGCTGCAGTGTGGGGCAGAACGGAGCCAGGACACTCAGGCCTAGACCCAGAGGAGCTGGCCGGCTTTGCTTCAGGAACACAGAGGCCACTGGGTACGGAACTCCTACCTCACATGGAGGATCTGAGGAATGGAGAAAATGCTGTACCAACAGGAAGAGGGACAGATAGAAAATGGGCACAAGCTGCCTCTCAGCAGGGCCAAAGATGCCTCTGGTCCCATTTCCACTGCCCTTTCTGGGTCCAAGAAGGTCTGGCCTGTCAAAGAGGCCCATTTGCTGACCAGCCAAGCAGCAGCCCTGGCTGCCTCAGGACAGGCTGGCTGTTCCAGGAAGGCTGGTGTCCCCACTGCTGGGTGCCTGGTTACCAGAGGAAGGATTAGAATAACAAGTCTCCTCTGCCAGCAGCAGGCTCTGGAGCTGTCTCTGCTCCACCCCCATCAGCAACCCCAGCTGAGCACTGGAGTGTCTGTTCCCCATAAAAACGAGCCAAATTCCTGGTAAGCCGTTTAAAGTTCCCACGAGGGGCATCTGTTCCCCCTCCTCCCCCCACCTCCCAAAGCTGGGTAAGGAAAGGTCTCTCCCTTCCTGCAGCCCTCCCCGCACAGACGGTGTATGTGGACCCAGCCCGGGATGCCGTCCCGTCGGGGCCCGTTCCCTGGCACAACCGGCCCCACTGAGCCCCAGCAACACTCCCTCTCCTGGGGTGGGTGGCGGAGGTCTATCTTGCCTCATCCCCTTACTCTAGGCCTAACCTGGGGCCAACTTCGCGCCTCTGTCCACTGCCCCTGCCTGCATTCCCCATGCCTTACCGAAGATGCCTTTGGAAAGGGTCCCCAAACAGTAGGTAGCCTGGTCCTTTTTGGAACATGACATCCCTCCCTGAAACTTAGAGAATCAGTGCTGCCATGCTTCTGGGCCCACGTGCCTTCAGAAGCAGGGAGAGGTGGGTCTAAGGGATGTGGGGGGTTCTGTCTTCCCTACGCCACAGCCTCTCCCGCTCCCCACACAGCTACTCACCTCTATGTCCTCGCAGGCCCTGGAATGAACGTGACAGGAATCCCAAAGGTCCAGGAGCCCCCTGGGGACAGGGGACAACAGAGGGCTGAAGCGTGTCCCGAGCCGACGCTTGTGGCCAGAACAGGATATCTTGCTGCTCTTCCTTCAGGCTTTGCTACTTGAGGACGGGAGGCTGATGTGCCAAAAATAAATCCCAGCTGCAAAGCTCAGCGTGACAGTGCACGAGTCGGGGCCAAGGCTCCGCAGGGGTGACCTCTGGTGGAGGGTGAGGGAAGCTCCGGTGGCCTGGGAGCAGGCAGGACAGCACAAGGTGACCCATCTTCCCTGTGGAGCTCACTCAACCTCCAGGCTTAGAGGAGATAAAGCCAGCTTGCTGGGAACACGCTGGCTTCTCTGGGAGCCATTCCTGTGTGTGCTGAGAGCAGAGCCCTGGAGACACCCCAGCACACCGGTGTGCCCACCCTGCAGCCCTGGCTGCTACAGGGACCCGCTCAGCTACGGTTTGCGTGGCTGCCTGGCCCAATGCAGACCTCAAAGGCTAGGGAGACTCCATCTCTGATCTGCCTCCATTTCATCCTTAACTTCAGCCTGCAGTCTCTAACGAACGAGGAGGTCCATGTGCCAGGAAAAGCACATGGGCTCCAACCGTGTGTGGCTTTAGGCTGTTTGGGTGAGGGTCCTCACCGGTGTGAGTCTAGCTTAAGAGGCTGACAGAGCTGGAAATAATGTATGCAGCATGCTGGCACACAAGCAGACACTTTTTAAATGCTCACCCTCATTCTAAAGCCACCTGTTCTTCAAACCCCTGGTTCTTCTAATATACCAAACGAAGAAAGGGGTAACACACTGCTTCATGCAGGTGCTGAGCCCACAAAAAGCCATTTAATGAGCATTTTACAATGCAATTCATATGCACTCTCATTGGGCCCCCAAAACTCTGGTATTAAGCCAACTTTAGAGAGAATGTGACTTGCTCGATGAGGTGAGTAGGAGGGCCTAGGTGAACCTCAGATGTAGGCTCACGTGCTCTTTCCGTTGTATCACACTCGCCATCTCCTCCGCTCTGGGGAAATACTGTGCTGAACTGTTATATAGGAGCTGGTAAATGACTTTGTCCCTATCCTTAAAGGCCTCCAGCTTATCGAGATGCAACATCTGGTTCCAAAGATGAAAACACTGAATTCTCCTTTTACTTACTGTCAATAAGCCTTTTTCCCCGATTCTAAGCTGCAGACGCCTGCTGGCTTACACTTTCAATACATGACAAAAATCCCTTCTGACTTTAGGGCAAAAGGCCAATACACCTGGTGGATTATTCCCTGTGACCTTCTCTGTGTAGCCACGGCTCCCACCAGAGGCAGGCCAGGTCAGCCAGACTCTTGCATTTTATTGTCAGTGGTTCATTTTCCTTTGATTCAGTGATTCAACCATATTTGGGTACCCACCATAGAGCATCACGCCTTGGACATAAGGGGCGTTAACACTATGAACTCAGAAGTCCTGAGCCTTTAGGAAAATGGGCAAGAGCCCAATGATGAACCCAGGAGGGAATATGCTGGGGGACTGGCCAGTAGTGAATTGTCTGTGGTCATTTAGGTCCTTGAGCAAGGTAGTCTTGGCCTCTTTCAGGAAGTGAATGATTAGGTACAGAATGGAGCACTCTAAGAACACCGCTGAGGACGAGGTAACAACTGAATAATTCACTTACTCAACAGCACTTCACTTACCTTGCAGTAACAGAGAGGAAAAAAAAAATCAGATAATGGAAACTCTGAAAGGTATATTTGGAAGTAGGAAAAGTGCAGAGCATAATGGAGACGGGAGGTCAACTCCCAGAAGTAAATGAAATTTTGAGCTCTTTGTGAGGGATGGAGCTGGGTTCATTTAAAAAAAAAAATGATGCCCCCCAAATTGAGTCCAACATGGACTTAAGACAGCTTGGAGAGGGCAACTTGAGTCTTTCAGGAAGAGAAAGCTACAATGCCTTAAGTAGAATAAAAACATCTGCAGGGAAACTGCCTATATTAAGAGAATGAATTTTCATCTCCAACCAATAAATTGGATAATCTAGGTTAACAATGACGTGTAGTGCTGACCTGGCCACAGGGAGCCCACACACGTAATGGGTCTGCTCCCACATTTCCTGTATCATTCACCTGATTACAACAGTTAGTATTTTAGTTTCATTACTGCTCAGTTTACTGCACATTGGCTCCAAAGGCCTGTAGCACCTGGAATCTTTTTAATGAGCAGCACGCTTGCTAGGGAGCTACTCCTTACATAACTATTTCTCTACCAAAGCTCCTCAGGAAGCTCTGCCAGATCCTCCAGGCGGCCACTACTTTAATATCCAGAGACTACAGACTAGATACACATAAAGACATGTAGAGACAACTGTGTTCTTCTGCAAAATGCAATCTGTTCACCATGTATATACCATGTGTGATTTATAACCTTATACTTAAGAGACACATTTGGAAATAAAATCACTTTATTCTAATTAATTCACAAACAAAAGCATGTTTAAGAGGCCACACAAACATTCGCCTAGCCCCAAACTCAATATCATCTCAGGGAGCTTCTATATGGTGAGAATACCCTCTTCCACTGCAATCCTGAAGCACAAAAGCTACTAATGATTGAGGAGCGGTTAACTGGTGGCTTCACACTTTATATCTTCACTATCAATTATATTTTTAATGCTAAATCAACCTGGTCATGAGAGATGATTTTTCATGCCTTCAACTGGAACTTCTTGATTAAGCTAACCCTGCAAACAGAAAAAGGTTTGTTAGAAGAGCACTAGCTACATATTCTCAACAAAACCAAAGTCCTCCAAATTATGAAAGCAGGGGTGAAGCCCAAGGTTATTAGTTTCTTTCATAAGCTGTTTAAGGCTGCAACCAATAAAACTTCAACTCTACACTTTGAAGCAGAAATATAGTTACTTTGGTATTAGACATAGTTTCATCAAAGACTTCTGATAAACTTGGCCATGCAATGTCTTAATTCCACAGTTCGACCACCTGTAAGGATTAACTTCTCCCCATCCCTATTTCCTACATAAATGAAGGTGGGGAATTTTGAGAACCACTAGCCCAGACCAGGGTTTTAAAACGTTTTTCTGTAAACAATCAGGTAAATACTTTTCGCTTTGTGGGCCATATAGTCTCTGTCACGACTGCTCAACTCTTCCTTTGCCATGGAAAGCAGCCATACACAACACCTAAATGAATAGGAGATGGCTGTGTTTCAATAAAATTACTTACAGAAACAGGTGTCAGGATGGCTTTGGTAAAGGGACCATAGGTGGTCAACCTCTGGCCTAGACCAATTCAGTATAAGAAGCCTGAAAAATGACTCTGTATATATTAAATATACTCTGTGACTCCATGAGAATCAACTATAGATTTATCCACAAAAATCCTTTCTAAGTTTCTAAATAAAATCTGCAGAACTATAAATAAATAAAAATGCAGGTGGGAAAATGAAAATAATCATTTTTAATAGGTGGTGAACTCTTAGATTGATAGGAGGAAATCACACAAAAACAAGTTGACTGCCAACATTCCAGAGAACCTATATCTCTAAGTCCCACCGAGGGATTTAAAAAACTTGTCTCTCTCAAACGAGGTGTGCAGAATGACAATGCTCTATCAGATCTTGTGCTCATTCCTGGCCTTTGGTGAAATCAGCACTAAGGCTATGCAATAACCACAATAAGATCTTGGCACACTAATCTATACCCGCCTAAGAAAGAATCAGATTCAGAACGTAACTGAATCTGATTCTTCCTTAAGCAGGTAAAAGCCTAAGATAATGACTAGAAAACTCTGGACCAGCTCCTTGTTAGATTATTTTTAGAGTAATTTAAACAAAATCTCCTCTAATTTGTCAGTTTAATTTATTAAACACAGTCTTATAAGGTCCAGGGGTACCATTCAGTGAATAAAGCAGATGCAAGTTCAACCATGGATTGATGTATCTATCACCTACCGTTCGCCAGTCTGCACTGTTTCAGCACCTCACTGAAACCTTCACAAAGCTTAAGGTCACCCTGGTTCTGGGCACACTCCAAAAACTGTTTCACCTCAAAAAGGCATGGGCCATTCTGCTGCTGCTGTGCCAGCTGGGTTCCCTGAGGCTCCTGCAAAGGCATAACATTCAGGACTGTTAAGAAAGGAAATCAGGGACTTCCCTGGTGGCGCAGCCGTGAAGAATCTGCCTGCCGATGCAGGGTACATGGGTTTGAGCCCTGGTCCGGGAAGATCCCACATGCCGCGGAGCAACTAAGCCTGTGAGCCACAACTACTGAGCCTGCACTCTAGGGCCCGTGAGCCACAACTACTGAGCTCGCGTGCCTAGAGCCCGTGCTCTGCAACAAGAAGCCACTGTAATGAGCAGCAGAGCAGCCCCCTCCCAAAGCCTGCGCACAATGAGGAGGAGCCCCCAATCGCCGCAACTAGAGAAAGCCCACGCGCAGCAACGAAGACCCAACGCAGCCAAAAATAAATGAATGAATGAATGAATGGAAATCAGACTTATACCCGAACAAAGAGCAATAACCACTCTTTGAGGTTAATTGGGGGAACAGAACTAGAACCAGATGCAAATTAAAGTTTCTATCTAATAACGTGGACAGTGAAAAAAATTAAAGGCAGAAAGAAATGAGCTTTAACAAAAATCCCAGTTGTCATCAGAAAGATTCATGAACAAAGATGCAAATTAAGTGGTTATCTAGGCATCTAAAGACCAGTGGTTCAATGATGTTTCATGGAGGAAAAAATGGGCCTACAACAGAAAAATAGATGGATGAGAGTTTTAAGTACATTAGAAATACAGTAGAGTATACACCCATGCTCCTTAGAGGAGAAAATTCACATATCTCAGAAAGAAGGACAGTGGCAAATATCAGGTAAGAGATGAGAGAGCACAGAGTCATCAAAAAGATTTCTGAACACTTAACAAAGATTGAGGCTGAATTAGTTAAGTGTGACCATGACAAACAAAACATATATATATGTATATATTTATATTCATTCATTCATTCACTCATTCATTTATTTATGCCAGGCCACACGGCTTCTGGGGTCTTAGTTCCCCAACCAGCGATTGAATCCCGGGCCCACGACAGTGAAAGCGGCAAGTCTTAACCACTGGACCACCCGGGAATCCCCCAAAATATTTAAAATGAGAGGTAAGTGGCTGTTTGACAGTCCATCAGGTTGAACTGCCACAATTCTACTCCTTGAGAAGAAATACCATTTGTCCAGGACTCTGACGCTGGCCTAAGTAAGGTACTAACTCAACTGCTGCCAAATATGGATAAACCATTCTCCACAGGTGCAGACAGTCCCAATACATAAGGCACTTACAACTAACTAGGTTTTCTCATAAATACACCACCGAAGAGAATGCTGCCCCAAATCTTACCTGGTAAGTGATGTCAGGCCTTGAGGGCTCAGCATTACTTCCTCCACTGAAGCCACCAGTGATGGCATGACCCAGAGTGTGGCCGACGGCAGAACCCACAGCCACGCCAGCTGCAGTGGTTGCCATCTGGGCCATCAGACCTGGCTGCCGAGGAGCAGCAGCAGGTGAGCCAACAGCAGATGGTGGAGCCACTGCTGGTGGCTGAGCTGCGGGCGCTGGCCTGGGTGCAGTTCTCATCTGAGGCGCCCGGCTGTGAAAGAAAGGAACAGAAAGTATAAAGTTCCCACTCCCAACCAAGTTTGGAAATTGTCAACTTTTTTTTTTTTTAATAAATCCAACAGGATATTAAGTCGATGCTATATTCTTTTTTTTTAAATAATATTTATTTATTTGGCTGTACGGGTCTTAGTTGCGGCACGCGGGATCTTCGTTGCAGCATGTGGAATCTTCAGTTGCAGCATGTGGAATCTTCAGTTGCGGCATGAGGGATCTAGTTCCCTGACCAGGGACTGAACCCAGGCCCCCTGCATTGGGAGCGAGGAATCTTAACCACTGGACCATCAGGGAAGTCCCAGGAAATTGTCAACTTAAATAAACAAACAAACAAACGAAAACCCCTTGTATATTAAAATAACCTCAGGATTTCATTTTAAATTATTAAATGCAAATACTACATACATACAAGAAAACCTTACAGAACACAATTCCCTGAACTATTTACATCATTTTCTCTTTAACCTTTTACGGTTGTAATCGCCAAGTATAAATGTTTTTTTCCCTGCTTTTTTTCAACCATTTCCATGTATTCACAAAGTCTATAGTATCTTTAGAGAACACAGTTATTCCAACGTCATAAAAATCAATATAACTGTCAATGAAACAAAAGCCTCTACCTTCATGGAGCTGACATCCTATTGAGGGATCAAATAAATGTTAAGAAAAAAATATTGAGAGCGAGGGTAGCATGTTGTGGCATACTGCAATTTTAAGACAGTCAAAGGAGGTCTCACTAAGCTGGTAACAATTGAATGAACACGGAAAGATAGTTATCTGGGGAAATAAACTAATCCAATTCCTTCATTTTACAGATTAGAAAACTGAAGCCCAGTAAGTGGAAGTGACTTGCCTGAACTGTTATACCTAAACTGATTTCAACTATTTCCCATCTGTAGAACATTTGGATGCCTTCAAAATTTCACTAATATGTCCAATGTTGTTCCAAAAATCTTTCACACAGAAGATTTCTGCATTTTTAGATTGTGGTTTCCCTTCCTTTGGATAGCAGCGTCTTTCCATTACGTGAACTCCTTCCCTATGCTCCTAGCACACAGTTTGAACACAATTCACCTTAGTCTAGAGAAGCAACGTGGTCCTCTGCTAAATGTCCTGAATTTGTCACCAGATAACTCAGGTCTAAGACCTGGCTTCTCTACTTATTGGTGGCATGACCTTGGACAAGTCACTTATTCTGAGTCTCCAGTTTCCTTATTCCTGTAAAACATGAAAATATCTACCTCTGAGGCTATCAGGAGGTGCAACTGGCAGTACATTTTACAAGTATTTTATCAACTAGAAAACGTCATGTACATGTGAGGCCTTAGTGACTGTGTCCCCTACTGGGCCGAGCCCTTAGAATGCTCGCTGCTCCTGGAAGATGCTCAAAGATTATTTACTGAATTGAAATACAATCGTTTCTCCTGATTATACTACCTTGCACTTTTTTAAAAAATTTATTTATTTAATTTACTTATTTTTGGCTGCATTGGGTCTCCGTTGCTGCGCGTGGGCTTTCTCTAGTTGCCGCGAGGAGGGGCTACTCTGCATTGTGGTGCGCGGGCTTCTCATTGCGATGGCTTCTCTTGTTGTTGAGCATGGGCTCTAGGCACAAGGGCTTCAGTGGTTGTGGTGTGCGGGCTTCAGAAGTTGTGGCGCACAGGCCCAGCACCTCCGCGGCACATGGGATCCTCCCGGACCAGGGCTCGAACCCACGTCCCCAGCACTGGCAAGCGGATTCTTAACCACTGCGCCACCAGGGAAGCTCTTCTTGCTATTTTAGACGTTTCAGCCAGATTACACTTACGAATGTCCATTTCCTTCTAGAAGTGGCCTGTTTTAACTTAAAATGGACTCTAAGTATTTTAAGTAATAATTCATGGACATTCCAAATTAACAAGTTTGCCACTAACGGGAAAACTAGCCAAACCAGCTTACGGCGACCGGATGCGGGCCCACGCCGCCCCAACCTTCGGACGCCCCAGTCCCCCGCCGCCCAGCCGCCCCGAGGCCCAGCGCAACCTCCCTCTGCGTCACGGCGCCGGCATGGCCCCAAACCTCGCGGTGGCCTCACCTGGCCGGAGGGGCGACGCGGGAAGTGCGGCTTCGGCTTCCACGAGGCATCTTAAACGCGGGACGAAGCAGGGTCAACAAACGCAACACTCGCAGGAAACCCTGGCTGCTTCTGCGACGCGCGAGAGCGGAAGTTGGAAGGCCGGGCTGGACTCAGCGCGCGGCCAATCAGAGCACAGGCAGAGGCCTTCCTTTCGCCGACGTCTCCGCGGGTCTGAAGGTCACAGGAAGAGCAGGACGTCATGGCGGCGCCTTGTCGTGCACGGTTTACGTCAGGAGCTCGGCGCCAGGACTGTTTAGAAAACCGGAAGTGGCCGTGGTTGTCGTGCAGACCTTGTCCTCCGAGCCTAGCGCGAGTCACAACCGCTAGCTGTTTGCTTCCTAGGGCACAAGGACCGTCGCTACTACCTTCAAACGTTTGCCTTATTAACATGGTAGGTCAGCTCCAATCTTGAGTGAGTCAGAGCTCTGGCGTGATTGTCGCTGGACCTTGGGCCAGTTACTTAACCGTTCTCACCATTAAGTTACTCATTTGGGTAAATATTTTTTGAGGCACAATGTGGGCACATAATAAGACGGAAAACTTTAGGGATCGACAGAGCTGAGTTGGTTCTACTTGTATTTTGTCCGTGGATCCAGTCAGCAAAAGTTAAATTCAGACAGTAATAATGCCTTACATTTATGTATTTCATACATTTTCAAACCCCTTTCATATATTATAGAATTTGTGCCCGTAATTGATATGGTATTCGTTCACTGATAATTAAGTGAGATGTTCTGAATGATCTCCAAGTGCTAGCTAGGTTCTGGAAATAGAGCAGGAAATAAGACTACCTCCAAGGGGTTTAAATTCAGGGAGGCAAGAGACAAACACCTACATAAATTAGATGGTGGTGATATGAAGCGAAAGCAGGGTAAGGGTGGTAGGGAGTTAGGGGTTGGAGAGGGCATGAGTCTTTGAAGAGGAAGTATTTGAATGGAGTCCTTGAGGAAGTGCGGAGGCAAGCCTCGTGTTTATCAAGGGTACGAGCATTCCTGGCAAAGGGAATGGCAACTGCAAAGGCCCCAAGGATCTGTGCTTCAGTGATACTTGGTGTGAAATGCTTTTAACAGTACATTTTAGCGCCTCTGCAGTAGGGGACAAGTTAACTAGTGGCATTTCATGGGGGGCTTCATGGGACCGTCCTTGGGGGTGGGGTGGGATTTATGGAGGAGAGAAAGCAGAGGTAGAACCTCCATTTATGCTTGGATGCCAATCAGAAATTTCCCCCTTCCACCAGAGGTAGCAGAGTTTAACACAGCCTTTCCAGCAACAGCAGAATGTTTGTGGAACTGAGGGGTAAATAATGCAAAAAACTTTTGTGAAAAACAAAGTTTTATTTTCACAGAACTTTTTAAAGAAATGAAAGATTTACAAATGATAAGCCTTTGTATTCGCCTTTGGATAATTCATAAAAAGAGATGGGAGAAAGGAACTTTATTTATAAAGAACATTCTGGCACCAGAAGAGCTTAGAGTGAGCAGAGCTTTGGACAGACAGGCATGCAGACCAGAACAGAGACAATTTTAATCATACTTAGCTAAGTCACTAATTCCTAAATTGAAGAGAGAAAATTAGATGTTTGTACAAGGTTATTTTGTGATAGTAAAAGATTAAACAATCTAAATTCCTGTCAGCAGAATACAGGTAAAAAAAAATTATGGCACATTCACACAATATGCAGCTATAAAAAAGAAAGAAGTTTTTCTGTGTATTGATATGAAATGATTTCCAAGGTAAATTGTCAAGAGAAAAAAAGCAAGGGGCAGAATTGAGTATAGGGTGCTGCTTGTGAAATGGAGAGAAAAGCCCATAGTGCCCATGCATAAAATATCTTTAGCTGATAACACTGGTTGCCTTCAGGCAGTGGCACAGGGGTGAGACTTTTACTGATAACATTTTCTATCTCTTGGATTTTGAAACAGTTAATGTATTACCTCTATTCAAAAAAAAAGAACATGTAAAAAGTTAAAATGAATAGCAAAAAAGTGGGAATTGAAAATAAATAGAATTCTGCTACCTATCATTTGCAGTTTGGTGGGTTAGGTGTGCCGAAGTTCACACTTTAGTCAAATTTATATACCAACTTATTCTGTAGTGATCACAGTCATTCTCAACAAATGCAATTACAGTGATGAAAATTTGAACAACGAACTCTTGCAGGCATTGTTACAGATATTTGATACAGATATTTGGCTGAGTGGACTTTTGATGATTGCAATAAAAATTCTACTGAAATTAGGTGGTAAATATCAGAAGTTTTAAAACTGTGCAAACTCTGTTCCAGAAATTCCATGTCTAAGAATTTGAGAAAGTCATGAATGTGAAAGAAATTAGCCATAAGGATGTTGATTTAACAAAATGTATAAAATAGGGAAAACGTGAAATAACCTAAGTGTCCTGCAATATACAATTAGTTAAATAAGTTATAATACATATATACAATGAAATGCTATGCAGCCATTTAAAACGTTGTGAAAGAATATCTGAAGTGAGAAGTATCTTCACAAAACACCAAGTGAAAGAGCAGGTTACAAAGTAGTATACATAGTATGTTTGTATTTTGAGAAAGTTCTTTTATATTTTAAAGGCTGTAATTATATACATCCCAGTAGTGATGTTATCCATTAGATAGTGATTTCTTTCTTCCTTCCTTTTTTTTTTTTTGGCTTGTCTGTATTTTCCACTACAGTGAACACACAATAATTAAACCTACATTGGTGGTTTAAAATATGTCCTCAAATTCCTTGACACTCCCTTCAAAAGGTGGAGCCTAATTCCTCTCCAGCCTCCTGAAAGACCCTGAGTTAGAATCATCCAGCTAAGCCATTCCCAAATTGTTGACCCACAGAAACTGAGATAGTAATTTGTTACACAGCAATAGGTAACTAATACACATAACTTCTACAGTGAACATATTTAAATTTTAAAAGCTCTAGTATCTAAAATGAGCAAAATCTAGTTAGAACATCTTACAGTGTTGCTTTAACATAGCTGATGTCTGGGTATGCTGTACTTTACAGCAGGAATTGTGTAGGAACTGAGATGTTTAAGACATTAAGGTCCATACACTGTAAATGCAGTTTTTTCTTTGGATAACTAAGACATAGTTATATGAATATAGTGCCTTGCACATATCAGACAAAAAAGAATGAATGAATGAATTAAACTGTTGATCTGAAAGTACAGAATACTATAAAACAAATGGTTAAGTGGTGTTTATATGAAGTTCTAAAGGATTTTAAAGGAATGGACATTCAGTGTGGATGAATGCTTCTGGGAGAAAGTGGCACTTGGTGCCACTTTCACTTAGGTGAAATTAGTTTTAGAAAATTAAAATTGTAAAGGGCACACTGAGTAGCACAGCACAGATTCAAAGGAAGAAGCAGAATTGAATATGGTGCAGTTAGAGGACAGAAGACATGTGTCACGAACCAGTGTGTTTTTGGAAGTTGTGAGAAACAAACTTAAGAAAATCCAATAGATGGGGACTTGCCTGGTGGTCCAGTGCCTTTCAGTGCAGGGGACGCGAGTTCCATCCCTGGTCGGGGAACTAAGATCCCACATGCTGCGAGGCAACTAAGCCTGCGTGGCACAACTAGAGAGAGAAAACCCACATGCCACAACTAGAGAGAAGCCTGCGCGCTGCAAGGAAAGATCCCATGTGCCGCAATGAAGATCCCATGTACCACAGCTAAGACGCGATGCAGCCAAAAAAAAAACCAGAAATGCAATAGATGATTTGCAGCACAATATAAGGCATCTAAGCTTTTTGGCCTGCAAGGTTAGAGCCGCACTGAGGATCTTTATATTATTAAAATGGTCTTCTGAAGATTAATCTGGACATGTCTGAGATATAGCAGAGGGAGACTAGGGGTAAGGAAAAAAATCCTGAAGGCTAAGACAGTGGTGATGTGGACATTATTACTAATTATTTGAGTGCCTATTGTATACCAGGCACTGAGAGCTTTACGTGTGTTATTTCATTTATGCCTCACAAGAACTCTTGAAATAGGTACTGTATCATCCCTATTTTATAGGTAAGGAAACAGATGCTTAGAGTTTAAGCAACTTTCCCAAGTCCATACAGGTGTTTGACTCCAAAGTGAAGACTCCTACCATACCACACTGCCTGAATGTTGGAGACATTTTAAAATAATGAAGTGAGTGAAAGAATTTAAGACTTCCTTGGCAGTCCAGTGGTTAAGACTCCGCACTCCCAATGCAGGGAGCAAGGGTTCCATCCCTGTTTGGGATACTAAGATCTTGCATGCCGCATGGTGCGGCCAAAAAAAAAAAAAGGACCTCGTGACTAGAGAGGAAGGAGAAGAGGGATCATGTTCTGTAAACTTAAAAATAATTACCATTGGGGCTTCCCTGGTGGTGCAGTGGTTGAGAGTCCGCCTGCCAATGCAGGGGACGCGGGTTCGTGCCCCGGTCCGGGAAGATCCCACATGCCACGGAGCGGCTGGGCCCGTGAGCCATGGCCGCTGAGCCTGCGTGTCCGGAGCCTGTGCTCCGCAATGGGAGAGGCCACAACAGTGAGAGGCCCGCGTACCGCAAAAAATAATAATAATAATAGTAATTACTATTTATTGAGCACCGGTTATGTGCCAAGCCCTTAAAGGTGTCACATTATATTTATTTTATCTATAATCCTGTTTAAGGAGGTAACCCAATATTATTCCCATTTTACA
Organism: Lagenorhynchus albirostris; assembly: GCF_949774975.1. Lineage (NCBI taxonomy): Eukaryota > Metazoa > Chordata > Mammalia > Artiodactyla > Delphinidae > Lagenorhynchus > Lagenorhynchus albirostris. Next base: position 73,020,475 of record NC_083109.1, read on the forward strand.
AATGCAAAACCTGAAGCATGGTGGAACTTGAAAGTAGCTACCACTCAGAAGTTTGCTGAATGCCAGATTAATGAACACCCATAGCTAGGATTAAAATTCAAGTTGCTCCTTCCAGAACACCACCCTTCTCCCCCAACAAAGGACTCACCGCTGGGCGCAGAGACCTGACTGAATGCAGAGTGAAGAGAAAGAAAAGGAACCCTGCCATACTCTGCATAATTTTTAAACTATAACCCTAGTTCTTGGACATGGAGTTTGTGGGTGGTTCTGAACCACAGAAGGATGTCTACAGTTGAGGAAAACTGTGATGCTGGGAAGACTGAATGTTTTTGAGTATCTGTTACGCCAGGTTTTCTAATTAGCTGTATGACCTCTGGAAAGTTACTTGAGTTCTGTGCCTCAGAATCCCGTCCGTAAAATGGAGCTAGCATTCGCTTCAAAGGATTGCTGTGGGGTCAAAGCGCAGAGAATTCCTATCTTTGTTCTGCCCACATTCGTCTTTGTGACCTCTTCTTTGCAGATAAGAACTCAAATATTTGTGTACTTGAAACAAGTTACCACAGCAACTTAAAAAAAAACACCAGCAGAGTTAAAATGCCATTCTTGCTGCTCTTTTAATTAAAAACCCTAAACAGGCATACCCACTTGGATGTTACTTAATTAACAATCAGTGAGGAAAAGATACTGAACTTAAGCGATGTCGAAATGAAGTTCTGTTGACCAACATGGACTGTTCCCCTTAGGACCAGAGTTATAGCTGGAGTCAGAGAAATACTTGTATCAGGTCCTTTGGTTATGGGTATCCTGTTGAAAACCAGACAAAAACAAAAATCAATTCTCTTTAGTCCGTGCATAAACACTGGAAGTAAATCCCTTACTTGTATTTTTAGAAAGATGTTTTCTGCGTTTCCTAGCCCCTTCTACCCAACTAAAAAATTCCAAAAGGTAGAATTTTAACTGCCGCCGGGAGACAGGCTGGGAGTTTAGGGGGCCCAGCTAATGACTCGCTACGCGGGGCAGCCTCAGGAGGGGGCGACTGTGCCCCGTTCGAGTCGCAGGGGGTGGACCGGAGCGTTACCAGGGCGCTCGCGCGGGCCCGCACGCACCAGCACTCAGGCGAGACGGGTGCGCGGCCGGGGCTGCAGCTGGCGCTGGCGACGCTTGCGCTGGCCGTTGAGGAGCTTCTGCGCGATCTTGCGCTCGTGGCCGCCGGGCACCCGCCAGTTGGTGCGCAGTTCCCGCTCGCGCCGCGTCCGGCCCTTGCTGCGCCCGGCCCCGCAGGCCGGGAAGTCGCGCAGGTAGTAGTAATCCGGACAGTCACAGAGCTCCTCCTCGGAGCCAACCAGCGGCCACGCTTCGGGTGGCGGCAGCTGGGCCTGACCCTGGACACCAGGAAACGCAAAGTCCATCGCGCCTGGCCTCAGGGCCTGCCGCTCGCGCGCCCGTGCGCGCGAGTTTGTGGAGGCCCCCTCCAGCGCTTCGATTGGCTCCGCCGAAGGGGGCGGGGCCTAGGGCTGACGTCACAGGACCGGGAAGGTACTCAGCGCGAGGCCTCTGCGATCTGGCACCTGGAACCATGATCCTTTCCTCCATCCCGGCCTGTGCGCCGCCTGAGCGAGAAGGGTATTTGGCAAAATTCGACCAAACACTTGTTTATGTCGGTCAAAAATGGGAAATTATCCAAGTATCAAGTGTCAGGGAGCTGTGCATTACTCCGGCGGACTTTTATCAGTATTGAACATTTTGTTAGGCTATTTGATGACAGGAGTAAGTGCTCAATAAATGATGCAAAGTGAAAAATGAGCTTCTGAAGTAATGTCTCTGGTATCCCAGTAATATATATTTAAAACATGTCCGGAGTGAAAGGAAATGCGCTGGAATGCTAAAAGTATTTCTGGCTGGTAGGGACATACACACATTAGTTCTTTTTTCCTTTCCACAGTCCACGTGTTTGATAAGGGGTACGAATTAACTGTATTAAGCGAGCGAGCGATTAAGAAGGGAAAGTCACCCTGCCTGGTGCAAGGCCGGGAACCGCGTGCAATTTCGGATTATCAGCAGGTGCCCAAGCCCTGCGGCCAGGGGACGCTAAAATTGTGGTAGCTTGATGCGCCGGCAGTTTTGGGGTGAGGGCCGAGAGTTGGGAGCGGCCGCGCGGGGAAACCAGCGCGAGCCCAGCGTCCCACCCGCCAGCCCCGGGTGCGCCCAGCCCCGCGGGCGTTGGGGGAAGGATGCTCCCCGAGAGCTGCAAAGGCGAGAGGAATCAGGCCGAGTGGCCTACGCTCAGAAAAGTCCAGACCTACCTCCTCGCCGAGGGCAGCTGCACAGCTGAGCAGGAGTCATTAACACCCTGCGGCACCCGAGGCTCTGCGGTGACTACCCGGTCTAATTACCTAATTACTGTCTCCGTAAACGCTGCTCTCAGGGAGTTATTGCGAAGAATGCCTTTGTTTTGGTTTGGTTTAACTAGCGCAGATAATTCTCTTCCCAGGAAAATTGCATCTATCCCCTCGGGGATTTTCTTTTTAATAGATCGAAAATAATTCAATACTTTTTAAAAAAGTCCTTTTCAGGTATTTGATCTTGCTGAGTTTCTGTCTGTGACCAAGTTGCCAATTTGAGTTTTTTTCCTGCTCTCTGAAGTATCCCTGGTGGGGCGTGGCCTACATACCACGCTCTGAGGGCAATTTTGTTAGTTCCTTAAATGAGCAAATCCCAAGAGAGAGTTTTTAATAAAACGCAGAGAGGATTTTTCTCTTCCACCCACGTGTCTTACACCTGCTACTGGGAAAGAGAAGCTAATATTTATCCCTCTACCACCCTCCCACACATCGTCTCTTTTAAAAACTCTCTTTAGAATTTGTTATGAAAATATTCAGACCTTCTCAGAAGTGAAAATAGAACAAAGAACTCCCGTATCCCATCACATGGATTCAACAATTATCAAGATCCTGTCAGGTTTGCTTTACCCCTTTCTGTTTTGCTCTGCTGCAGACCTTATGTCATTTTACTCCTGTATATCTCAATATACAGCTCTAAAAAACTAGACTTTTTTCCATAACCTCAATGCCATTTGCATACTTGACAAAGTCAACTTGGCCCTGTTATCATCTAAAACCCAGTCCAGAATCAAATTTCTCTGATTGTCTGAAAGACAATAGAAAACATACAACTCAGAATACATACAGAATCTACACATGAAATTTTCTTGTATGGTGTTTAAGTCTCTTATAATCTAGGGTGGGCCCCTGCCCTTTTCATTTTTTCCTGTCATGACTTGCTGCAAAAACTGGGTCAGTTGTCCTGTAAAATGCCCCACTTTGTGGATTTTTCTGTTTCCTTGTCGTGTCATTTAACTTCTTCCTCTCTCTCCCATATTGTGTAAATGGAGGTTGGCTCTAGAGGCTAGGAGGTGATGTGTGTTGGTATCACACCAGGAGACCCGCAATAGCTCATGGTCCCAGTTTCAGTGATCAGTAGGCTCAGGTGGTGACAGCCTGCCCCTGCAATTGTATAGTTCCACATTAAGCTTTTATCTAATAGTTTCAACCATAGTTCATTGCTTTATTTGCTGTTTTGTTCATCTGCTATTATCTCATTAGGGGCTGTGAAATGGTAATTTTCTAATTCAATCCTTTCTTCCACACTTATTAGCTAGAATTCTTTCCCTCATGAATTTAGACTCTTTGGTTACCCTGATATATCTTTTTTCTTCCAGTTTTATTGGTATATAGTTGATGTACAGCACTGTATAAGGTGTACAGTGAAATGATTTGACTTAATACTTCATGAAATGAGGACCACAGTAAATTTAGTGAACATCCATCATCTCATATAGATACAAAATTGAATAGAAAAACATTTTTTTCCTTGTGATGAGAACTCAGGATTTCCTCTGTTAACTTTTGTATATCACATACAGCAGTGTTAATTATATTTATCATGTTGTATGTTACATCTCTAGTACTTATTTGTCTTATAGCTGGATGTTTGTATCTTTTGACTACCTTCATCCGATTCCCCCTCCCCCCTATACCACTCTCCCACACATTACCACTAGACCTGTCCTACAAGAAATGCTACAGGGATTCCTTCAGGTTGAAATGAAAGGACACGAGACAGTAACTTGTAGCCAGATACAGACATAAAGATCCCTGTTAAAGGTAACTACATGGGCACATATAAAAACCTATTGTTGGGGCTTCCCTGGTGGCGCAGTTGTTGAGAATCCACCTGACAATACAGGACACACGGGTTCGATCCCTGGTCCGGGAAGATCCCACATGCTGCGGAGCAACTAAGCTCATGCGCCACAACTACTGAGCCTGTGCTCTAGAGCCCGTGAGCCACAACTACTGAGCCCACGTGCTGCAACTAGTGAAGCCCGCGCGCCTAGAGCCCGTGCTCCACAACGAGAGAAGCCACCACAATGAGAAATCTGCGCACTGCAACAAGAGTAGCCCCCACTCGCCGCAACTGGAGAAAGCCTACACGCAGCAAGGAAGACCCAACACAGCCCAAAATAAATAAATAAATAAAACCTATTGTTATAAATTTTTTTGTAACCCCACTTTTAATTTTTCACAGGATTTAAGAGACAAATGCTACAGTAATCAAAACATGTAGTACTGGAATAAGGCAGACATATACACCAATGAATCAGAATAGAGAACCCAGAAGTAAGCTCTTGCATATATGATCAAATGCTTTTCAACATTTGGTTCTGGGTAAACTGGATATCCATATGCAAAAGAATGAAATTGGACCTTTACCTTACATCCAATACAAAAATTAACTCAAAATGAATCAAAGACCTAAACATAAGCTCTAAATCTATAAAACTCTTAGAAGCAAACATAGTGGAAAAGCCTTATGACATTGGATTTGGCAATGATTTCTTGGATATGACACCAAAAGCACAGACAACAAAAGAAAAAATAGATAAATTAGACCTCATCAAACTTGAAAACTTTTGTGCATCAAAGAACACTATGAAGAAAGTGAGAAAGCAACTTATGGAATGAAAGAAAGTATTTGTAAGTCATTTATCTGATAAGGGTTTAATATCCAGAATATATGAAGAACTCCTACAACTCAACAACAACCAAAAAACAACCCAGTTTAAAAGTAGGCAACAGACTTGAATATACATTTCTCCTTTCCTAACCTTCCTTGCCATATTGATTTCTAGCCCCCTGTGGTACTCCAGCAGCTGTGATAAACAATATGGGGTCTGTGTCAGTTACCAATTTATTGCCTTTTGGCTCCAAATTCACCCTTCATTGCTTGCTGTGCAAAAATTGGTGCTGGACCATTTAAGTATTTTTTTCTTTACCAGTTGGCACAATGTTAGTCTTTGTGAGGTGAGGGCTCCGGAGAGTAATTGCAGGAGGAAGGGGTTTCCTTTCTCATTCTAATGTACTCTTTCAGCAGGCTCCTGCAGCATGCATGGGTTCCTTAATGCTCAGCTCCTGCAGTGCAGATGGCTTCCCCAGCACCAGCGTTCTGCAGCTCATGTAGCTCTTCCAGAGCCCCGCTCCTGCAGTGACAGTGGCCAGCACCACCCAGCCAGTAGTTTTCCCCTGAATCCTCCCATCCTTGGTTGCCTTTGTGTCAGGGTGCCTCCATTGAGACACCTCTCCAAGAATGACTTTCCTTGACACCCTAGAAGGTAGGTTTCTGGCAAGTTCTGGAGGGCAAATTTCCAGCAACTACCATTGCTGTGTAAAGCTCAGCTTCTCTGTACACCGGTCCCAAATCTCAGACACAGAGTTTTGGGTAAAGTAGAAAAGGATAGCTTTATTACTTTGCCAGGCAAAGGGGGACTCCTGCCTGGAAAAACTATGTGTCCCAACCTGGGAGGATTTGATGAGGGGTTTTACAACGATGGTTCAAAGGTGGGGTCTCTGACAAGATTAGGGTGAGTGCGCCCGCTTGCACTCCCTTAATCTCGTCTCAGATGGTGGGTCTCCTAATCTGGATGAACTTCTCTGGTTCCTTTCATCTGACCTCAGCTGGTTTCTTGGCTGCTCCTCCCTTGATGAGCAACTGTTCGAATCTGCCCTTTGGAATTCCAGGAGGGTCATGGAGACTGGAGTCTTGCCTATAAGAAACAGGGGACAAAAGGGCCTCTATACCTGGGAGCCTCACAGGGCCTCTCTCGGTTTCACCACTGGCCCAGCATTGAGCGACTTCTGTGCCATCCAGTTACCCGCAGCTGTGTAACTCTCCACAAGGTCTGGATCTCAGCCCCGGTCCTCTACCTTAGCTTAGGGGGTGATGGGTGCACCTTACATATGCCAATCCTGTATTCTTTAGAGTTCTCTTTACTTTTTGGCTAGCAGCCAATCCCACTTTATTCAAATGCCCTATTATAGTTAACACTTACATGTATTAAAATTTCGCTGTTCAAATTGCTGTGTGGCTTCCATCTCCCAATTTGACCCTGAGTGATACAGGGTCTCTGCCCAACACAACAAGGAAGAAGGACACCCAGTCTCTCACCGTTATACAATATGGTGTGCTACTCCAGTAGTGGGACAGAGTATTGGGGGTAGTGGGTAAGAAGATGCCTAGAGGGTCCATGAAGACTGAGAGAATTAAGCTGAAAGGATGAGGAGGGGATCAGGGCACTCCAAGTTCATCATTAACACCTCCTCTTGTCTTTCTTCCCACCATCACTAAATCTCTGAGTTATATCAATTCTATCTCCCAAGTCTGGTCCATGCTTTCCACCCCACTGCCGCATCTCATGCCAGGCCATCATCGTCTCTGCCTGGTTTATCGTGAGGGCCCTCTAATTATCGTCTTTGCTTCCACCCCTTGTTCAGCCTGTTCTCCACAATGAAGCCAGAGAGATTTTTCTAAAAGACAAATGTGAGTCCTTGATTAAAAACTGTTGGTCTCGCCCATTCCCCCAAGGACAAAATCTGACTCATTTGGTCACAAGGTTTGGAAAGATCTGGCCTCTGCTCACCTTTTCAGTTTCATCTTGTGCCACCCCTCCCTGTATTCTTACTCTCCAGCCACATGGAATGTTCGTTTCCTTAGGAACCTTTATTAGTACTGTTCGCTCTTCCAGGAAACCCTCTCCCTACCACCCTTTCACTCTCATCTTTGCTTCCTTAGCTCATCCTTAGCCACGGCTAAGATATCTACTCGGAGGAGGAGACTTCCCAAACCTGTCTTTCTCTGATCTGGCTAGGCGCCCCTTGTGTATATTTCAGTCAAACCCGGTACTTTTCTCATAATGCTTATCACAGTCTGGTAACTGTTAACATGTATGTCCCCTCACTACTATGACATGAAATTCATACTTCGTGGCAAGAAAAGAAAAATTTAAACGTAAAAACTTTTCTCTGCCTTTTGGCCTCCTCTCTCCCCTCTACTGTGCATTGTGTATCTGCATTATGCATCGACCAAACCTCCCCACAGGCAGAAATACCTGCTCAGCCATAAAGAGCAACATTCTCCTAGCACCAACAAGACAACTCCTTAAAAGATAACATTCCTTCCTGATTTTGTAAGGGGTCACGGTGACCCACTACTTTGCACTCACAGATCTGGATTGTGTAAAACTGTCAATAATACATCACTTAATGTACAGCCCCTTCTCTCAAAAAACTTACATAACTGTGCTTTGACTTCTAATGGGCGGAACAGTTCTTGGAGCTTTCTGAGAGGCTGTTCTCAGGTTATAATCCTCAATTTGGCTTGAATAAAATTTTCCATTTCTTAGATGGACTGATTAATTTTTTGTCGACACTACACTACAAGCTCCATGAGGACTGAAACTCTTGTTCACCCTTGTTTCCTAAGCATCTATTAATATTATAGTGCATGGTACATATTAGGTGCTCAATAAAAGTTGGGGGGGAAAGAATGAACCAGCAAAGATAACAGGGAGAATGTGTGAAAGTATGTCATGTAAACAGAGTGTAGGGACATGGGTAAGAGTGGCTGGACCTGAAGGGCCCTGTAATTTATACTGAGCAATTTGTACTATAAAATATGAATCGAACACCCCACATTGGCTGCTGGTGATTGAACTGGGCTTCCTGTTCATACATTTGGTTTGACCAGCACAGTTTTAAGAACCTTTGAATGTGTATGCCTTTCAGTTTGCCACAATTCCCACTGGTCCCCACATTACATGGGCCTCCTTTCCTCATTGAAGCTGGCTGCCTGCCTCACTGAGATCTGTGTTTGCTATCCCTGCAGATGGATGGGAGGTAATTTAAAGAGGGAGAGGATTTAAAGAGGGGGATTTAAGATATGAGTTCTAGAAAGATAAATCTACCCTCAGTGGCAGTGTGCTTTGAGGATTCCTCGGGAGAAGTGAATTTGTTTCATTCAAAGAGCCCTGGGAATAAAGGTAGACTCAGAAAATCAGAGGCATCAACCACATTTTGAACAGCTCACTTTGAACAGCAGTCTTCAGACTGCTAAGTTGGCCATTGCCGGGCTGGGTCCATCCTCTCCTGTTTGCTTTCTGAAACACAAACTGCCCTGATGAAATCTGAAGTCAGAGCTGCAACATTGACTCAGCAGCCTGCCATATTGCAAGGCCTCGTGCCAGGAGCTGTGGGGGGATATAAAATGTAAGGGGAGGCTGGAATATAGCATCTCCTAGGGTATATGGCAGCCGTGGCCACACAGTGCCCCACAGAGACGGGGGGTTGGTGCTGTTAGGGAAAACTGGACTTGCCTCTTGGCAGGTGTGGAGCCAAAAGTCACAATCAAGCCACAGAGCGGGAGGAGGATTTATTACTTGCAGCAAGTAAAGAGAACACTGGAGATCTTTCCCAAAGCAGTGTGTCTCCCCAAAGAGCAAAATTGGGGAGGTTTTAAGCTAAGGGTGTATACATATTCATGAAGGGGCTTGGGCTGTCCACAGAGTCCAAGCTTTAGTTGATTGAAGTATCAAGGGTCAGAAAAGGTCAACATCATCATCCCTTAGGTTTCAGTTGATCTGGTAGTTGAGTCCCTGGGGGGGTTTAAATTCTGCAAACCACCTCAAGAAAGTGCTTCAGGCTAGTCTTTACCATTGAAACAGAACTTAGAGTCTTTACAACTGATTTGTTATCTTTGCTATTGTTACTTCTCTTGGTTGATAACAGTTTATTCTTTTGTTCCCCTTCTCCTACAGTTTCCCTACATTTACATCTTGAAATATTGTGTTACGCTTGTTATAACTGATGAACCATATTGATACATTATTATTAACTAAAGTCCAATATTTTATATTAGGTGTCACTTTTTGTGTAGTACATTGTATGTGTTTTGAAAATTTGTCCATCATTACTGTATCATAGAGAACAGTTTCGTTGCCTTAAAAATCCTCTGTATTCCACTCTTTGTCCTTCGCTCCCTTTCCCCAACCTCTGACAAAACTAAAACTCCCGGAAAATAACATAGGTGAAAAATCTTGGTAACTTTGGGCTTGGTGATGACTTTTCAGTTACAACACCAAAAGCATGATTCATGAAAGAAAAAATTGATAAGTTGGACTTTATTAAAATTAAAAACTTAGGGACTTCTATAGTGATCCAGTGGTTAAGATTCCATGCTCCTGGGACTTCCCTGCTGGTCCAGTGGTAAAGAATTTGTCCTGCAATGCAGGGGATGTGGGTTCGATTGCTGGTCAGGGAATAAGATCCCACATGCCACAGGGCAACTAAACTTGCGCGCCACAACTACTGAGCCTGCGTGCCTCAACTAGAGAGCCCGTGTGCTGCAAACTACAGAGCCCACGTGCTCTGAAGCCCGCGCGCCACAACTAGAGAAGAGAAACCCTGCACGCCACAACTAGAGAGAAGCCTACGTGCCACAGCGAAGAGCCTGTGTGCGGCAACAAATATCCCGTGCGCCACAACTAAGACTCGACACAGCCAAAAATAAAAATAAATAAGTAAATAAAAGATAAATTAAAAAAAAAAAGGCTCTGTGCTCCCAATGCAGGGGCCTGTGTTCGATCCCTGGTCAGGGAACTAGATCCTGCATGCATGCCGCCACTAAAAGATCCCGTGTACAGGGAATCTACTCAGTGCTCTGTGGTGACCTAAATAAGAAGGAAATCCAAAAAAGAGGGGATATATGTATACACATAGCTGATTCACTTTGCTGTACAGTATAAACTAACACAATATTGTAAAGCAACTATAGTCCAATAACAATTTAAAAAATTTAAAAAACAAAAATAAAAGATCCTATGTGCTGCAACTAAGACCCAGTGCAGCCACACAAACAAACAAATAAATAAAATATTTTAAAAAATTAAATGAAAAACTTGGACTTCCCTGGTGGTCCAGTGGTAAGACTCCGTGCTCCCAATGCAGAGGGCCTAGGTTCAATCCCTGGTCAGGGAACTAGATACCGCACGCACGCCGCAACTAAGAGTTCGTGTGCCGCAGCTAAGACCCGGTGCAGCCAAAATAAATAAATAAATAAGTAAATAAAATAAAATAAAATAACTTTAAAAAACCATGCATTAAAAAAATAATATAAATTAAAAACTTAAGCTCTGTGAAAGACGCAGTTAACAGAATGAAAAAACAAGTCACAGACTGGGAGAAAATCTTTGCAAAACACATATTTGATAAAGGAGTGGTATCAAAAATATATTTTAAAAAATCTCTTTTAAACTCAACAATAAGAAAACTAACTTCCTGAGTAAAAGTGGGTAAAAGATCTGAACAAATGCCTCACCGAAGAAGATATACAGATGGCAAATATGCATATGAAAATATGCTCAACAACATATGTCATTAGGGAATTGCAAATTAAAACAGTGAGTTACCACTACACACCTATTAGAATGGCTGAATTTCAAAGCACTGACAACACCAAACATTGGTGAGGATGTGGAGCAACAGGAACTGTCATTCGTTGCTGCTGGGAATGTAAAATTGTACAGTCATTTTGAAAGATAGTGTGGCAGTTTCCTACAAAACTAATTGTAATTTTTAAGTTGGAAATCAAATATATAACTTGTTTGAGGTAAATAGTACCACAAGCAGATTTTCTTTAAGAGCCAAACAAATCTTTAAAAGCAAGTATCAATATAAGACAAAGCTTCTGGTATAGGATCAGTAGTAAAAAATAATGATGTATGAGTACTTGGATAATGAACCCACTTTGCAATAGCACAACTTTAGGTATATATCGTGGATTCTCTATAGTTCAGAATTCTGAAATATACAACAGGCTGATTGTCCCTAAAGAAAACTATTTTTAAATAGGCGTAACTTAGGTGTTCTTGTATTTGACCAACTCCATCTAAGTTTAGATGTGTTGAAGGACGTAGGTTAGTGGTTTTCAAAGTGTGAGCAAAGGGGACCCATGAGGTAAAAACCATTTTAACAACAATATTAAAGACATTATCTGCCTCTCACTCTTGTTCTCTCATTAGTGTAGAGTGGAATTTTCCAGAGGCTACATGAAGTGTGATATCACAACAGATTGAATGTTGATATGAGAATCCAGCTGTCTTTTATTAGTCCGGACGTTAAGGAGATATGCAAAAATGTAAAATGAGTCCACTTTTCTCACTAGTGTGTTTTTTTTTGTTTTGGAAAGTATAATTATTTTAAAAATATGTCAACCTGTAATGGTTTTGTTATTATTTTGTAATGAACAAATATTTTAAAATTCTGTCTTGGGCTTCCCTGGTGGCGCAGTGGTTGAGAGTCCGCCTGCCGATGCAGGGGACACGGGTTCATGCCCCGGTCCGGGAAGATCCCACATGCCGCGGAGCGGCTGGGCCAGTGAGCCATGGCTGCTGAGCCTGCGCGTCCGGAGCCTGTGCTCCGTAGCGGGAGAGGCCACAGCAGTGAGAGGCCCGCGTACCGCAAAAAAAAAAAAAAAAAAAAAAAAAAAAATTCTGTCTTAATTTCTAATATGGAAACTTTTAATATATATAACTCATACAAACAAAAAGTCTTAGAGATCTTCATAAAATTTTAAAATGTAAAGGGATGCTGAACGCCCAAAATTTGAGAACCAGTAATTTAGCAAGCCATGTGCAACTTGCTACTTGATGTATTTTAAAAAAATAAGGTATAGGATAGTGATAGTGAGATAAAGAAGAAAAACATAGGGCTCCCCTGGTGGCGCAGTGGTTAAGAATCCGCCTGCTAATGCAGGGGACACAGGTTCGAGCCCTGGTCCGGGAAGATCCCACATGCCGTGGAGCAACTAAGCCCGTGTACCACAATTACTGAGTCTGCGCTCTAGGGCCCGCGAGCTACAACTACTGAGCCCGCATGCCACAATTACTGAACCCTGCGCTCCTAGAGCCCGTGCTCTGCAACAAGGGAAGCCACCAAAATAAGAAGTCCACGCACCACAATGAAGAGTAGCCCCTGCTCACCACAACTAGAGAAAGCCCAAACGAAGACCAAATGCAGCCAAAAATTAAAATTAAAAGAAAAAAAAGAAAGAAAAACACAGAGAAGTAAGTCCTAATGACTACTCATGTATATTCTTTTGACAACAAGAAAAAAAAAAGGCAAATAATTTTGCACAGGAACTTTAACACATTCTGTACAGTGGTCTCACTTTGCTGACATCATTTATACCAATTCTTCAGTTTTTTCTTGACTATTATTATCAATATCTGCTTCCATGATCATTTAATCAACCTTCTCATGTGTTAACTTTTCTTGAAGGTGTTTTATCATGTGATGTAGTTATGTCACACCAACACGGACAGTGTCATCCTTATTAAACACAAGGAATGTTTCTCTAATTTCTTTTTTATGTTTTTCATTTTTCTTGTCATCATTGTCAGAAAGTCAATTGTACTATTTCCATCACCATTTGTTTCATTAATTTATCCTGAAATTTTGCTTCTAGGGAATTTTGCCCAAGAGGCCTCATTACAGTCTCCAATTTTTTGATGTTTGTCACCATCCTTGTCAAATAGTGGAAAGCTTCTCTCAATTCTGCACTCTGCTTTCCCTTCAGCTGGTCAACCATGCTGCCAGTGCCATTTGTCTTCAAGTGACAGTCACACAAACGTTCAGTTCATTAGCTCCACTCAGACTCTCTGAAATACTATTACTTCTTAATGTTTATATGTTTATATTTATACATATTTTAAGTAAAACTTACATGGAAAAAACTTATGTGTGCATTCGCTATTTTTAAAATTTTATTTATTTATTTTAATTGACGTATAGTTGATTTACAATGTTGTGTTAGTTTCTGGTGTACCGCAAAGCGATTCCCTCCCCCACCTCATCCTCTCTCTTGGCAACCACAAGTCCATTTTCTATGTCTATGAATCTGTTTCTGTTTCATAAATAAGTTCATTTGTATCATTTTTTTAGATTTCACATATAAGTGGTATCATATGGTATTTGTCTTTCTCTTTTTGTTGTTTTTTAAAAAATATTTTATTTTACTTATTTTCTTTTACTTTTTTGGCTGCATCGGGTCTTCGTTGAGGCGTGCGGGCTTCTTTCTAGGTGGTGCATGGGCTCCAGGGCGCGTGGGCTCTGTAGTTTTCGGCACGCGAGCTCTCTTGTTGAGGTGCGCAAGCTCAGTAGTTGTGGCTCACGGGCTTAGCTGCCCTGTGGCACGTGGGATCTTAATTCCCCCATCAGGGATTGAACCTGGGTCCCCTGCATTGGAAGGCGATTCTTTACCACTGGACCACCAGGGAAGTCCCTTTCTCTTTTTATTTTATTTTATTTTATTTTGCGGTACGCGGGCCTCTCACTGTTGTGGCCTCTCCCGTTGCGGAGCACAGGCTCCGGACGCGCAGGCTCAGTGGCCATGGCTCACGGGCACAGCCGCTCCGCGGCACGTGGGATCTTCCCGGACCGGGGCACAAACCCGTGTTCCCTGCATCGGCAGGTGGACTCTCAACCACTGCGCCACCAAGGAAGCCCCCCTTTCTCTTTTTGACTTACTTCACTTAGTATGATAATCTCTAGGTCCATCCATGCTGCTGCAAATGTCAATATTTCATTCTTTTTATGGCTGAGTACTATTCCAATGTGTGTGTGTGTGTATGTGTGTGTGTGTGTATCACATCTTCTTTATCCATTCATCTGTCGATGGACATTTAGATTGCTTCCATGTCTTGGGACTTCCCTGGTGATCCAGTGCGTAAGACCCCGGGCTTCTAATGCAGGGGTCCCAGATTCGATCCCTGGTCGGGGAACTAGATCCCGCATGCATGCCGCTACTAAGACCCGGGGCAGCCAAAATTTAAAAAATAAATAAGTAAATAGATTGCTTCCATGTCTTGGCTATCATAAATAGTGCTGCTATGAACATAAGGGTGCATGTATCTTTTTGAATTATAGTTTTGTTGGGATATATTCCCAGGAGTGGGATTGCTGGATCATATAGCAACTCTATTTTTAGTTTTTTGAGGAACCTCCGTACTGTTTTCCATAGTGGCTGCACCAATTTACATTCCTGCCAATAGTGTAAGAGGGTTCCCATTCACTGGGTTTTGCAAATTCATTGGTTTATTTGATAAATGCATGTGTCCATTGGTAACCACCCAATGAGAAAGAAAATGTCATTTGTTACAGTCAGGAGCTGGTTTTGCACTATCAGGCTTTGGCATTCTCTTGTTTTTTATTGCTGAGTACAAGTCTGCTGTATAAATATACCATACTTGGCTTTTCCATTCACCTGTTTGTAGTCATTGGGTTGTTTCCAATCTTTAGCTGTTAAGAATAAAAATGGTATGAATAAAAAGACTTTGTACATGTATATTTTGTGAACATATATTTTCATTACTCTTCTAGAAAATATCTAGGTGTGAAATTGCTGGGTCATATGGTAGGTGACATTTAGCTTTATGACTAGCTGTCAGATTTTCCAAAGTGTTTTACCATCTTACATTTTCCAACAATGTGTGAACGTTTCAGTTGCTCTTCTTCCTTGCCAACCAGGGTAGGCGTTGTCATTGTTTTCAATGTTAGCCATTCTAGTGGGTAGAAAATAGTACCTTGTGGGTTTAATTTGAATTTCCTTTTCAGAAAACATCATCCATCATATTAACTGAATGTTGTTCATTTGAATTTTACTGTTTCTTTAATATACTTTATATTTATATTACTGTACAATTACATTTAATTTTCTAACTTGCTTTGGTTTTATCCTTGTACAAGGAGCTATAAGAATAAGGCATTTATTTTATTTTTTAGAATAAGGCATTTATATCTACTTTTCTGTTTGTACATATTTAAGTAACATCATAATAAAAATAATATAGGTCAACATTTGAGGCTCATAATTTTTCCTTTACAAGATATAAGTGCATTGCTCAAGTCTGAACCGCTAACCCAGCCCACACATTTCTGCCATTCAAGTCTTTGTCCACTTTTCTTTCTTTAAAAATGTATTTTATTATTATTTTTTTAGAAGTCAGTTTTTTTTAATTTAACTTTTTATTTTTTAAATTTATTTTTGGCTGCGTTGGGTCTTCGTTGCTGTGTGCGGGCTTTCTCTACTTGCGGCGATTGGGGGCTACTCTTCCTTGCAGTGCGCGGGATTCTCTTTGCAGTGGCTTCTCTT
Source organism: Lagenorhynchus albirostris (assembly GCF_949774975.1). Lineage (NCBI taxonomy): Eukaryota > Metazoa > Chordata > Mammalia > Artiodactyla > Delphinidae > Lagenorhynchus > Lagenorhynchus albirostris. Next base: position 73,036,015 of record NC_083109.1, read on the forward strand.
GTTGCGGATCAGGGGCTCTAGGTGTAAGGGCTTCAGTAGTTGCAGCACGTGGGCTCAGTAGTTGTGGCTCGTGGCCCTTAAAGCGCAGGCTCAGCAATTGTGGCACACGGGCTTAGTTGCTCCGCGGCATGTGGGATCTTCCTGGACCAGGGCTCGAACCTGTGTCCCCTGCATTGGCAGGCGGATTCTTAACCACTGTGCCACCAGGGAAGTCCCAATACTTATTTTTACTTTTATTTTTTTGCGGTACGCGGGCCTCTCACTGTTGTGGCCTCTCCCGTTGTGGAGCACAGGCTCCGGACGCGCAGGCTCAGCGGCCATGGCTCACTGGCCCAGCCGCTCCACGGCATGTGGGATCTTCCCGGACCAGGGCATGAACCTGTGTCCCCTGCATCGGCAGGCGGGCTGTCAACCATTGCGCCACCAGGGAAGCCCCCAATACTTATTTTTAAATAAAGATGTGAGAATTGTCCTCTACTCCTTAGCTCCATGCTCTTATTTTAAAAGATTATTACTGTTAACAATTTGGGGGCTTCCCTGGTGACGCAGTGGTTAAGAATCCGCCTGCCAACGCAGGGGACATGGGTTTAAGCCCCGGTCCAGGAAGATCCCACATGCCGCAGAGCAACTAAACCCGTGTGCCACAACTACTGAAGCCCACGCGCCTAGAGCCAGTGCTCTGCCGCAAGAGAAGACACTGCAGTGGGAAGACTGCGACCTCAACGAAGAGTAGCCCCCGCTCACCGCAACTAGAGAAAGCCCACCTGCAGCAATGAAAACCCAACGCAGCCAAAAGTAAATAAATAAAATTTTTTAAAAAAGAGGCACATTAAAAAAAAAAGTTTGGGGGGGTGGTGGGAGGGAGGTCACTTCATACTTTCCACTTTAATACATCATGGACACCTATGCTTATATCTACTGATCTACCTTAATCTTTCTCGTGGTCACGTCGTGTTTCATTATATGGATGGATTACAGTTTTCTAACCAGTTCCTGTAGGCTTTTAGATTCCTTCTCACATTTGCTATGAGCTCTTTACATCATTAAAAAAATGAAAATATCTCACATTTCCTGGTAACATTTTCCTCTCTAAATTTTCCCCATAAACCTTTGAATGTTGTTAACTTTTCACACACCATTTAAAACTTTTAAGAACTTATAGTGTCTGTGTGTTCCTTCTTTTTCTTCATGGTGTCTTCTGCTCTACTCTGGGCTTCACCATCTAGGAAGAAAGACTGAGGAGGCAACATGGCTCCTGCGTGCTGGGCGTGGGAGGGACACCCTCTCAGCTCTAACATCTCCTCCAGTGCCCACCCTAGGAAGGTGATATTCAGTGTTCTGGAATCAGTTCCCCCACCCCTTTATTTATTTTTTGCTTTATTATCCCCTGACATAACTTCAACTGCTCCCTCCCTATCTGCTTCAAAATCTGTCTCTTTAGCACCAGACTCTTCCCCAGATGCCTTCTACTCCTATCCAGATAGATGCCTTGTATCTCCAAGACAACAGCTCTCCAGCCAGACTCATTATACGCACCCACAAAAACTGATTCCCTTTTTCTCAAGACCTCCTAGTCTTTCACCATCCATATCAAACCAGTCATCACAAACCTTATTGATTCTACCTTCTAAGAATCTCTGGATGCTTTCTCTTCAAGCCTGCTGTTACCGTCTGGGTTATGGCAACTGAAATTGTCAAGTCCTGTGTATGACAATTATTTAAATCTTAGTACAACAACAACAAAACCCCCAAAACAAAACATAACAGAAAAATCTTAGTACAGTTGACCCTTGAACAACATGGGTTTGAACTGCACAAGTCCACTTATATGTGGATTTTTTTCCCACTGCATAAATATATACAGTAGTACAGGATGAGCAATTGGTTGAATCCAGATGCAGAACCACAGAGGGCCAAGGGCTGACTATAAAGTTATTGGAGGATTTTTCACTGGGCAGTTGGGTGCCCCTAACCCCAGTGTTGTTCAAGGGTCAACTGAAAATAAAAATGATCTAATTTCCTCCCTTCCTCTCTGTTCCTCTCCCTCCCTCCTTTCTTCTTTGTCTTCCCATCCAATCCATCATCCATGCTGCCCCCCAAAGTTCTCTCTCCAAAAGGCAGATTTGGTTGTTACTCCAAAACTGTAAGATAATAAACTTGTGTTGTTTCAAGTCACTAAGTTTATGGTAATTTGTTACAGCAGCAATTGGAAATTAATAGTGTGGGTGGGCATAGACAGCAGTATTAAGTAGAGTGGTCAGGGTTGGCCTCATTAAAGTAAAAATTAAGCAAAGTCTTGAAGGAAGTGAAGGAGCTGGCTAATGGTCTACCTGGGGGAAGAGCATTTCAGGTAAAAGGAACAGAATGAAGGCCCTAAGAGGGAACTGTCTGGTGTGTCTGAGGCTTAGGAAGGAGGCCAGTGGAGCAGAGAGAGTGAGGGAGAGAGAAGTGGGGGAAGAGGCCAGAGAGTTGACAAGCTGGGGTCCATGCAGATCATGTGAGCCCTTGGAGGTCATTGCCAGGATTTGGCTTTTACTCTGACTGATATGGAAATCAGGAAAGGGTTCTGAGCAGAGAGGGGAGACAATCTGTCTCCTGATTTAAAAGGACCCTCTGGCTGCTCTGAGTTGAGAAGACTCCAGGAAGATTTGGGTAGAAGCAGGGAGACCAAGCTATAGCAACATGTGGGTGGGAGATGATAGTGGCTCTGAGCAGGGTCATAGCAGTGGTGACAAGTGGTCAGATCCTGAATACGTTTTGATCATCAATGGGATTTCCTGACAGACTGGATATGGGGTGTCAAGGTTGAGTTTTATTTTTGTGGAATCCTTTTTTTTAAAATAACCTTCAATATTCTCCTTTTATTAAAATGAGAATATTTTATTTTTATTATCAGAATACCTTAGATAGCTATAATTAATGTACTACACTGTAGTTCATTCTAACTTCTTTATATACATAGAACAGTGAGACTCTTACCCAAGGTTGTAGCTCACCTCTACTTCCTCACAGACTTTTTTTTTTTAAACATCTTTATTGGAGTATAATTGCTTTACAATGGTGTGTTAGTTTCTGCTTTATAACAATCTGAATCAGTTATACATATACATATATCCCCATATCTCTTCCCTCTTGCATCTCCCTCCCTCCCACCCTCCCTATCCCACCCCTCTAGGTGGTCACAAAGCACCAAGCTGATCTCCCTGTGCTATGCGGCTGCTTCCCACTAGCTATCTATTTTACATTTGGTAGTGTATATATGTCCATGCCACTCTCTCACTTTGTCCCAGCTTACCTTTCCCCCTCCCCATGTCCTCAAGTCCACTCTCTAGTAGGTCTGCGTCTTTATTCCTGTCTTGCCCCTAGGTTCTTCATGACCATTTTTTTTTTTTAAGATTCCATATATATGTGTTAGCATACGGTATTTGTTTTTTTCTCTCTGACTTACTTCACTCTGTAGGACAGACTCTAGGTCCATCCACCTCACTACAAATAATTCTATTTCATTTCTTTTTATGGCTGAGTAATATTCCATTGTATATATGTGCCACATCTTCTTTATCCATTCATCTGTCAATGGACACTTAGGTTGCTTCCATGTCCTGGCTATTGTAAACAGAGCTGCAATGAACATTGTGGTACATGACTCTTTTTGAGTTATGGTTTCCGAAACTTCTCTAGTAACAAACTATAGAAATGATCCCTGAAAGTATAGTCTTTATTTTTGTGGAATTCTTAAATGATTTTTAAAAATAATGCTGCCTTTCCCAATCCTACCAAGAATGGGAAGCTAGATTAAAGAAATCTCAAGTCAGACCAGTCCCTCTTTGACTATACAGCCCTTATAACACCCCAACCGTACAATCAGGTTTTTGTTACTAAGAATTAGGAGGGACCCCTGCAGTTGGTGCCTGTTGTTGTTGTTTTTCATCTATTAATCAAACTTACTTTATCATTCTTTAAAAAAATTTTATTTTATTGAAGTATAGTTGATATACAACATTATGTTAATTTCTGCTGTACAACAAAGTGATTTGGTTATACATATATATATACATTCTTTTTTTTATATACATTCTTCTTCATATTCTTTTCCATTATGCTTTATCACAGGATAATGAGTATAGTTCCCTGTGCTATACAGTAGGACCTTGTTGTTTATCCATTCTCTATGTAATAGTTTGCTTCTGCTTATCCCAAACTCCTACTCCATCCTTCCCCCACTCCCACACCCCCTTGGCAACTACAGTCTGTTTTCTATTTCTGGGAGTCTGTTTCTGTTTCGCAGATAAGTTCATGTGTGTCATATTTTAGATTCCACATCTTTATCATTCTTGATAGTCTTGTATACATGCAGTTTTGGGAATTCTTTGAACAGCTTGTAACATCTTATTGGTTCCCTCATTAATTAATTTTTCCCTAATCAGTTTTGATAAATGAGGAAATAAAATTATGTTGTTTGCATACTTTATCCAAGATTGGAGTCATATTGGCGACATCAAATCAATGCTTGAGCAAATGTGAAATTAGAGCTTTTTTAGCCTGCAACATTCTGGGTGTTGTTATTAAAGAAGATGCCGTTTTATTTATTTATTTGTTTATTTATTTTTTCAAACAGTGAAGAGAGTTAACCGAATTTTGGCTGCATTTATTGATACATAGTGTTTATTTTTATTTATTTTTAAAATATTTATTTTTGCCTGCGTTGGACTTCGTTGCTGTGCGCGGGCTTTCTCTAGTTGCGGTGAACAGGGCTACTCTTCCTTGCGGTGTGCGGGCTTCTCATTGCGGTGGCTTCTCTTGTTGAGAACACGGGTTCTAGGCATGCAAGCTTCAGTAGTTGTGGCACGTGGGCTCAGCAGTTGTGGCACATGGGCTTAGTTGCTCTGCGGCATGTGGAATCTTCCCTGACCAGGGCTGGAACCTGTGTCCACTGCATTGGCAGGCGGATTCTTAAACACTGCGCCACTAGGGAAGTCCCTTACCGTACTTCTATCAAAGAAGTTTATTTAAGTCTCTCCTCTTCTGAACATCCATAGATTTTACTCTCACAGACCATATCTATTGTGACATCAGGCAGAGAGGTCACAAAATCCCTGTAACATCAATTTCATTGTCCAAAACCCAGAAAAATACATACTATTTGAGCATCATGGGAATATCACAGTACAGTCCCAAGATGATTTCAGCACACATTTTATATATATATATATATAATTTATTTATTTTGGCTGCACCAGATCTTAGTTGCGGCACGTGAGATCTTCGTTGCCGCGTGCAGGATCTTCGTTGTGGCATGCGAACTCTTAGCTGTGGCATGTGAGATCTAGTTCCCTGACCAGCGATCGAACCCAGGCCCCCTGTATTGGGAGCACGGAGTCTTAGCCACTGGACCACCAGGGAAGTCCCTCAGCCCACTTTTTTAAAGCATGTTTAGTACAATATTTTAGTAGAACTGAGATGTTTGGAGGGTCCCTTGGAGGTTTGTAATAAGAGAATGTGACCCATATCTTTCAGGTTATTCAACCTAATCACTAAATGATTAATGATTCAAGTCCTTTCTCTACCTCTGGGTATATAGGTGATTTTGAACATGGCAGATCCTTAGCGTAGAGGGTGAAGAGTGGAGACTGAAAGTTTTGTCTTTGCTGTAAATGAGCCTGCCAGACAGATGACCTGGGGAAGGCCATTTAATCTCTTTGAGCTACAGTTTCTCATTTGGGATCAGAGTTAAATATCACTAAGGGGCTTCCCTGGTGGCGTAGTGTTTAAGAATCTTCTTGCCAACGCAAGGGACACAGGTTCGAGCCCTGGTCTGGGAAGATCCCACATGCTGCGGAGCAACTAGGCCCGTGCGCCACAGCTACTGAGCCTGCGCTCTAGAGCCCGCGAGCCACAACTACTGAAGCCCGCATGCCATAACTACCGAAGCCTACGTTTGTAGAGCCTGTGCTCCACAACAAGAGAAGCCATCGAACTGAGAAGCCCTCGCACTGCAACGAAGAACAGTCCCCGCTCGCTGTGACTAGAGAAAGCCTGTGCACAGCAAGGAAGACCCAACGCAGCCAATAAATAAATATAAATAAATAAATAAATAAATAAATAAATAAATAAATATCACTAAGGTTCTTTCCAACGTAGAGAGAGTAGTATTTTCTACCCAAAGACCTGGATTTTAGTTTTTAGGCTTTGCCATTTATTAGCTGTGTGATCTTGGGCAAATTACAAAACCTCTTTGAACCTCTGACTTCTCACCTGAAAAATGGGGATAATCATAATTTGCAAGTTGTTCCAAGCACCAAATAAACTGATATATGGGGTAATACTGTCTAATAAACCATAAAGGAACACTAATGCAGAGGTATCAATTTTTATTTTTAAGAGTAGCTGGTCATAAAGGAAAACAAAATAAAACACAGTTTTGAGTTGTGTTCTTGGTTTCTTCAGAATTTGCAAAAACAGAAAAATTGTAAATGTGCTTACTGGGCCTTTATAGCAACAAGCTCTTAGTTTGAAATACAGTATTAATGGCCTATAATATATAGACCGGTGCCCTCTGGGTGCCCTCTGGGAATGCTTGGTCGTGGTGAAGAGAGCCTATCAGCTCTGATATGGAGGTGCATGGAGCCCAGCATCAGGGAGCGGCTGGGTTATAGATCTCCAGCAGGACACAAAACACAGCACATTAGGTGGCCATGAAACACTTTGATTCTTGGGAGCTTTTTTTTTTAAAATTTATTTATTTAATTTGTTTTTGGCTGCATTGGGTCTTCGTTGCTGCACGGGCTTTCTCTATTTGCGACGAGCGGGGGCTACTCTTCGTTGCGGTGCGTGGGCTTCTAATTGCGGTGGCTTGTCTTGTTGCGGAGCACGGGCTCTAGGCACGCGGGCTTCATTAGTTGTGGCACGTGGGCTCAGTAGTTGTGGTGTGCGGGCTCTAGAGCACAGGGTCAGTAGTTGTGGCACACGGGCTTAGTTGCTTCCACAGCATGTGGGATCTTCCCGGACCAGGGCTCGAACCCATGTCCCCTGCATTGGCAGGTGGATCCTTAACCAGAGTGCCACCAGGGTAGTCCATGCGGCCTATCTTTAAAGCCAGCAATGGGTGGTCGAGTTTTTCTCCTGATGCCATCCCTCTGGTTCTGCCTCTCTCTTCTGCATTTAAAGGATCCTTGTAATTACACCTGGCCCACCTAGATAAGATTTTCCACCAAAGGAATCTTCTTTTAAGGTCAGCTGATTAGCAACCTTAATTCCATCTGCACCCTTAATTCGCCCTTCCTGTGTAACATAACATAGTTATGGGGTGGGGGGCATTATTTTGCCTCCCACAGTGATGATTTTGTCATTGTGCTAACAAGACCAAGTGCTGAGCTCAGCACTGGGAAATTAAGCATGAATAACTCGTGCTCCCTAATCTCCCTTCATTCATGGGGAGAACACCTCACCTAGATTTGGCAAATCAGAGTGGGCTTCCAGGAGGAGGTGATGTCAAAGCTGACAAGCGTCAGATGAGCAGGAGCAGGAGCAGAATCAAGGCCAGTTGAGAGTAGGGGTTTAAGCAGAATGTTCCGAGCAGAGGGGAATAACACACTCCAGAAGCTCCCTGAAGAGAGAGCATGGGGGATTTGGGGGGCAGAAGAGATTCAGGAGGGCTAGACAGCAGGTAAAATGGAGAGGGGAAAACAGTGATGTTGCGAGGTAGGACAGAGCAAGGACCGTTAAGGAGTCTGGACTTTATCCCAAAGGCAAGGTATTTAAATGGGGGAGCAACACGATCAGATTCATGGGGTAGAGGCATCACTCGGGCTGCTGTGTAGAGAAGGCACTGACAGGAGCGGACAGCTCAGTGGGAGAACTGGAGAGGCCCAGGGGAAAGGCCGCAGAAATGGAGAGGATGGATGGATGGATGTAGGAGACTCTGAGGAGACAGAATCATCAGGGGTGGTGAATGGAGTTAAAGGGAATGCCTGGGTTTCTGTTTGGGCAACAGGTGCTTCTGTTTGTGCTTTTCACAGAGACAGAAATGCAGAAATAGGGTCACATTGCGGCGGCGGGGGTGGGGGTGGGGGTGGGGCAGTGGTTGTAATAAGATGCTTTTAGGAAGCGTTAAATTTGGGATGCTTGTGGCCATCCTAGTGTGGATTCTAGTAGGCACATCAGTATGCAAGTCAGAGACCCAGAAGAGTCTAGGATGAAGATGCCTATTTTGGTGTGATCATCAACTAGATGAAAGCCATGGGAGGGGATGGTTTCACCCAGGAAGAGGGTGCAGAGTGAAAGTCAAGAAGTCACAGGATAAGGAGCACAAACATTGGAGGGGCTGGAAGGGCAGACTCAGCCTCCTATAACTGGAGGGGCCAGCTTCCTTTCCCTTCCTTCCTTCTCCTTTTCTTCCCTTGTTTGCTTTCTTCCTCACTCCCTTCTTTGCTTCCTTCCCCTTCCTCCTTTTCATTATTCCATTCTAATTCAGTCCAAAATTAGGCTTGACGAGCCCAAATGAGGTGGTCATGGTGGCCTGTGTGAGGACAGCAAAGAAATGGGGTGGCAGGGACAGCCCACCAGGGTCAACTAATTGGTGACATAGAGAGGATCGAGCACATGGAGATGGATTCTGAATATATATTGAGATACTGGGAGCCAAGTTGCTCACTGTTGGAGAAGAGAGGAAGAAATATGGTGGAAAGGGGAAATGAGAATGGGCCCTGTGTTGTTGGTTTGGGATTGCAACTGTTGGTGTAAATTCGTGCTTTATAATGTAGAAAGATATACCTATAAAGAGAGATATAAAAGTGTATGTGGGGGGGTATACATATATTTATTCCCTGTTCCATCCACTGAAAGAGCCTGGGAGCTGTGACTCCTGATAGCACATGAAACCAAGCCTCCTTGAAAAATGACTAATTTCAGTCAAGCCTTGGGAATGCATAAGATGGACCTGGAAAATTTTGCTGTGGAAGAAGTGTTCAAATAATGATGGGAACGTGTCAAAAGACACAGAAGGTGATTTGAAGGCTCTCACTTGCCAAATCTGAGATAATTTGACCACAAAAGTAAATAAGGATAATAATTGATTAAAACCAATTGAAAAAATACAGAAAATATTGAGTCTACATGGATCTAAAAAAATGAACAAATAAATGGGGAAGGGAAACTCTTCTTCATATAGTAGAATGTAAATCAACAAATGCAGAAAGAAACCAAGAGGGCCTAGAGATAGGAGAGAATTGAAGAAACATAATGGAAACCAGAAGAATGACAGGTATGGAGGAGGGTGTGGTCAACAGTGGTGATTATTACTGAGGGGAAGAGCAAGGTAAATTCTAGAAAAGGTCTTATGGCTTTGGGCCCATGGAGGTTGTTGGTGAGAATCTATTGAGTAGGTTGAGGAGGGAATGGGGAGGGAGAAAGTGGACACACTGAGCACAGACAATTCCCTGAAGAAATTTCGCTATGAAGTGGAAGAAATAGAGGGGTAGACGCAGGGAAACACACTGAGTTTAGGGAGGGCTTTTCGAAATGGAAGAAACTTGAGTAGTTTAAATGCTAATGAGAAGGAGCTAAAAAAAAAGGGACAGGTTAAAGATACAGGAAAGTGGGAAGAAAATTGGTGTGAGGTTCCAGAGAAGGCAGGAAGAGAGGAAACCCCCCAGATGGGGGATTAGCACTTTCTTTATAACATGAGGGAAGGAGGAAAGGCAGAATACAGGATAATATGTAGGTTTAGGGGCAAAAAGTTGAGAGAGTTTCTGTCTGATGTCTTCCAAGTTTTTGTGAAATAGGAGATGGGGTCACTGACGGCAAGTGAGGGGCAGATGAAGAGCATAGAGAAGCATCTGGAAAACATGGGAGATAAAAAGCTGGCACACATGCAAACAACTCCTTGGAAGTATCAGGGGTCCAGTGGAGGGTGGCAGTCATCAAGTTACAGTGGCCCCAACCTATGTGGTTATGGGGTCTTTGTCCTGTCCTTCTTAGACTGGCTCTGCAAACCTGAAAGGGCCGGCTTTCTTTTCCTTCCTTCCACCCTCCCTTTCTTCTTTCATCCCTTCTTTCTTTGGCAGGTGGAAATGATGTATCATGTACCGGTTACCAATTGATGCCTCTTAGCTCCAAATCCACCCTTCATGGTCTGCTTTGCAAACGTGGAGATGGGTCCTTTTAAGCGTTTCCTTGTGAGCTGATGCAATATTAAGTATTGTCAGTAGAGGGCAATAGAGATCCATTGCAGGGACACAGGGCTTTTCTCTCTAGTTCTGGTGTACTATTCCCAGGCACCTGCGGTGCGCGTTGGTTAGCAGCACCTAACGGCCAGCAGCTTTCCGCAGCACACACCTTGGGTGATTTTATAATGGACTGCCTCCAGTGAGACATGTCTTCATTAACCGCTTAATCTAGCACCCCGAAAAGTAGATTTCCAGCAAGTTCCAGGAGGCGGATTTCTAGCACACCCCACCCACCACAACTCTACCATCCAATTACTCAGGACTGTGCCCGTCCCGCCTCCCCACCAATGTGGTCTGGATCTCAGCCCTGAGGGGCGGGGGGATCCCTCCTTAGGGATCATAGCTACTCTTTACATCTGCTATTCTTATATTCTTTAGAGTTCTCTTTACTTCTTACTAGCCAGTCCTTAGTTCTTCTGATCCTGTGTTACAATAATTTTTTATTTGCTTAATTTTTGTGTGGTTTATGTCTCCTGATTGGATCCTGACAGATACAGGATTGGTACAAGCAGTGGTACCAGGTTTGCTCATGGCTTTGGCTTTGAGTACAGTGCTGAGCTCCTTGTCAATGGAAAATGGGATGCTGGTAATTTATCACATGAAGTGAGGTTGCAATTAATCAAGCTATTTGTTGTTTATTGTGATGAAATGCCAACTGAAGCACATACCTTGGAGACTAAGTGGCTGCTGCACTTGACAGTTACAACAGTAATGATGACTTTGAAGACTGTGGTATGAGACGGATTCTTGTGAGTGTACTTAAGCACTTACAGAGAGAAGAACCACAAGCTCAAGTCTTTAACTCTCAGCTTAAGTCATGGTTTAAGAACCTGATATTGCCATGATAGCCCTCTTATTCTTATACAAGCATCTCTTATTTCTTGTATGAACAGGGCTAATATTGTTGAAAATCAAACACAAATTTAAGTATGTGGGTTGTTGAATTACATCAAGAGTTGAGCTCACAGTCTCACCACGTTTCTCATGTGAAAGTTAGGGCATAAATTGGTAAAGAATGGGATTCTAAAACTTGGAATGGGAACGTATGTTTGGATCCAGATGAAAGTGACGATTTCTCACGGAAGCTGAGAAGCCAAAGGGGTGGATTATCCAGTTATTAATTTATTGCTTCTCAGATCCAAGTCCATCCTTCATTGCCTGCTCTGCAAAAATAAAGATGGGTCCTTTAAATATGTTTTCTATGCCAGCTAGTATGATGTCCAGCTTTGTCAGCAGAGGTACTGAGGAGACATTGCAAGAGGAAGAAGTTTTCCTTCCTGCTTCTGATGTGCTCCTGTTGGCAGACTCCTGTGATGTGAGCAGCTTCTCCAGTACCCAGCTCTTGCTTCACAGGTAGCTTCCTTATCCTGGATGCTGTTTCCACACAGTGATTCAGTTGACCCGAGAGTCAGTTGAAATTTCAGTTTCCCCTGCTGTCCCATAGGTTGACCACCATGTCAAGTGGATTCTGTCTGCTGAATATTTCTCATCCCTCCTTCCCTCTGCCCCCCACCCCTACCCCCTCTCCATGCCCACTCCCACTGCTTCTGTTCAAGCCTTGCTTGCAGGGTTTGAGTAGCTCCTAGCCTACAGCCTCTGCCTGTATTTTCACCTCTATTAATTCACTCTCCACACTTCAGACAGAGTGATTTTACTAAAATAAGATCAGATCCTGTTGTTCCCTAGCTTAAGTTCTTCAGATGGGTTCCTGGTGCTTATAACAGTTGTCTCCAAACTTTGTTCCTACATCGCATCAGTGAAACGTTTCTGAGCATGCAACCACAGTCTGTGTACATTAAGTTATATATATATGTTCTGCTCTACTTAAAATTATGAATATGGGGGGAAGGATAAATTGGGAATTTGGGATTAACAGATAGACACTACTATATATGAAATAGATAAACAACAAGGACCTATTGTAGAGCACAGGGAACTGTATTCAATATCTTGGAATAACCTGTAATGGAAAGGAATCCAAAAGAGAGTATATATATATATATATATATATATATATATATATATACACACACACGGTTTTATATATATGTATATATATGACTAAATCGCTTTGCTATACACCTGAAACATTGTAAATCAACTATAATTCAATAAAAAATTTAAAAATACATTCCAGTGGGTAAAAATTATGAATATAATAAAATATATACAAAAAAGGAATGAAAATGTGCAAAGTAAAAATAAATATGAATAGAAGTTCTGGTATTTTCTTTCCACACTCAATAGTTATTTTTGGAATCTCCTGGGGGAGTATTTGCCCATTTTGAATACCACTTATTAATTGGACAAATGAACTGCTTAGCTTGGCATACGAAGCCTACATGATATCTTTTATTTGACAATAAAACTTGGCTTAGGGACTTTCCTGGTGGTCCAGTGGTTAAGACTTAGCCTTCCAATTCAGCAGGTATGGGTTCGATCCCTGGTCGGGGAGCTAAGAGCCCACATGCCTCAGGGCCAAAAAAACAAAACATAAAACAGAGGCAATATTGTAACAAATTCAATAAAGACTTTAAAAATGGTCCACATCAAAACAAACAAACAAACAAAAACTTGGCTTAAAAACTGCCTCTCTAGGAGATATATGTATACGTATAGCTGATTCCCTTTGCTGTACAGTATGAACTAACACAATATTGTGAAGCAACTATACTCCAATAAAATTTTTTTAAAAAACCACCTCTCACCTGTGCTACCTTCTCTTACTTTTCCAGCTGAAGTTGGAGACTTCTGTCCGAGATCCTGTGGCCCCTTTTTTCATATTTTTACCATAGCATTTTCATTAGTGGCAACTCCAGAATCTCCACCTCAGAAGACATAGAGGCAGAAATCTGGTTGGGGTAGTTGGGTTTGGAGGGAGCTTCAGCTACCTGATTTGTCTTACTACTAAACACACACTTTTTGCTTAGATTGTAGGGACTTTTTGGCTGTGCCACCCAGGCCCACGGCAGTGAGAGTGCCAAGTCCTAACCACTGGACCACCAGGGAGCTCCCATTTAGGGACTTCTTTGGCGTGACTTTAGTGGAGGTGTTGAAGGTGATGAGGCTACTGAAGCACCCTGGCACCCAGCCCTTGGCACACCTGAGTTTGGTGCGAGGCTGTCAGGGTCTGTTTATAGGGGACTCAACAGGAGAAAAGAGCACCAAGGCACACGTGTCTGGTTCAAGAGTGATGGGCCAGGATCAAGGGAAAGTGGTTCTGAGTTGCCTTCTCAGTCTTTTCCTCTCATCATCTTCCAGCCCACAGCCCAGAGAGAAATGCTGTTAGAGAGGCAGATGGGGCCAGAAGCTGCAGGGTCTCCCAGGCCATGGTGAGCCATTCAGGGTGTGTGGTGGGACCCCACTGTAGGGTTTGGAGCCAGGGAATTATATGGCTTGATTCATGTTTTACATCCACTACTCTCTGTCTTGTGGAAACAAGATTGTAGAGGGACACGTGGAAGTAGGGTCAGATTTGTGTGGGTCCTGTGGCAGCGATGTGACCTCAAGTGGACCATGGCCCTGGTAGTCATTGCTACATGGGGCTCTCACGATGCTGGGAGACATGATTACGAGCATGCCACATCAGAGGAAGATCCAGTGGGGTAGCCTAGAACACGTGTCATACACACCCTGGGCAACTCAAGATTTTATGAGTAGGAGTTTCCAGAGAGCAAGCTGGGTAGGACCAAAACCATGACATTCTCTTACAACTATGATGGTGGACTCATTTTTCACCTCCAGGCTCGTGTTAGCATGGCCTGGGAAACGTGGGTGACACTTTTATTGCCATTTGCTTTTCATGTATCATTAAGAATTTTTGATCCATATAGTGTGACTATATATAAATGTTCATTACGAAAGAGATATTTGAATACCCAGAAATTGATAAGTTTCCTCAGCTTTTGAAACAACCCTTGTAACAAACACTAAAGAAGTACAAAGTATCATTGCTGATGAAAGTGGACAGAGGTGACGAGTCAATAGTACTTTGTACTTCAACCACCTTCCAGCAGAGCATCTCAAAGGGCTGGATATATATCTGAACATCACACCCTTTCACAGAGGTCAGGAGGCTCTGTGACGATGACTTCTCTTAAGACCTAAGTATGACCCTTGTCAGGGTGAAGTCACCAGCTATTTCCCCAATCATAGAGTTATTGAATAACAGCTTTGTTCAGGATATGAGTATTGCATTTGGCTTGTCATAACAGTTTCCTGGCTTGGGCAGGTGGAGTATTGCAGAAGTGTGTGTGTGCGAACACTCACGTGCACCCGGTGGGGGTGGAGGTGGTGGTTGAACTTGATAAAACCAGGAGGAGGCAACCTGCTAAGCGGAACATCGGCTTTGGCTTTGGGAAAAGTTCTGACTCTGCCCTTCCTAGCTGTGTGACTCTAGAAAATTAACAAATACCTGTGGGCCTCAGTTTCCTCTTTCGGAAAATGAAGATGATAATTCCTCCCTTGATGAGTTAGTTATATGTGGATTAGATGATACAATATGTGCAAAATATCTAATACATAATAGGGGTTGACTAAATATTTCCTGTAGCACATTCTTAATGACTGCTTAATTTAAGAATTTTTAGAACAACTATTGTTTTTGTAAAAATAATTTGAGATTATGTAAAATTCAAGTCATATACAAAAGCATGAAGAAGAAAGTAACAAATCATAAAATTTCCTACCACCAGGAAATATCTTTTTAACACTAGGTGATAATCATTTCATACCTCTTTCTGTGGTATGAAATAGGTAGTTTAATAGGTAGTTGGATAAATGAATGGATTAAAAATAACATACATATTATGTATGTATCTTAGTTGAAATACAAATGTGAACTTTAATTTTCCTTGGGAGCTAATGAAAATAAGATGAAAGATTTTCTGAACTTCAGAGAAATGCTTATGTACAAGTGATATTTGTTTCTTTGAGATTCATTAAGGTTGTGAAAAAAGGATCATAAAAAATATATATTTTTTTAAAGGGACACAGCACATTTATTTTATTTTTTTATTTATTTATTTTTGTTGCGATATGCGGGCTTCTCACTGTTGTGGCCTCTCCCGTTGCGGAGCACAGGCTCCGGACGCTCAGGCTCAGCGGCCATGGCTCACGGGCCCAGCCGCTCCGCGGCATATGGGATCTTCCCGGACCGGGACACGAACCCGCGTCCCCTGCGTTGGCAGGCGGACTCTCAACCACTGTGCCACCAGGGAAGCCCATGATGATTCTTTTTAAACTGCAGTGTCCGTTTTAGCTCATATTTATTTCCCAAATTGGTACATGTTTGAGAGTTTCTGCTTAAAGCTTTTATACTTGGGATGACATCATTTTGGATGGAATATTGTTGATTCATTTTTTTTTCCAGCCCTTCCTTTGAGCTGGTAGAGGCTATGGAAAGTTCTGAGGTTAGCTGAAGTTTCTTCTCAGATGTAGGTCATGCTTTCCTGCCCGAAGTCCTGTGGAATGCTTTCTCTTTCCTTGAAGTTCAATAGCTTAGCCAGGATTTTCTCTGGGCCAGTCACTCTATTAATTTTTCAAGGTATTTGATGAGCCCTTCGACTGCTGATTACCTCCTTCTATATCTCTGCATACTTTTCCTGTTTCCTTTTTTAGGTTCTCTGCCTCTGAGTCATCAATTACAACCAAGTGTTGGATCGTCTTTTTCTAATTTCCACAATTATGATTTTTTCCGGGTGCTTTTATCTATTTCTTTTCTCCTGTGAATTCACTATGATTATCTCAACCACATCCTTCGTTAATCTGATTTTTGATCATGTTGGTTCTCTTCCTTGTGTCTAATTGATTAGATTTTCATGGTGGTGTTTTGGTCCTCTCTTTGCTTCCTTTTTTTTTTTTTTGCCACTTGTGGGATCTTAGTTCCCCGACCAGGGGTCGAACCTGGGCCCTTGGCAGTGAGAGTGCAGAGTCCCAGCCACTGGACCACCAGGGAATTCCCTCTCTTTGCTTCCGTAGTTCTATAATTTCCCTTTTCGTCTCATACTGGGGTGCTATTTTCTTGTCCTTGTGCTCTTATTTCCTGATTCATCTATAGTGCAAAGCACTTGTAGGGGCATTTTCTTCCAAACAGCGTTCTAAATCCTGCAGCATCTCTAGGACTGGTCCTTTTCCCTTCTCTGCCTACATCCTCTGGCTAGGTGATCTCTTCTATCCTATGATTGAATGCCATGTAGATGCTTATGACTGGCAAAGTTATACCTTTAGCCCACACCTATCTCTTGAACTCAAATTAAAATTCAGCTGATTTCTTGACATCTCCACTTGCAAAGCTAATATGCATCTCAAAATCCAAATGTCCTATACGAATGTCTTGGTTTTCTTCTCCCACCTCCCAGTCACTCTTCCTCCCTCAATCATCTCCATTAGAGTAAATGGCACCAATATTCACCCTGTTCCTCAAGCAAAAGGCCTCACAGACATCCTTCTCCTCACACCCTATGTCCAGTCCCCGACCAAGCCCTATTATGTCTACCTCCCAAGTGTGCCCTATCATTCTGCACCTCTTTCATCTCCACCCCATCGTTATTTCCTGCTTGGATATTCCACTGACTCCTAACTGGTCTCCCTTCTTCCACCGTTGCCCCCTTATAATTTATTCTCCACTTAGGAACCAGGATGTGGTGGTTTAAAACGTGTTTGCAAATTCTTTGACGCATCTGTCATCAAGATGTGGAATCCAGTTCTCCTTCCCTTGAATATAGACTTAGTCACATGCTTCTAAGAATAGAATACCCATGCCTTCAAGACTAGATCGTAAAAGACGATATGGTTTCCACCTGCCGCTCTCTCCTGTGATGGTTGCTCTTGGGACCTGTTCCCCATTCCTTAATGGGGAAGAGGCCCAGGCCACATGGAGAGGTTGCCTGTGGATGTTGCACTGGACAGCCCCAGCAGAGGTCCCAGCCAACAGCCCACTTTAACCACCAGATATCTGAGCAAGGAAACCCTGAGATGACTCCAGCCCAGCTGTTGTTTAAAGGCAACCACATAAGAGACCTTGATCAAGAACCACCTAGTTGAGTTTAGTCAGGCCCCAGAACTGTGAGAATGATAGTGAGTGTTGTGATTGTGATTTTACATCACTAAGCTTGGGGTGGTTTGTTACACAGCAATAGATAACTGATACACTGAGTGACTTTCAAATATAAATGATATTATGTGACTCCCCTACTTGACAGCATTGAATGTTTTAGAATTGAGTTTATTTTTTTATTTTTTTGGCCACACCACACAGCTTGCAGGATCTTAGTTCCCGACCAGGGATTGAACCCAAGCCCTCAGCAGTGAAAGCGCAGAGTCCTAACCATTGGACTGCCAGGGAATTCCCTCGAATTGAGTTTAAAGTAAAATCAAAACAAAATCCTAGCATGATCTGGCCCCACCTTCCATCTATCTCTTCCCTCTTGCTCATTGTGCTCCAGCCCGGTAAGCACCAAGTGTTTCCTCATCTCAGGACCTTTGCACATGCTCTTCCCTGCATGAAATGGACTTCCCATACCTCTCACCATGGCTGGATCTTTCTCATCTTTCAGGCCTCAGCTCAAGCATCACCTCTGCAGAGGATTTCTCTCTCATTCTGTCTAAAGGAGGAACTCATCCTCCTTCTGGTCACACCACCCTGCTTAGTTCCCTCAGCACAGATACCACACTCAAAAATTAGCTCATTATTTGTTTATTTAAAAAAATTGTATGTCCTTCCCCCCAAATTAGAACATAAGCTCCACGTGGCAGGAGTCTCATCTTGTTCATTCTCAGAACCTAGTAATTGACACATAGGAGGCACACAATAAATGTCTTTAGAATGAACGCGTATCAAGGGAGGGAGATTTTGTGATTTACCTCCTTTATATGGAAATCCTAGCAAGCGTTGAAATTTTCCATTTGATGACATTTCCTAGTATTGAATCTGGACTAATTAAAAGAGAATAACCTTTTGTTGGTTGTCCTCACTTTTTTCATTTACTCATTCATTCGTTCATTCACCAAGCACAAGATTCCTTCTCCCAGAAGGTGGAGGTAAACAAACAATAAGTATTAAAGGTACAATGTAATATCAGGATGTGATACATATATGAAGAAGAATGAAGCAGGGCAAGGGGATAGAGTGTGAGTATTTTAGGGGGACTGTTTTAGATGGAAAGACCTGTCTGAGGAGGTGACTGGAGCAAAGACCCAAATGAAGTGAGAAATGGAGCCGCAGGAAGATCTGAGAGTCCTCCTGCAAAGAGATGGATCAGCAGGTGCCACGACCCTGAGAAGGGTGTGTGCCTGGTGTGTTTGAGGAATAGCTGGGATGCCAGTATGGCCAAAGCAGGACAGAAGGGCAGGAGATGAGGTCACAGGGGTCACAGGGGCCAGTCAGGAAGGGTTTCTGAGACCCTAGTAAGATCTTTGGTCATTACTCTAAGAACTATGGGAGGCTGTTTGAAGGTTGTGAGCTTCAAAGTAACTGATCTTTGTTTAAAAGAACATTCCAGAAACTGGACAAGGAGGGGAGAGGGAGGAGGATACCTGGTGAGGAGCTCCTTTTCACTCCAGGCCAAGTTTTCAGCAGGGCCTTGGAGAAAACATGGCCCAGCCCCAGGTCCCCTCACCTTCAACCTCAGTGTCCGGGGAGGCCCAGTGGGTCCAGACTGTGGAGGCTTCTCGGGAAACTGCAGGCTCCTTGAAATCAACATGTTAATTCATTCCTTCGATACTGGTGACAATGGTCTGTCTCTCCTCAGACACCTGCTCCATCCAATTGCAAACAGAGTGGAGTGTCTCTTAGCTCAAGAGCATGTGTTGCTCAAACAGAAATCATTGTTACAGGCTGCCTCCCAGTTGGTGTGGCTTAGTTATGAGTCAAAACAGCCTTTCGGCAGCAGTGGGCTTCTAAAGAACAAAAGTTCCCCAATAGCTCTTTTCCCAAGTTTGAAAATGACACCCACACTTCGAGAGGGACAAAGACATAGGGAAGAGATCGGCCAAGAAACCAACCAGGCTTGCCTGGATCAACACAGTGTCCTTTAAAATTGGTTTTACTTCCACTATTGTCTCTGAACTTTTTTTTCAGTTTCTCTGAATTTAAAATTTCCCAAATGGTTTTTGAGTTGTTTTCCTTCTCAGTGAATTCGAACCCTGAGTATCCATTTTGTCATTGAACAAAGGTGATACTTTACACTTGGGAAACTGTTTTTAAATGAGTGGATTATAGAAAGAAATGGACAAACTGGCGGCCAGGTGGAGGAGGTGTCACCGTGGCTTGTGTCCCTCTGCCCCTTGCACACCTCCTCCATCCCCTGTTCTCCCAGCATGCTTGTTAAGTGGCACAGGGTGCAGAAGGAGGGATTACCAAATGGAACACCACCCAAAAGGCATAATTCTTGGCTTCATGGAGTTCACTTACTTTTATCTAATTTTTTTACTTATAAGATTCATTAAATGTGCACTGTCTGAGGACTTCTGAATATCTACACCAAATGTTAAACACAATGATGTTATTGGGTTCTTAAAACAAGCTTCATTTTGTAACCGTGAAGACAGGCAATCAGGGCGGGTGAGATGTCTGTCATGGGGCTGGAGACACGCGGCCCTCTGCAGGCTCTTGGTCAGAGTGTATTGATGGCTGAGTGATGGTACGTATTCTCCCAGCTTTATCTGCCAGCTCAGTGACTGTCACTGCCATGTGTCATAACAGGCCATCTCACCCGGGCACCTGGGAGCCTTCTTGAGTTCTCCCTTCACCCATGCCACCAGATCCACTTGCTCTCCAGGTCCCATTTGGTTGTATCTCTGGACCATCTCTCTTGTCTGCCTCTTCCTCTCCGTCATCCCCACCATCATACTTTCAATCTAGCGATAATCATTTCTGGCCCAGAGCAGTGCAATAGTTCCTAGTTGGAGTCTTTTAAACTCCCTCTTTTAATCAGTGATAGAACTCTCTACAAAACAGCTAAATGTAGACACTTCCTAGTATAACGACACATTGCCTTTTAAATGATCCAGGTACCATGTCTGTGTGTCTAAAATGTTTAAGCATTCTAATTACCATATGATCCAAAAGAGGATACAGTTGTACCCCCCAAACACATCAAGTTGTATGCGTTAAATATGTACAGCTTTCTATATGTCAGTCGTACCTCAATAAAGTGGTGGGGAGAATACGACTTTAAAGAAATGAAATATGTAGGCACTTTTCTCAAACTTTAATCGTTAACTTACTTCGACTGTGATCTCACTAGGCCAGAATGAAAATGATCCTTTGTAACTCATTGGATTTTCTTAGACCCAAAATCTCTTGCTAATGTGTTTTACTCTCTCTCCAAGTGGAAAGTCATTTTCCATTTCCACTTTAAGTTGCTCCATGGCATATTTAGTTAAGCTTCATTCTGGTTCACCAGAACAAAGGCATCCCTGGCTGCCCTGGAGTGAATGCTTCCATTGTCTGAGTTTATTGTGTCCAATTTCCACGGGGAAAATTCCAGAGGTGGTAGGGGAGCAGATTGTACTAGCTCACAGCTTTCCTCCCTAACTAAATACTTGAGGAACAAGCATGGATTGAGAAATAGGAGAGAGAAGTCAAAATCGGGCTTGGAATCCTTTCTGGAGGTAAATACAGAATTGGAGGGGAGAGTAGTGAAGCAAGGGCTTAGACCTGCCTCGAATTTTCTGGGGATTTCCCCACTTCTCCTTCAAACTCTCCTTCTCTTTCTAACTTCCTCCCCTGTCTTTCTCTCCCCTTTTTTTTTGGTATTCTGGGAACCTTAGGGAATAAATATTAATCTTATTTCCATGGGCTATATATATATATTTTTTTTTCTTTGCGGTATGCGGGCATCTCACTGTTGTGGCCTCTCCCATTGTGGATCACAGGCTCCGGATGCGCAGGCTCAGTGACCATGGCTCACGGGCCCAGCAGCTCCACGGCATGTGGGATCTTCCCGGACCAGGGCACGAACCCGTGTCCCCTGCATCGGCAGGCGGACTCTCAACTAGTGCGCCACCAGGGAAGCCCTCCATGGGCAATATTTTAATGGAGGAGAGTCCAGTAAACACTATGTCTGATAAAAAATAACCCACTCAACTCTTGAAATGTCCCCCTCTTCACCCTCCATTTTCTCCTTTCCTGATCTCTTAGCATCAGATTTCACTGAACACCTCTGGATACAACCGTCTTCCTTCCACTCTTTGGTCTTTTCAACGTGTTGTCTTGCATTCCGTGTTTTTTCAATCTTGTATCTAGAGCTAAAAGTTAGGTTTCATTTGGGCTGAGGGAAAACATATAGAAAAGCAGACAAATTATTTCAACCTTCAGTAACATTAGCTTCAAAATTCTTTGAGGGTTTACCCCCTTTCCCGTCTGTTCCCTGTGTGGTGGCCACTGAAGTCTTCTAGGATAGTAACAGTTAATGCTCTCCTCTGGTTGACTATGTTTCTTTTACTTCAAGAGGAAAGTAACTTTAACCCCTCTTTTTTTTTTTTTTTTTTAAGGGAATGAGCTCGTTTCAGAGAGAAGTGCAAGGAAAAGCACAGGGTGACACAATACCCGAAGGAGAGGCCTACAACAGGGTGCATGGGATCTAGCACACGTGAGGAATCACACTCCAAGCAGAGAAAGGACAGGAGGAGAAAAGACCCTGTACTAGGGAGGCGTCTGGCCAGAACCTTGCCTGCTCTTGGCCTTGGCTTCTCCCTGGGGGTTCTTCCAGGCCCACAACTGTCCCCACTGACCCTCAGCCAGATCTGGACCAGCACTGTCCTATTTCACTGCTGTGCACCAGTACCGTGTGTGCCTGGGGCTGACCTTGACTTCACCCTGGAGTTGGGGGGCACCCTGGAGGCCCCCTAGGGATGTCACTTGGCATGGCCACCCAGCTCAGAGCACTCAGTTAGGACTGGCAGGTGCCTCCTGGGTTGGACCCCCAGGGACCTGCTGGCTGTGGTGCTGGGCAGTCATTCTGGATGGCCCAGTCCTCACTGCCCTCTCCAGCCATCAGAGGGATCAGGACAGGACCTCACAATCCCTGAGGCTTGTCTGGCCACTTTTACCCCTCCTCGATGGGCCTAGTCTCTACTCACCTAACTAAGAACAACAAATGTGTTTTCAGGCCTCTGTGGAGAGAGTTGGGAGCGGGCCGAACCGTCGCAGCCTTTGCCCTCCATTGCAGAGTGGAGAGCCTCTTGGTGCAGCAGCTGGCGCTGCTCAGGGGTTTGCACAAACACAAGGTTGAGAAATCCTGCTTGCTGGAGGGTGTGTGAGAGGCAAAGGGAACTGGTTGTCCCTGTAGGAGGAGACACTACTGTGTTGGCTTCAGCTGTTCCTCGTTGGACCCCTTGTGGGAATGGTTGACCTAAGTGTCCCTCTTCTCTGTCTACTTGGTGAGTAATTTAGCCTCTGTGGAACCTGATTTCCTCATCTTTGAAATTAAGGATAAGACCACATGTTCCTCAAGATCCTTTTCATCTTGGCCATTCTATGAGTTAATTAACTGATTGGTTTTCCGATAAGCACACCCCCCAAAACAGTGCTGTGGTCGTGAAGGTAGATATTAATGTATTCCTATAATCTTGGATTCATCCAAAATGAGGAGGAAGTACTTGAAGGAAGGGACCTTCTACCCCTCCTTCCTCCTTTCCTTCCTTTTTTCCTTCCTTCTTGGCTTCATTGCTTTTTGATAACCTTAATTACCTTCTACAATCTTATGTCTTTTGACACTAAAGTTGACGTTTATGAACAGCCGTTTGAGCTAGGTCTTGTGGATAAGTGAGGGTCAAACATGATGCCATAACTTTGGCTACAACAGTTTCCCAGAGAGCGTGCTGTAAACTCTGAAATGCTGTCTGCCAGTCACTGAGTCACAGTTCAGACATCTTTGCCAAATTCAGAATTACACATGAAAAATATCCTGCGTGTGAAAGGGGTAAAGCACAAGGGGCTTCCCTTTCTTTTGATCCATTTATTTTCTTGGTTCTGGAATTTTTAACTGCTGATTTTGATGACTGGTTTGGTTGTACTAGACACTCCCACTGCTGCTTTCTTTAACACTTGCTGATTTGTCCAGCTCCTTTGAGAGATCTTTGGTGTTTTATATGTCAAAATACGTGGACTAATAATTGCAGAAACATTCTACATATTCCAGGTTACTTTAAAAATGAGACCAAATCTTTATTTGTAATTTACCTTTCAGCTTTTGCGAAAGCAGCTAGCCATCATTTAAAGAGAATAGAATCTTCTGACCTTTCCACCATTTTCGCAGGTTGTAAGGTGCCTGCATGGGCATGGGTGAACACCATAGGCAGATGGTTTCTCGTCCAGTATGACCAGGAGACCATTTCTAACCATGTCATTGTGCAGATATAGAACGAGAAGCCGCTTGTCAGGGAGCTATATTGGGAATTCAGGCATCACGTGGGTGGCGGGATTTACAGGGCCTTTTCTTCTCAACCAGAAAATTCTGCATTTCCATGATTCTAGCCCCTTCCCTACCTTCTATACACCATCTGTAGGCAGCTTCTGACATGACTCCCAATAATCCTGCCTCTTGGTATTCACTCCCTTGTGTAATAGCTTCCTCTTAAGTGTGGGTTGGACCTGATTCCTGGATTCTAAGGAATAGAATACACAAAGATGATCGGATGTCACTTCCATGATTAGGTTACTTGCAGAAGACTGGGACTTCCATCTCACTACCACTTTCTTTTAGCTGGCACTCTCTCTTGCTCTCGCTGCTCGCTTACCCTGATGAAGCAAGTTGCTACCTGGGGAGGCTCAGATAGTAAGGAACTGAGGTTGATCTCTGGGCAACAGTCATCAAGGAACTAAGGCTCCCAGTCCAACAACCAGTGAGGAACTGAATCTTGCCAAAACCATGTGAGGAAGCTTTGAAGCAGCCCCTTCTCCAGTCAAACCTTCAGATAAGACTGCAGCCTTGGCTGAAAGCTTGACACAGCCTTGTGAGAAACCCTGAGACAGAGGACACAGCTAAGCTGTGGATTCCTGGGAACCTAGATTCCTGACTGAGAGAAACTGTGAGAGAATGACTATTGTTGTTTTATTTTTATTTATTTATTTGGCTGCACCACGAGGCATGTGGGATCTTAGTTCTCCAACAAAGGATCGAACCCACGCCCTCTGCAGTGGAAGCACAGAGTTTTAACCACTGGACTGCCAGGGAAGTTCCAATAACTATTGTTGTTTTAAGCCACTAAAGGTTTAAGGTTTGGGGGTAATTTGTTATGCAGCAGTAAATAATCAATACATCATTCAAGACTGTCAAAAACCGTCACTCTCTTAACATTGTTTTATTGACCAGAACTCCTTTTAGTGTATCAAGTGTTTTGCTTTTAGATTGAATTTGACTGAAATTTGCTATCAAAGGGGTTGGACTCAGTCATCTAGAAAGTTCCTTTCAGCTGTAATTTTCAGAGACACATTCTTTGCTCCAAAAACCAAGCATTCATTTTTTCATCCTTATGAAATAAGAAGGCTTAAGTGGCCACAGTTGCTGGTACAGGATTAACTGGCCAGCTGTGCAGAGGGCTGCTCGTGTGAGCGGATTCAGGGGCAGGGAGTGCAGTTGTGACCCCTACAAGCTCCTTTGCAGTAGCTCCTTTACAGAACAAACTGTACTTTAGCAGTTCTGTTCCTGAACTGAACTGTCACGTAGCATTTTTTTAAATTAATTAATTAATTTTTGGCTGCGTTGGGTCTTTGTTGCTGCGTGCAGGCTGTCTCTAGTTGCGGCGAGCGGGGGCTACTCTTCATTGCAGTGCGTGGGCTTCTCACTGTGGTGGATTCTCTTTGTTGTGGAGCACTGGCTCTAGGCACACAGGCTTCAGTAGTTGTAGCTCATGGGCTCAGTAGTTGTGGTGCACGGACTTAGTTGCTCCAGGCACGTGGGATCTTCTCGGACCAGGGCTTGAACCCATGTCCTCTGCATTGGCAGGCGGATTCTTATCCACTGCACCACGAGGGAAGTCCCGTAGCCTTGTTAAAGATACTTCTGTGACTCCTTTTTTCTTTCTTCTTCGAGAACAGGTGCCTGAGTCCTCACTTGTCTTGTTCCTTTGAGGACATTGAGGCAAAGAGAGGTTAAGTGACCCACTCCTGGACAGATCCTGGACTCCTCCCTCCCTATGGCTGGGCATCCCAACCCTGAAGTATCTTCATTGAGAAATGAACTCTAGGCTTCCCTGAGGATGGTGATGATGCTATCAGCACACCCTGAATCATCTGACTTGGACATTTCATGCTGCTACCTAAATTCTCTAGAGTTGTATGAAAGTGATATCGCCAGCTTTAACCTATTTTCCCTCTCTCTTTTTCTATTTTCCCTATTTTCTGCCCTTTTCTCCCTCTCTTTATACCACCTTCCTGTGTCATCTGCTACGGGTAAAGACAAACAAACATTGTTTGTTTTAAAAAAACCTAAGTTCATACATACATACATACATATATATATATATATCAGTTAAAAATTTAGGGACTTCCCTGGTGGCGCAGTGGTTAAGAATCCGCCTACTAATGCAGAGGTCACAAGTTCGAGCCCTGGTCTGGGAAGATCCCACATACCATGGAGCAACTAAGCCCTTGAGCCACAACTACTGAGCCCATGTGTCACAACTACTGAAGTCCACACGCCTAGAGCCCGTGCTCTGCAACAAGAGAAGTCACCGCAATGAGAAGCCCGCACACTGCAATGAAGAGTAGCCCCAGCTCAACTCAACTAGAGAATGCCCGCTTGTAGCAACAAAGACCCAACGCAGCCAAAAATAAATAAATAATTTTTTTAAAATGTAAACAAACAACGAATTTCAGAATTCTTTCTTTCTCAACCCCAGACATTCTAACAAGCCTTGATGGCCCCTATTTTGAGGTTACGTACTGTGGCCAGGACCTGGGCAACGGGCCTCCTGGTGGCCCGTGGAGGTTGTTGTGGACTAACAGGTTTCCTAGGGCCTGTCTCAGCCTGTGGGTAAATAGAAGGTCACGTCAATAGTTGTGAACATCCCAAATGCCTCTGGGTCTTAGCCTCACCTGCTGTCATAGGATCTTCCTCCTGCCTCCTCCTGCCCTTGGAGGGAGTCTTCTAGTGTGTCTTATTGGTACTCCTGAGAACTGGCAGGTTTGTTACCCCAGGGCATCACCATGTTCATTCCCCCTGCTCTGGCCTCCTTGGTTAATGCCCACAGCCCCTTGGCAGGCCTTACGTCTTCTGAGCCAGGGCATTCTCATAGCGCTGGTGTCCCTGCTGAGGGCACTGTGCTCTGAAGCTTCTGAAGTTAAAAAATGCTAAAAGTTCCAGTACTGGTCGAGGCACTATGGGCAAGCATCACAATCAACTCTGACTAATTTAAAAAGAACAGAAATTTATTAAAAAGATATTGGACAGTTTGCAAAATTGCTGGATGGTCAGGGAAAACATGATGGGAAGCTCTATAGGCAGCAAGAAGGGCCCAGGTCCTGTCTGAGGGCTGCTCTGGTGAAGACACCCCTCCCTGATGCCCTAGCTGGACACCTGGCCTGCCCCCCCACTGGCACCAGAGCCCTGTCACTGTCACCTCCAGAAACTAATGCTGCCGTTGCATCTACCGTCCCTGACACAAGGCCTGTGGGTCTCCCCACACCCTCCTCTGTGGAAGTATTGGGCTACCTGCCAGAGTTTGGGATTGTGGCAATAATTACACTGAGGCAGTGACAGCAGTGGATTGCAGCCAGTCCTGTGCGGTCCACTCATTGGCATCTCTGAGAAGTTATGGGAACCAGTGGCTGCAGGGTCTTGGCCCAGCCAGCAGGGACACTAGCCATGGTGGAAGATTTACAGACAGTGACAGTGATTAGGGAAATAGAGGCCAGAGGCAGTGGTGTACTTGAACTCAGGCACTTCTGAGGACCTAGGAGGGCCATGACTGCATAGTCCTGGTTCAGTGAGCAATGGAAATATTGATGATAGTACTGGTGATAATAATAGCTAGTGTTTATGCAGCATGCCAGATACTATTCTAAGTGCTTTCCATGTATTTATTCACTTAGTCCTCACTACAACACTATAAGGTAGATACTACTATTATCCTTCTTTCACAGATGAGAAAGTTAGGCTTAGATAGAGGTTGTTATGTCGCAGATTGAGATTTCCAAAGATTTCCAAAGCTGCCACGGTATTGCCTAACCCACATGTTATTCTGCAATGTGCCCTTGATCCTCCTACCTGAGCGATGATCCACCGTCCTGAGCGATGGTGTTTATTCCCCTCTGCTTGAATCTGGGAAGGCTTCTGACTCTCCTGTAACCTACAGA
Source organism: Lagenorhynchus albirostris (assembly GCF_949774975.1). Classification (NCBI taxonomy): domain Eukaryota; kingdom Metazoa; phylum Chordata; class Mammalia; order Artiodactyla; family Delphinidae; genus Lagenorhynchus; species Lagenorhynchus albirostris. The sequence continues at coordinate 73,063,543 of NC_083109.1, forward strand.
ATGCAGCAGAAATGGGGCAGTGTGACTTCCAAGGCTAGGTCAGAAAAGGAGATGCCCTTTTCAACTTGTTTACTGGAACACTTATCCTGAAGCCCTGAGCTGCCATGGAAGGAGTGGCCTGAGTAAGCCATGCTGTGAGGAAGCTCAAACTAACCCACTTGGTATGACCACATAGAGAGGTCCTGAAACTACATGAAGAGGGAGAGTGAGAGATGCCCAGCCAGCCCTTGCTTCTCCTTCCCCCTACTGCCCCAATTCTAACCCCTGTCTGATTTCAACCATATGGGGAGATGCTGCACCAACCAAGCCCTTCTTAAACTCCCAACCCACAGAAACCTTGAGAAATAACAAAACGGTTGTTGCTGTTTTAAGCCACTAAGTTTTGGGATAATTCGTGAGGCAGCAATAGATAAGCAACAGTAACTTGCCCCCCTTGTTAAGTAATGGAGCTGAGATTTGAACCGTCAGTGTGGCAAATAAAAAGACAACACACGCATACCCGAAGACACTTTTTTTGAGATCTCCAGATAAACCTGGGAGGAGAACTGATTATTGCACAATCATCTGGTGTTCAAAATTCACAAGCTTCAGTTACAATTTTTATGTAACCTTGTTTATTTGCACACATTGATGAGGTCTGGGAAATTCAAATTACACAGCAAAGTCAGACTTTTTCTTTTAAAAAATATGTCTGGCTTCTCTCTAGCGTGTGAATGACCAGTGTTGAAAGTGCTTCTCAAAGACTCGCCCTGGAGGGGAGGGGCTGGTTGAAAAATGTAGATTGTTGAGTGCCCCCCAGATCTCTGAATCAGAATCTCTTGGTGGTAGGACCAGGAATCTGAATTTTTAACAACTCTTTTGGTGATTTTTGAGCACATTAGAATTTGAAAACAGCCGCTCTAGGGCCAACATCATTTAACCTGGAGAATATTCAAGGTAGGGGTACTAATTAGCCTCCCCAGGAAAGCCATGCGCTCATTAACCCTCCAATCAATATTACTGCCAGAATTTGTCTGATTGTAAGGATCACCTAGAGGATTTGACAAAAGTACACATTCCCAGGTCTCTCCTCTGCTGGGAATCAGGGAAGAAGCAAAGCCCAGGAATGTGCACTTTAAATTAGTTGTTAAGGGAATTCCCTGGCGGTCCAGTGTTTAGAACTCTGTGATTTCGCTCCCGAGGGTGCGGGTTCAATCCCTGGCGGGGGAACTAAGATCCCATAAGCTGTGCAGTGTGGCAAAAAAAAAAAAAAAAAATGTTAAATGTTCTTCTAAGTAACTACACAAATTTATGTGTTTCATGGAGTTATTGAAATACAGATCAGTTAAATTTTGGATAGCATTTACCCAATATGATAATTTTAGTTTTCAAATAGCAGTTTAGTCCATCACCTAGTCTATTATTTTTATTTTACCTTTCTTGTACTTCTCTTTCTTTTTCATGGAGTCAATAATTGTCTTTTTTAAGCCATCACTTCTGGAAGAATTAAATTTCACTGAATGCTTCATTTTTCTTTTACCCATAGAGACAAGGATTAAGATTACGATAATTAGCATTTATTGGGCACTTACTGTGTGCCAGCCACCATGCATTTAATCCTCCTCAGACACTTTGAGACAGGTACTATTGCTATCTCCTTGGCCAAAAGATTGCTAGAAAAGCCTTGTTCCTAACACACAAGCCTTCTAAAAAATATTTTCTATACCAGCAAGAAAGGATTGCCAACTAAATTATGAGAGAAGGTAAAGCCTTTTGTTAACGATTTTTGAATAATTTATTCTTGGGCTTCCTCTGAATTGTTGAGGAGTTCACAGAGTATCTTGGAAAGCTTCTAATTAGGAAGTTTTAAAATAAACAAAGGATAAACATTCATAGGAGTTATATTTGAAGGCTTTTTGTGGTTTTTTTTTTTTTTTTTGGTGTGTTAGTTTCTGCTTTATAACAAAGTGAATCAATTATACATATACATGTTTTTAACACCTGATCCTGAAACCGAGCAAAGGGCTTATGTGCCTGTGGTGCAGAAAGCCAAACTGCCAGCAGAAGTTAGCAGCAAAGTACGGAATTACTGCAATTACAGGGCACCAAGCAAGGGAGTGGGAGACAAGCCTCAGATCCACTCCATCCTGGGCTTTGAGTTTGGGGATTTTTTAAAGGGGAAGAACAAAAAGGCTGAGATTAATCATCATCTTGTGACATTTCTGTGACATTTTAAAAATTGAAGTACGTATATTTGATTGACAATATTGTGTTAGTTTTAGGTGTACAGCAAAGCGATTCAGTTATATATATATATTTTTCATATTATTTTCTGTTATAGGTTATTACAAGATATTGAATATAGTTCCCTGTGCTATACAGTAAATCCTTGTTACTTATCTATTTTATATATAGTAGTTTATATCTCTTAATCCCATACTCCTAATTTATCCCTCCCTCCCTCCCTTTCCCCTTTGGAAACCATACGTTTGTTTTCTATTTCTGTGAGTCTGTTTCTTTTTGTATATAGATTCATTTGTATTATTTTTTAGATTCCACATAGAAGTGATATCATATAATATTTGTCTTTGTCTGACTTACTTCACTTAGTATGACATTCTCTGTCTATCACATTGCTGCAAATGGCAGTGTTTCATTATTTTTATGCCTGAATAATATTCCTGTGTGTGTGTGTGTGTGTGTGTGTGTGTGTGTATCACATCTTAAACCAATCATCTGTTGATGGGCACTTGGGTTGTTTCCATGTCTTGGCTGTAGTAAATAGTGCTGCTATGAACATTGGTGTGCATGTATCTTTTCGAATTAGAGTTTTCATTGTTTCTGGATATATGCCCAGGAGTGGGATTGCTGGATCATATGGTAACTCTATTTTTAGTTTTTTAAGGAAACTCCATGCTGTTTTCCTTAGTGGCTACTCCAATTTTCTGTGACATTTCTCCCTTTTTCTTTCTTTCTTTCTTTCTTTCTCTCTCTCTCTCTCTCTCTCTCTCTCTCTCTCTCTCTTTCTCTTTTAAGAGAAGTAAGCCTTTATTTCCTTGTTTCACAAATAAACCTAGCTGAGTTGGTTGCTTTCTGTGACATTTCTTAATCATAGTTTTGGGAGTCAGGATGTATCTGGTGTATGATTCGCTGGCCAGGTGGTCCATGGTTTGGGGCCTGTTAGCTCATCTTGCTGTGGAGAAACAACCTGGGTTTGTACATTAAGATGATATCTATAATAACAATTTTAGCACATTAACGATGTTACTGACAATAGCCATTCTTGTCATCTGACTCTGATGAGTGTTCAGTTAGCAGAGGATTGAGGTCAGAGAGGACAAGAAAGGGAATAAAGTTTTGGAGAGAGATTAATCATAGACTCCATAAGGGAACTCACTTTTAGGGGGGTTGGGTTTCACTCCCACTAGGAATTCAGCAACTTGGCAGGGGTTATTTATTGTCTTCCTTTAAACAGAAAGCACGCACATCGGTTAGCTCAAAAGTGTTCTCATCCTCATATAGTGTAAAAATATATGCAAGAAGAGAGTGTGCTGTGCAGGGAGGGCCAGGTGCAGCTTGTATGTGGCTTCACTGCTGGCTGGAGTGTGGACCATGGACAAATTAACTCATCTCTTTATGGGTGGCATATGACCCTCCTCGGAGAATCTCAGAAATTCTTAGGGAGGGAACCCTGCAAAGTCAGGGCTTGCTACCGTCACGTAGATTGAGTATTTAAGGTGATAGACTGCGGGAGAAAAGAGAGACATTTAGGTTAACCAAGCAGGATGAAAAATGGTCTTGAAATAGCCATAAAGATCAGGGAGATGTCCCAACCTGTCTCCTGCTGGGACAATGGAGAAAACGTTGATTAGGACACAGCAGGTCTCTAGGGAGAGAGTAGAAGGAAAGAAGGGTATTTCAATTACTCTTACTTCATAATGTATAAACCCAAAACTTTAGAGGCTTAAAACAATAATCTTTTTTTTTCATGGTTCTGGGAGTTGACTGGGTTCCTCTAGGTGGTCTGCACTTGGGTCTCTGATACTGTTGCTGTGGCTGAGTCTGGAGTTATCTTAAAGGCTTCTTTAGTCCCATGTCTGGCGATTGATGTTGGCTGTCAGTTAAGACCTGCAGCTGTTGGCTCAGAGACCTAAGTGCAGCCTCTCCATGTGTCCTGGGGCTCCTCACAGCATGGTGGCTGGCTTCAACAAGCAAGCACCCCAAGAAGACCATGGAGGAATGGTTTATGATCTGACCTCAAAAGGCACAGAGCATCATTTCTGCCACAGTCAGACTCTCAGATTTAAGGGGAAGGAACATAGCCCCAAACTCTGGACGGGAGCAGGGCCAATATCACAGTGAAGAAGAGCACATAGGATGGGAGATCTTATTGCTGCCATCTTGGAAAACGCAATCTGCTATAATACAGAAGAACAAAGAGCAGAGTATAGGTGTTTAAGATTTCAGAAATCTGGCCATTCAAAAGGATCACAAGGACAACTCCTGTGGGCAGCTGAAGTAGAATGGAAGCAAAGGTCATCAGAGTTGAGGAAGATATGGGACAATGAGTCAGGAGAGTGGCATGGCCATTCACAAGGACACGGACATCCTCAGGAAAGCAGAGGACTTGAGAGAGGTGTGCTGAAGGCGGAGAGGTCAAATTCTATTATAAAGGCTTTCTTGAGTTTTTGCCTTTTGTTACTGGGTGGTGAAAAAAGTAGTCTCTGGGGGGAGAATTTCTCTTTTATTTGGAAAAAGATATTTGCTGTGGGCTTATTATTTGTGCAAAGATACTGATAGCTAACATTTTTTCAGTGCTCATTCATTCATTCATTTAAAATGTACTTACTGGGTACCTACTCTGTGGTCAGGTCCTGTTCTAGATGCTGATACAGTAGCTAACAAAGCAGACAAAGACCTCTGCCTTTGGGGGGCTTACGTTCTAGTGGGAGAGACAGACATAAAAGAGATTTTTAAAAAATTAATATATATTATGTTATATGGTGGTAAATGCTAAGGAAAAAGAAATCTAAATTCTCTGTGTGTATTAGCTCATAGCACAGAAGCTAAGAGCATAGATCAGGAAGCCAGCCTGCTGGAGCTTGAATCCCAGTTCTACAACTTATTAGCTGTGTGATTTTTGGCAGTTTACTTAGCCTCTCTGAGCCTCAGTTTCCTTATCTGTAAAACACAGAAGACAATAATTCCTACATCAAAGGTTGTTGTCGGAATTAAATACAGGTAAAGATCTTGAGAACAGGATGGCAGGGGTGAGGGCCTGGTGGGGAACGTCACCAGCTTCAGGGTTCCTACTGGAGCTCTGGGACCAAGTTTAGGCTGGGTGGTCAGGGTGGCCATGCTGAGATTCATGGATCTTGGGAGGAAATGATCTCAGTGGAGCCTCAGGCTGCCCCAGTGTGGTATCTGGGATGGCAGTGAGCAGATGGAATTTCAGCAGACGTCAGCATTTAACCCTGGGTCCAGCCTACCACAGACCACAGGGATATATTGGTTTTTACATTGAGACAGGAACAGGGAAAGACCTTGGAACTTGGTTACATGCATAGAGTAGAATGGAAGGGGAGGGTTGGTGAAGAATCCATTCATACATCTGGGAACAAACAGAGCATCCATGTCAAATTGAGAGATGCCTTCTCAGAGAGAAGCCACAGAGGCTGGTGGAAAGATGGGGAACACAAACCAGACTGGCCTGGGTACTAATTGAAGCTCTACCTCTTACAGTAATTGGCCCAGGTACTTAGCCCTCTGAGACTTACTTTTCTCCCATGGAAACTGGAGATAATGACACCTACCTTGTACAGAGCTTATGAAATTTAAATATGACATATCAGAAGCCAACACAGTGCCTGGTATGTAGATGTGTGCTCAGTGGACGGCCTCTTCATCTGGTGGGTCGGGAGGTCATCTATGTACATAGGATGTTTACTAGTCCACTCCTCCTCCAGTATTATAAAAAGAGCATTTCATCTGTGCTGACAATAATGAAATGATATCAGAATCCATTATCGCTTGAAAGCAAAAATGACACATCCATCCCCTTTCAATAGGATATTCACTTTGAGTGGGATTTTCCCGAAGGACACTGGGAGGCTTGGGATGTCACAGACTCTGTTATAAAAAGATTTTTAGGGAATTCCCTGGCGGTCCAGTGGTTAGGACTCTGGGCTTTCACTGCTGAGGGTGTGGGTTGGATCCCAGGTCGAGGAACTAAGATCCCACAAGTTGCGTAGTGTGGTCAAAAAAAAGAGATTTCTAGCCAGCAACTGCCACACCTACAGCGTCCTGCTGTATCCTTGCTGTGACCTTTCTTAAAACTTGGACAGAAAATATACAGTGTTCTAACCCAGCAAAGCAAGTTTGGGGTCATGAACAAGCTTATAGAAGCCTCTTGGGATTTCTGGTTCTGGTATGATGGATTGAGTCAACACAGAAACTACAGAAATACAAATACAGAAATACGAGATAAAACCTTCTAAGAAAAAAAGCTTAGGGGATTCCCTGATGGTCCACTGGTTAGGACTCTGCCGAGGGCCTGGGTTGGATTCCTGGTTGGGGAACTAAAATCCCATAAGCCGTGTGGCAAGGCCAAAAATTAAAAATAAATAAATAAATAGGAGATCTTAAAAAAAAAGAAAGAAGAAAAGCTTAAACACACAGCTGAGCCCAGTAGGAAGAAAGGCACATCTCCAGGTGTTGATGAAAGGGACCCTAAAACCAGCCCCAGGAATGAAGTGCTGCAGCTGCAGTGGCCCGAGGGGATGTGGCCAGGGAGCTGGCCCCAGAAGTTAGGGTGATAAACTGGAGTGGAGACTCCTCCCAGCCTGAGTCTGTCCTTCCAGTGAAAGAGAATGGTGGTGGGGGGGTGCTCTTCGGGAGCACAGGGGGAGGAGTTTCCTGAATGAGGTGGCATTTAAGCTGGTATCATTCATTCAGTCATCCATTCACCAAATAATTCTCAAGCGCATGTTATTGTGCCAGGCACTACCCCAACTGCTGAGAATACAAAAGACCCAGCCACCGGCCTCACGGAATTTGCAATTGGCAGAGACAGACATTAAGTGAGCAATTACAACACGGAAGCTCTATGTACACATTTTAAAAAATAACAGTTTTTTTTGTTTTTTATTTTTGTTTTTTTGGCTGCGAGGCATGTGGGATCTAAGCTCTCTGACCAGGGACTGAACCCGCACCCCCTGCATTGGAAGGCGAAGTCTTAACCAGTGGACTGCCAGGGAAGTCCCTAAAAAATAAGTTTTATTGAGGTGTAATTCACATACCATAAAATTCACCCTTTTAGAGTGGTTTTAGCATATTCATAGAGTTGTACTTCCACCACCACTGTCTAGATCCAGAATGTTAGATTACCCCAAAAGGAAACCCCATACCCATTAGCAATCACTCCACATTTTCCATCACCCCAGCTCCTGGCTACCAGTAATCTAGTTTCTCTCTCTAGGGACTTGCCTACTCTAGACATTTCATTTAAAAGGTGTGTTACATACATAAGCTTCAAGGATAGATTGCACAACAGGGGGAATATAGCCAATGTTTTATAATAACTATAAATGGAGTATAACCTTTAAAAATTGTGAATCACTATGTTGCACACCTGTAACTTATTTAATATTGTACAGCAACTATACTTCAATTAAAAAATAAATTAAAGTAATGACATAATACGTAGCCTTTTATGTTTGGGTCTGTCTTCTTTCATTTAGCATAATGTTTTCAAGATTCATCCATGTTATAGCATATATCAGTATTTCCTTCCTTTTTTTTTTTGCCACGCTGTGTGGCTTGTGGTATCTCAGTTCCCCAACCAGGGATTGAACCGGGGCCATGGCAGTGAAAGCCCAGAATCCTAATCACTAGGCCACCAGGGAACTCCCCACTTCATTCCTTTTTATGGCTGAATAATTATACTCCATTGTATGCATATACTACACTTTGTTTATCCATTTATCAGTTGATGGGCATTTTTGACTATTATGAATAATGCTATGATGAACACTCATGTACAAGTTTTTGTGTGTACGCATGTTTTCAGTGCTCTTGGGAATATAGCCAGGAGTGGAATTGCTGGGCCATAGAGTAACTATGTTTAACATTTTGAGAAATTGCCAACCTGTTTTCTGAGGGGCTGCACCATTTTACATTGCTACCAGCAATGTATGAAGTTTCCATCTATGTACAAGTTTTTTTGTTTGGTTTGGCCGCCCTGCGCGGCTTGCGGGATTTCAGTTCCCCGACCAGGGATGGAACCAGGGCCCTTGGCAGTGAAAGCTCAGAGTCCTAACCACTGGACTTCCAGGGAATTTCCTATGTACAAGTTTTGAAGTTCACATTCTTGGATTGGCACAAAGTGACCTCCCAGAGTTGTGCCCACCAAGCACAGAAGGCCTCAGCTGCCTCTTGGCACTACAGAAAGGTTGATAAACCGCTTTACGGAGCAGAAGAGCTTCTTCTGGACAGAGACAAGGGCTGTTCCCTGTGAGCCCCCAACAGTGACAACCTCCCCCAGCATCCTCCCACAGCAGCTTCCTCCTGCTGGGTCTGCCCACCTACCCCTTCCTGCTTCTGGGAACAGCACTTTCTTGTTTTTAGGAGAACTGGTTTTGCATAGACTCTCTTGTAGGTCTGGGGGGTGGCTGCCGTCTCCAGCACTCTTTCTTTTCTAGCTACAGGGCTCATGAGTGACCTGGGTCTGGTCGAGCTGTCTGAATTCTTCATCAGGATTTTAAAAATTGGATTTAAGGGAGGAGAGGCAGTCCCTTACAGGCAGGAGAAAACAAAGATGCAAATGGAGGAACTATGGGACCAGTTTTCCTTCTATAGGCAAAAAACTGGCCTGAGAGAACAAAATTGACACAGAGGTAGGAAGTGGACAGAGACAGTCTTGAGGGGGTTTGAATCCCTGGCCTAGTGAGCCCGATTAGTACAATAGAAGTGGGAAAGCCTTCAAGGAGAAAGAGGTATCTGAAATGTGGGTAGGTAGGAGTTTGAAAGCTCCAAGGTGAAGGTAGTAGAATGTGTATGAGGAATTCAAAGAAGTCTCTTCAGTTGTTCAGCAAAAAACACCATTAAGAAGGAGAAAGGGCACTTTTTCCGGTAAGCGGCCTGAGGTGACCTCTAAAAATGGTGTGCTATTCACTTGACCCAGAAAACCCCACAGAATCATGCAAACTAAGAAGTTCAGATCTTTGTGTTCACTTTAAGAACATTCATGAAACTGCCCAGGCCATTAAGGGTATGCGTATCCAAAAAGCCACCAAGTATCTGAAGGATGTCACTTTAAAGAAGCAACGTGTGCCATTCCATCGTTACAGTGGTGGAGTTGGTTGGTGTGCCCAGGCCAAACAGTGGGGCTGGATGCAGGGTCGGTGACCCAAAAAGAGTGCCGAATTTTTACTGCACATGCTCTAAAATGCAGAGACTAATGCTGAACTCAAGGGCTTAGATGTAGATTCTCTGGTCATTGAGAACATCCAGCTGAACAAAACCCCCAAGATGGGACATAGAACTTACAGAGTTCACGGTCGGATCAAACCATATATGAGCTCTCCCTGCCACATTGAGATGATCTTTACTAAAAAAAACCAGATTGTTCCTAAACCAGAAGAGGACGTTGCACAGAAGAAAAAGATATCCCAGAAGAAACAGAAGATACAGAAACTTATGGCCCAGGAATAAATGTCGCAAAAAAATAAAAGCAAATAAAAGTTAAAAAAAAAAAGGGGGAAAACAGCAAGCCAAAGTATAGGAGAAGGTGGGACTTCCCTGGTGGACCAGTGGGAAGACTGCGCTCCCAATGCAGGGGGCCCAGGTTTGATCCCTGGTTAGGGAACTAGATCCTGTATGCTCCCTGGTTGGGGGACTAGATCCTGCGTGCATGCCACAACTAAGAGTTTGCATACTGCAACTAAAGAGTCCACATGCTTCAACTAAGTCTGCATGCCGCAACGAAGATCCTGCCTGCCACAGCTAGGACCCGGCGCAGCCTAAATAAATATTTTTTTTAAAAAAGCATAGAAGATATCTGCAATACACATACTGACAAAGATTTGTATGCAGACTATATAAAGACTTTGTTTCTACAAACCAATAAGAAAAAGACGACCCATTTTTTAAAGTGCGAAAAAGGCTTAAGTAGGCACTTCACAAAAGAGAACATCTAAGTAGTCAAAAAGCATATGAAAGGAGTTTCGTTGGTCTTCAGGGAAAGGCAATTTTAAAACCACCACGATCCCTCTAGAGAGCCACCAAATTTTCTAAAACGGAAAGCACTGACCTTGCCAAGGATTGGTGAGGATGTGGGGTACCCAGAACTCTCATACTTTGCTAATGGGAGCTTAAATTGGTACAACCCCTTTGGAAGACTGTTTGGTAGTGTGGTGGCCCTGGTGGTACACCAGTCAGTCTCCCTTCAAGAGAGTCTGCTGCAAAGAAGCTAGCTGGCCAGTAGCCTCCAGTGGCCGGCTACACCTTTGGATGGATCACAACATTCATGCTGAGGCCATGCTCTCCCCAGGCTGCTCCCAGCCCATGACTGTGCCTGGCAGGGCTACTAGATAGGGGGTTACTTCTGCCTTGCTCCCTGTCAGCCTGGCTGAGACTGCAGCGCTTTCACAGTGGTCAGACCTGCTTTGTGATCTGGAGGCTTTCTATGCCTGTTCTTGCTCCCTGTCTCCTTTATCCTTCACAGGAATTGCCCCCTGTCAATCTCTTACACATCTGATTTCACTTTGGCATCTTCTCCTTGGAGGACCTAAATTGACTGAGGCAGTATAACTAATACTGTCTGACTCTAGTTCCGCCCCGGATGTGTTCCCAGTAGACATGACTGCATACAGCCACCAAAAGATGTTTACAGAATGTTCACAGCAGCTTTATTCAAAATAGCTAACAACTGGCCAAATGTCCATAAACACTGGACAGACTGGATAAATAAAATTGTGGTTAGTTATATAGTGGACTATTACACAGCTGTGTACAATAACATAGATAAACCCTCACAGACATAATGATGAGTAAAAGAAGTCAGATAATCAATAGATCTTATCAAGTCAGTAAAGGAATCCAGAAGGAGGGGGCTCCAGGAGAATGAGTCCACTCAGAAGTATGAAAACCACCAGAGCGTTAGAGAGTCGATCTTTTTGAGGACAGTGGTAGACAGGCTTTAATATGATCCCAATGAGGGCTTCCCTGGTGGTGCCGTGGTTAAGAATCCACCTGCCAATGCAGGGGACACGCGATCCCTGGTCCAGGAAGATCCTACATGCTGCGGAGCAACTAAGCCCGTGCGCCACAACTACTGAGCCTGTGCTCTAGAGCCCACAAGCCACAACTACTGAAGCCCATGCCCTCTAGGGGCCGCGTGCCGCAATTACTGAGCCCGCATGCTGCAACTATTGAAGCCCACGTGCCTAGAACCTGTGCTCCACAGCAAGAGAAGCCACTGCAATAAGCCCGAGCCCTGCAACGAAGAGTAGCCCCTGCTGTCACATCTAGGAATGAAGACCCAACGCAACCATAAAAAAAAAAAAAATTCTTAAAAAAAAAAAGATGATCCCAGTGATTCCCCTTCTGGTATCCATGCCTTTGTGTAATCCCCTCCCTTTCAGTGTAGACTGGACCTAGGGACTAGCTTTTTTTTCTCCTCCAGTTTTATTGAGATATAATTGACATATAACATTGTGAAAGTTTAAGATGTACAACATGATTTGGTATACATATGTAGTGAAATGATTACCACAATAAGATCAGTTAACACACCCATCACCTCACATAATTACCGTTTTTTATTTTTGGCCTCGAGGGAGGGAATGAGAACATGTAAGATTTAGCAACTCTCTTAGCAACTTTCACATATACAATATTATTAACTACAGATACCATAGTGTACATTAGATTTCCAGAATTTATTTATCTTATAATTGGAAGTTTGTGCCCTTTGACCAACATCTCTCCGTTTCCCCCACCTGCCAGCCCCTGCCAACCACCAAACAATTCTGTTTCTATGATTTCAGCGTTTTTAGATTCCACATGTGAGATTGTATAGTACACTTGACCCTTGAACAACACAGGCTTGAACTGCACAGGTCCACTTATATGTGGATTTTTTTCAATACACACATAGGACAGTAATACACGATCCTTGGTTGAATCTGTGGCTGTGAAACCTTGGATATGGAGGGCTGACTGTAAAGTTATATTTGGATTTTCGACTCCACAGGGGGCTGGTGCCCCTAACCCCTGCCTTGTTCAACGGTCAACAGTATTTGTCTTTCTCTGTCTGATTTATTTCATTTATCATAATGCCCTCAAGGTTTGTCCTTGTTGTCTCAAATGATAGGATTTCCTTCTTTTTTTGTGGCTGAATAATATTCCATTGTGGGTACATACCACATTTTCTTTATCCATTCATCCATGGACACATCCATGGACTAGCTCTAAGTAACAGAATATGTAATATGGGCTATTTCTTCTGAGATTAGGTTACTCAAAAGACTGTGACTTCCATTTCCCTCACTCTCTCTTATCCCTTGCTTTAAGGGAAGGTAGCAGCTTCTTATGGAGAGGTACAAGTGGCCAGGAACTGATGGATCCAGCCAACAGCCAGAGAGGACGTGAGGCCTGCCAACTGCCCTGTGAGTGAGCTTGAAAGAGGATTCTCTAGCCTTGAGATGCCTGCAGCCCCAGCCAACATCTTGACTGCATCCTGTGAGAGACCCTGATCCAGGGGACACAGCTAAATAACACCCAGATTCCTGACCCACAGAAACTATGAGAAAATAAGAGATTTTTGTTGTTGTTGTTTTAAGCTGCAAGTTTGGGGTAATTTGTTACCCAACAATACATAAATAATAGGACATCAATTACTCAAAATCACTATATAAAACTGAAATCTCTTGGCCAGCGGCAACCAGGAAAAATCTAGCAATCTCCAAGAACAGTGTGTTTCTTCTTAGAGACAGTGAGAATAACATACATGTATTTTTCTTTTAGTTTTGGCCACCAGGAAGCTCAGAGCCAAATTTATGGCTCGGTTTTAATAATTATGTGATACTCTATGGGCTGCTTGTCTGTGTTCTTTTTTTTAAAATTAATTAATTATTTTTCACTGCTGTCGGGTCTTAGCTGCAGCACGCGGGATATTTTGCAGTGGAGGGTGGGCTCTTCGCTTCATTGCAGTGCGTGCGCAGGCTTCTCTCTAGTTGTGGCATGCGGGCTTCTCTGGTTGTGGTGTGTGGGCTCCAGAGCGCTTGGGCTCTGTAGTTGAGGAGCGCAGGCTCAGTAGTTGTGGTGTGTGGGCTTAGTTGCCCCACTGCATGTGGGATCTTAGTTCCCCCACTGGGATGAACCAAAGTCCCCTGCATTGCAAGAAGGATTCTTTATTTGCAAGACGGATTCTTTTTCTTTTTTTAATTGGTCTGAGCCATTAATGCATTTTATTTATTTATTTATTCATTCATTCATTCATTTTTGGCTGCGTTGGGTCTTCGTTGCTGCACGTGGGCTTTCTCTAGTTGCAGTGAGTGGGGGCTACTCTTCGTTGCGGTGTGCAGGCTTCTCACTGCTGTGGCTTCCCTTGTTGTGGAGCACCGGCTCTAGGCACGCAGACTTCAATAGTTGTGGCTCGCCTGCTCTAGAGCACAGGCTCAATAGTTGTGGAGCATGGGCTTAGTTGCTCTGCTGCATGTGGGATCTTCCCAGACTAGGGATCGAACCCGTGTCCCCTGCAGTGGCAGGCAGATTCTTAACCACTGTGCCACCAGCAAAGTCCCTTGTCTGTGTTCTTACTCCTGGTCTTTTATTTATTTATTATAAATTTATTCATTTATATTTTTTGCTGTGTTGGGTTTTCTTTGCGGCGCGCGGGCTTTCTCTAGTTGCGGCGGGCTACTCTGTTGCGGTGTGCGGGCTTCTGATTGGGGTGGCTTCTCGTTGCGGAGCATGGGCTCTAGGCATGCGGGCTTCAGTAGTTGTGGCACGTGGGCTCAGTAGTTGTGGCGCACGGGCTTAGTTGCTCCGCAACATGTGGAATCTTCGCAGACTAGGACTCGAACCCATGTCCCCTGCGTTAGCAGGCGGATTTCCAACCACTGCGCCACCTGGGAAGCCCCTGGTCTTTTATTTTGATTTGTCTTTTTCTTAGTCCTGATTTTTTAGTTCATTTTTATACTTTACTATATTACACGAATTATGTTAAGCCATCTCAAATTCAGCTTACAGGGAAGCAAGGCATTCAGAAATAATGTTTTAAAAATAGTTAAGTTTGCACTTGTTGAACACGAAGTGAGTGGAGGTGATGCTGGGGAATATCAGGTAATGTAAACGTGGCTCTGGAGCTTGGCTCTGGAGCTCTGGGAAATGGCCAAGGCTAATTTGGATTGGGTCAGAAAATATCAAGTGATAATGACAAAAAAAAGGCAGAAAGTATGGCAATTGATTACCACCCGCAGGAGGTGGGGCCAAGGGCTTATCCAGTCACACACGGTGGTATCTTTGAAATTTATTCCTTTCACCGGGTACCCTAGGGCCCGCCCGCGCCACCGCTCCGCTCCGCTCCCCTCCCCTCCCCTCCCCTCCCCTCCCCTCCCAGAGCCCCGCCCTTCCCTTCCCATGGCCCCGCCCCTCCTTCGGCCCCGCCCGCTGCGCGCGCCGCACTGCCTCCGGCTCCGCCCCCCGGCCGGCCTCCCGGCCGGTTGCGCACTCCGTTCCCCACTCCGCGCCCGCGCGCGCCTTCCCCGCCCCGCCAGGATCTCTCCTTTTGGGGCGGTTGGGCCGCGCGCCTGTGGGGGCGGGGCCCGGAGGAGGCGGTCGAGCCAATGGGGCGCGGCGGCGGCGGCGGCGGCGGTGGCGGCGGCGGCGGAGGCGGTAACGGTAGCGGCGGCGGCTGGGTCGGGCCCCGACGGGCGGCGGCGGCTGAGGTGGAGGCGGAGGCAGGCGGCGGCGGCGGCGGCGAAGGAGGCGGCGGCGGCGGCGGAGGGGGGAAGATGGCGGCGCCCGTCCTGCTGAGAGTGTCGGTGCCGCGTTGGGAGCGGGTGGCCCGGTATGCAGTGTGCGCCGCCGGGATCCTGCTCTCCATCTACGCCTACCACGTGGAGCGGGAGAAGGAGCGGGACCCCGAGCACCGGGCCCTCTGCGACCTGGGGCCCTGGGTGAAGTGCTCTGCCGCCCTTGCCTCCAGGTAGCCCGGCTAGGGGGAGCGGGCCGGGAGCGGCCGAGCGGGGCGAGGGCGGGGGCTGGGGGTGGGGAGCGCGCGGCGGGAGCTCGGGCCTGGGGGGCGGTGGGGATCGGGCCGCGAAGGGACCGACGGCGCCGTGAGCCTGGCCGGGAGCCTTGGCCGGGGCCGGGGGGCGGCGGCCGGGGTGGGGCGGCCCGAGTGCAGGCCGCCGAGGCTGAGGTGGCGGGGCCGCGAGACCGGCAAGGAGGGATGAGGTGGCAGAGTGCAGCCGCGAGGCCGGAGCGGACCGGGGGCAGTTGGGCAGGCTGGGGCCGGGCTCGGAGGGAGCAAGCGGGGTTCGCGGAGGGTGGGTCCCGGCCGGCTTGACAGATTTAGTGGTTCTCGCCCGGGAAGGCGAGTCGGGGGTGTGGGAGCCTGCCCGAGGGAGCCATGAGGTCAGTGTCCACCCCTCGTCTGGGGTCGCTGCTGCTGCCCAAGGCTGTACGGCCGGCGTGGGCTCGGGGTTTGCATTTCCCACTGTCTTCCCGGTGTTAGGACAGGTGTTTCCGTGGTCAGGCCTCTTTGTACTCTGTAGCGCTAATGAGAATTTGCAGACTTCTTGAGACAGTGACATTTGCGGGCAAACAAGAATTTGACCCTACTCTGGAAGGAGATACCTGCACTTAACATATCTGATTTCTTGGATTCCCCCTCGTATATTTCAGTGTGCCCGCGAGGGGGGAATGGCCTGAGTTTGGATCTGGTCTAAGCATAATTTGAGTAAAATACGAGTATGTCATGTGTAATGATGATGTTTGGGGCATTAGGGTGCCATTTAAACGTTGTTGGTTATTATAATGGTATACCCACCGAAGCTTAAAAATACACGCATTGCTAAACTGGAGGGATTGGTTTGTTTTACTGATACTTTTAGGTTTTTAAAAATGTTGTAGTCGATTTATCTGTTACACTTTATTTTCTGCATTAGATTTTTCTGGGTAAGTTACTTTGAAAAAAAGAGGAATTTACATCTTAAAAGTGGCTGCTCTTTTTTTTTTAATTGAGGAGGGTTCATTTTTTAAAAGTAGAAATAGTGAAAGAAATTATTTCACAATTGATAAGTTATAATTTTAATAGAGACATTACTATGCCTAATATTTTGAGTTTGTTAACAGTAGTCACATTTGAGCAGTTTCTTCCTCTCACATTGTTCTGTAAATTACTACGTAGACAGTAATGTATAGCTCACTAGTTTATTTTGACCTACATATTGGTGATTACATGAACGACCTAGCACTGGAGTTTGTCTTGTTACTATTTACAAATTTCAGACTGCTGATCTTTTCCACTTTGACAGCCTTCTTGGTGAGCCACGTACTCTTTCTCATTTGCTCTTAAACCAAAATCCTGTAGCTTTTTAGTGGAAAAATAGTCATCATTATTGCTACATTAGACATAATGTCTTTAAAATGTAGATACCAGTTAACAGTTAAAATATGTCAATGTGACAAAACCTCACATTTGTTGTTGGGTATTTTGAACCAAGTTAATAGACCTAATAGACTCTCAGATATTCTTTGAGAATCACTGAGTGTATTTTATACAAACATTTTTATATTATTTTCACTATCCATTGGAAAGGACTTTTATATTTAAAGTACCTTGCACCCAAAGTTAGCTAACTAAATATATAATAAAAAGACTAAGCAGCAGTGTATTTCAGGTATTTGAAAAAAGGAATAAAAATAACTTTTGATATTAGATTAATATGGAATTTAAGCAGAATTATTACCAATTTTAGCTTTGGAAACACTATAGTCTATCATAACTTTAACTAGACCTTTTAACATTTGGACTTGGAAAGAGTGCTTTATGTTATCCAGACTGTATGTTTAAGTTCTTAATATTGGCTTTCCTTTAAAAAAGCGTGTTTTTGAACCATGTAATAAGTATAGATTATAAATATTTTCAGTTATGTATCCTGCAAGGTCCAGGTTTTTGTGTTCTGATGTCTGTTTAATAAAGCACCATAAGATAATATAAATAACATCAAGTGAGATTATATATAAAGTATATGTGTAAGACTAAAAATATCTGGATCTCTTTATAGTTTTAAGTGTGAATTTAATATGTTGTGACTGACACTAATGTTTAATTGCGTAGCTGTGTACATAGAATATTTTAAATTTGATGCTCACTAAAGGAAGATAGGTAAGAAATAAGACATGCTAATAAGAGGAATAAATAGCTTATTTGCTGTGTACACAATAAAATTCAAGAAATTTAGACAGTTTGACCAACCTGTTTATAAACTGCTTGCAAAACCATATATATCAATACATATATACATTATATATATAAACTATATATATTATATATATATGATGGAGATACAGAAATTTGGAAATTAAAGTGGCTTGAGTCTAATTTATAGATCAATTTTCTTTTGGAAGTAGGTAGACTAAACATAATTAAAAGTTTTTATTTTGTCAAAGTGAAAAAGGCTTTAAATAAAAGCAGATTATTGGAGACCTCAAGTTGTAGTTCTTTTTATTTGACTTAAGTATTGATTGCCAGTTAGCAGTAGTAGTAAAAAAGTGACTATTTTATTTATTTAAAAAATTTTATTATTATTATTTTTGGCCATGCCACAGGGGCATGTGAGATCTTAGTTTCCTGACCAGGGATCGAACCCACGCCCCCTGCATTGGAAGTGTGGAGTCTCTTTTTTTTTTTTTTTGCGGTAAGCGGGCCTCTCACTGTTGTGGCCTCTCCCGTTGCGGAGCGCAGGCTCCGGACGCGCAGGCTCAGCGGCCATGGCTCACGGGCTCAGCCGCTCCGCGGCATGTGGGATCTTCCTGGACCGGGGCACGAACCTGTGTCCCCTGCATTGGCAAGCGGACTGTCAACCACTGCGCCACCAGGGAAGCCCGAAGCGTGGAGTGTTAACCACTGGACCGCCAGGAAAGTCCCAAAGTGTGACTATTTTAGGAACAGAAAGTTTGAGCCCAGGTTTGAGTAGAATTAAAGATAAAGCATGAGAAAAATTAACCAATGAAATCCTGAGGAAGGTTCTCTGCCAGAATCCAGCGTTAACTCATGTGATTTTGGATTGCTGAAACTCACTTTATTCTCATTTCTTAATCCTTAAGAGTTCTAATCCAAATAAAGTAGAGATTAATGAGAGAATCTTGAGGGCTATATGTGTGTGTGTGTGTAAGTCCTCTATTATTTTGGGAGGCATCATTGTCTAAGGAAGTAGTTCCCAGATTTTTGGATTTCAAAAGAAGTATTCCCCCCCAAATTGGGAGGCTGCAATAGAGGTGCCAGTTTGTTCTGCTGGCTGGCTATAGTCAATAAAAACAGCAACAGTAACCCATACCACTATCTGCTGTCACTGTCATTTCATTGTAAGTAAGGATATTTTAACTCAAATAATTAGAAAGAACTGAATCTCAGTATGAAAGATCTTTAAATTGAATCACTTAGGTTTATTAAAAAGTTTACTTTCTTCTCATTTTTCCTCATTTTTATTTAAATTACTAAAAGCTTGTTGCAAGTCTGCACCAGCCTGCCTGCTAATCCCTGTCCAGTGCACTAAGTTCAGATCCAAAGGTTCTGGGTGGACTCCTAGCTCGTCCACTTGTTAGACTGTGGCCTCAAGCTAGCCACTCATCTTCATGGAGCTACAGTTGCTTCTTGGTTAAATGGGGATATTAAAACCTACTTTGCCAGATTAATGGGTAGGATTAAGGAGGATACATGGAATAAATAAATGGATGATACTTGAAATAAAGTATGTACTCGATTAGTTACAGCTGTTATTGACTGGAGGTGGTATGATTATTTTTTTGCAATGTCTGATCATAAACGCCTTTAAATAGTACAAGTTACTTGTCTTAGGTGTAGTCATTTATGTATTTTAAATGTAAATTGTTTTAGAGTACTTTATTGCTCACTCCATGGCATAGTATAAAGACTTAAAATCCATTTAAAACAACTCCAAAAGTGTGGCAAGAGACACAAAATAATGTGTAGAATATTCTTTATAGGTATTTCCTATACGTTGCATTAGACCCCTTCTAAGAAGAGCTTTTATGTAAGAAAAAAATGATTTTGAAAGATGAAGAGGCTTGACAATTCAGGTCCTCAAAAAGTTGCCTTATTTCGCAAAATGTTGGACTAGTACCCCTCTCATGTCTTAAAAATAGTACCATCTGTTTACTACCCCCCTCTTTGAGACACATTTTTAGAATTAGAATAGAACCTAGGAATCTGTGCTGCCCCTTGCTTAGTTCAGCTAGACTCAGAGGTTAAATGACTTGTGCAAGGTAACACAGTTAATGGCAGATTGGGACTAGAAGCCTGGCTTCCAGAGTACTTGTTTAGAGGGACCACCACCCCACCCTCCTCCATTTTTAAAATTAAATTCTTATATAGGTAATATATTCACTGCTTCAAGTTTGAAAGATACTAAAGCATATATAGTGAACCGTCCCCTTCAGAACCCTGCTCCCAGACTTGCAGTTCTCCCTTTCCTTAAGCAGACATGAAACTTTACAGAGCCATTTTATGCATATACAAGCATAAATATGACCATATTAGTCTCCCCATTTTTTACACATAAAACTACCATATTCTATGTTCTGATCTGTACTTTACTCTTTGCTAGCATTCTTTCCATCACCACCATACTTTTAAGTGCTTACATTCATATTTGGTGAATGTTAATAACTGCTACCACTATGTTAAAAACAATTTGTTCTACTGGTTAGTTTTGACCAAGATGAATTTAATAAATAAAATACAGGTTCTTACGTGACCATTGTTTCTTGGTATGGAAATTTCAGAAGCAGTATGGACTTCAAAGAATGTAAGGGGAATAGAGGGATATCACAAAGAGGTGAACTTGGATTGCCATGCATTAGAGATAGTTGTTAATACTTGGATAATGTTTACTGTGTACTAGGCAGTGTTCTAAATGCAGTTTATTTAATTCTCACAGCTGTCCTGTGAGGCACTTTTATCACCATTTTACAGATGAGAAAATTGAAGCACACAGAATGTAAATGAAACTTGATTTAGATAGTACAGTGGCAGAGGCCACATTTTAACCCAGGCAATCTGGCTCTTTACCACTACTTTAAATTCCATTTGATCTGATTTTGATATAGTGATACCCATATCAGCCAAATTTTTAAAAATATGCAAACATCTATGCTTTTTTTTTTGCACCTGTATGTTTGCGTTTTAGCTTTCACTTATTGGGAGCAATCTTTTTGGAAAAGCAAGAACATTACTCTGAAGGCACGGTATTCAAGAAGTAAATCCCTGGAGTGTTTGCCTTCTAAGCCTAAACTTGTGAAGATAAGGCATTTGTCACACCTAGTGAGTGAACAGGTATACAGTGGGGTGAGCTATCAGGAAGACCTAACAGAATAGCCGAGAGAAGAAAGATAAAGTGGATCTACGTACCTGGAGGTGTAGAGGGGAGGGGAAAATGTTAGTATGAATTTGTACTGGGGTGGGGTAGTCCTTCCTGAGAGAGGTGTTGAGTCATAAGGACCTACTGCATAGAGAAACAGAAGAATTGGGCCTGGGGTGTGGTGGGGTTAAGTCACCAGAACCAGGAATTTAAGAGGAATTCATTTCCTTGATGATTTGGAAGGATTCTAGGAAACAACATGAGGAAAGGCAGAAAACGGTGACCATTTTGAGGGGAATAGCAAATGGTCATATTTGAATGTAATGTAGATTTACCTGGGTTGGGAGAGGACTGGAATCTAGATCTTGGCCAGAAGAATGCAAAACCAGGCATTCTTGTAAGCCACGTGTTCTTGTAAACATAGATAACAAGCACTGTGCCTTGGGTTTCTCTTCTGTACAGTGTTTGTACTAGATTGCACTAGACTTGTATTAGATTATCAATTTTTAAAATTCATCCCCCAGAATCCTAGTTCTGTGGTGGTACAACAGGGATTTCATAAGCATTTGAGTCACATTTTTAACATTGTAAACTTTAAAACATTATAAACATTTATATACACTCAGATGTATCTCATGCTAAATTTTACATTAGAGACCGCTGATTTGTACTGCCGGGTTATCTAGGTAAAAAAAATATTCAATCATAAAAGGTTGCAGTCTATATGGTTGCATTATATAACATTATTGAAATAACAAAATTATAGAGATGGAGAATAGCTTAGCTGTTGCTGGGAGTTAGGAATGGGGGAAGGGGTGGTTAAGGAGGCAGCACGAGAGAGCTTTGTGGGGAGGGAACAGTTCTGTATCTCAGCTGTGGTTACTCAAAGCTACAAATGTGATAAAATTGCATAGAACACACACACAACACACACACACACACACACACACACACACACACGAATGTAGAAGTGGTGAAATATGAGTAAACTCTGTACCAAGGTCAGTTTCCTGGTTATGATCTTACACTAGAGCTATGTAGGATATTACCATTGAAGGAAGTTAGGTGAAGGGTCCTCAGGACCTTCCTGTACATTTTTTTGAAAATTCCTGTGATTTATAACTTTTAAAAATAAAAGTAAAAAAGAAAAAAAAAGTAGTGTATTTAGGGTGTTTGAGGGGAAATAAGCAAAAAGAAAAAATGAAAATTCTCCATAACGCCAACAGCCAGATAACAATCCTTATAATAGTGTTTCTTGCTTTCTTTGTGCCTATACTTGAATTTTTAAAATTTTTATTGATTGGAAAGATTGTAGCTTTACACTGGTCTTTTAAAAATTCAGATCAGTCCTTATTTGCTTTTGTAAAATTATATGAGCAAGTTTGCTCCTATAGACAACTCTCATTGCATTGTGCAATAACATGTGACTGCCTTATGTATAATGCCTTGATGTCATGATTAGTATATATTTTAAGATTTTTATTTTTTACCAAAATATTTGTGGTTACCAAGTATTCTCATTCCTAATATTATTAGAGGTTTAACTTAGAAATGTTCTACTTGGACTTCCGGACAGGTGTAATAAAATCCTCAGATAGCATTTATGTGCTGTTTTTTAAAGAATCACAAAAACTCTTATTTGCAATTGCTACTCTCTGTGAATCAGGTTTTTCTTGATACTGGGCAGTCAAACAAAACAAATTCGACTGCCCTAATCATCCATAATTTGAAGTTTGTATTCACCAGAAGAGCTTCATTGTAAATGTTATAAATTTGAGCTTTTCAAATACACTAATACAATGCAATACTGCTTTAATCTGTTTCTCATATCATAGATCCATTTAAATTTTCATTTACAAAAAAGTTCTTTTGCTAAACAACATTTTTAAATACCCTGGATTATGATCTATAAAGTTTCTTTTGTTGTTAGCACCTGTAACTTAGGGGCATTTCAAGGATGCTGTTGTCACTGTTGTGTGATTATTGACCTTTTAAAGACCATCATTGTGTTTGAGAAGTAAAATGGAAAATCCATGACAAAATAGGAATTAAGTGGAGTATATTCAACATCACTTTGTCTTAGGAGTTTGATTTATTTCCTCCTCTGCTTTGTGCTAATAGTTACTATCACAGACTCTAGAGCAAGTGTAACTGGGTTGAAACCTTGGTTCCATAACTTGATCTCGTCGCAGTTTCCTCCTCCGTAAAATGAGGATAATAATAGCGTCTAACTCAGGATTATTGTATGAAGTGCACCAATGCACCAATACCTGTAAATGGTCTTAGCACAGTGCCAGGCACAGAAGTAAGTGCTCATAAAACTTAGCTCTTATTTTAAAATACGGTTGAGATCATACTGTACGTACTTTATATCTTTTCTCCTCATCTAACATGTCACAACTATTTTCTTATGTCATTAAAAATTCCACCAGTAATGTAAGAGAATGTCAAGTGCCCTGTACCCCTGCCATATTGGGCATTCTCATTTTTTAGACCTTTATCAGTTTCATGTATGAAAAATGAAACTCTCATTGTTTTGACTTGCATTTCCCCCCAAGGTATAAGTAAGGTTTAATGTTTTTCACATTTTATTAACTGTTTGCCTTTCTTCTCCAGTCTTGCCTGTATAGATCTTAGAATTTTTATATTGATTTAGACAAATGCTTTATATACTTAAAGGATATGAATATTTTATATTTGTTAATATTTTTGCCAGTTTAGTTCAATTTCATTAATTTTTGCAGTACTATGGGTTTTTTTAAAAATTTATTTATTTTTATATTTATTTTTTTTTGGCTGTGTTGGGTCTTCATTTCTGCGTGAGGGCTTTCTCTAGTTGCGGCAAGCAGGGGCCACTCTTCATCGCGGTGTGCAGGCCTCTCACTATCGCGGCCTCTTGTTGCGGAGCACAGGCTCCAGACGCGTAGGCTCAGTAGTTGTGGCTCACGGGCCTAGTTGCTCCGCGGCATGTAGGATCTTCCCAGACCAGGGCTCGAACCCGTGTGCCCTGCATTGGCAGGCAGATTCTCAACCACTGCGCCACCAAGGAAGCTGGGTTTTTTTTTTACGTATATAAAATTTAATTATTTTTCTTTTTAATTTTTTCTTATAGGTTTTAAGTTTAGAAGGGCATTTCTCATTCTGATATCTGATGAATTTATAATTTCTCTTAGTTTTGAAAAATTAATTTCTTAATCATCTAGAATGTAGCTTATCAGGTGTTAGATGAGTCTGTAACCTAATTTTTGTACAGACATATGTTTAATGGGCATTCATATTCCTTCTGGATATTGCCTGTTCATGCCTTTGCCCAATTTTTCCCTGCAGTGTTGTCGTTTTTTCTTATTGGTTTGCAGGAATTCTTTAGATATCAAAGTAGTTAATCCTTTGTTATATGTATTACAGATATTTTCTCCTAGTTTCTCACTTG
This sequence comes from Lagenorhynchus albirostris, assembly GCF_949774975.1. Lineage (NCBI taxonomy): Eukaryota > Metazoa > Chordata > Mammalia > Artiodactyla > Delphinidae > Lagenorhynchus > Lagenorhynchus albirostris. The sequence continues at coordinate 73,087,564 of NC_083109.1, forward strand.
TCTTTTAATTTCATTTATGGTATTATTTTTTTTTTTTTTTTTGCGGTACACGGGCCTGTCACTGCTGTGGCCTCTCCCGTTGTGGAGCACAGGCTCCGGGCGTGCAGACTCAGCGGCCATGGCTCACGGGCCTAGCTGATCCGCGGCATGTGGGATCTTCCCGGACCGGGGCACGAACCCATGTACCCTGCATTGGCAGGCGGACTCCCAACCACTGCACCACCAGGGAAACCCATTTATGGTATTTTTATTCATACAGAAGTTTAAACTTTTTATGTGGTCCCATCTTCGACTTCTTTGTAGCTTTTGAGTTTTTTTGTTTTTTCTTTAATCTTGTTTATCAAAATCTCTACCATCCCAAGTTTTTTTTTTTTTTAAGATTTTTTTTTTGTGATGTGGACCATTTTTAAAGTCTTATTGAATTTGTTACTATATTTCTTCTGTTTTATGTTTTGGGTTTTTTGGCTGCAAGGCATGCAGGATCCCAGCTCCCCGACCAGGGATCAAACCCTCCTGCATTGTTTTTTTTTTTTTTTTTTTTTTTTGCAGTACGCGGGCCTCTCACTGTTGTGGCCTCTCCCGTTGCGGAGCACAGGCTCCAGATGCGCAGGCTCAGCGGCCATGGCTAACAGGCCCAGCCGCTCCGCGGCACATGGGATCTTCCCGGACCGGGGCACGAACCCGTGTCCCCTGCATTGGCAGGCGGACTCTCAACCACTGCGCCACCAGGGAAGCCCCTGCATTGTTTTTGTTTTTGCTTTTTTTTTTTTTTTGCAGTACGCGGGCCTCTCACTGTTGTGGCCTCTCCCGTTGCAGAGCGCAGGCTCTGGACGCGCAGGCTCAGCAGCCATGGCTCACGGGCCCAGCCGCTCCGCGGCATGTGGGATCTTCCCGGACTGGGGCACGAACCCGTGTCCCCTGCATCGGCAGGCGGACTCTCAACCACTGCGCCACTAGGGAAGCCCAAACCCTCCTGCAGTGGAAGGCGAAGTCCCAACCACTGGACTGCCAGGGAAGTCCCAAGATTTTCTTTCTTATAAATTTATTTATTTATTTATGGCTGTGTTGGGTCTTCTTTGCTGCACGCGGGCTTTCTCTAGTTGTGGCGAGCGGGGGCTGCTCTTCGTTGCGGTGTGCGGGCTTCTCATTGTGGTGGCTTCTCTTGTTGCGGAGCACGGGCTCTAGGCACGTGGGCTTCAGTAGTTGTGGCTCGCGGGCTCTAGAGCACAGGCTCAGTAGTTGTGGTGCACGGGCTTAGTTGCTCTGCAGCATGTGGGAATTTCCCGGACCAGGGCTCGAACCCTGTGTCCCCTGCACTGGCAGGCAGATTCTTAACCACTGTGCCACCAGGGAAGTCCCCCAAAGATTTTTTTTAAACTCTTGTATGTTATATTTGAAATTTGTTTTTTCATATTTAACTCTTTTAGTTTGTGTGGAATTTACTTTTTTGTCGGATGTGAGGTAGGGATCTAACGTACTTTTTTTTTAATTGATAAGCTTTTGCCTAATTCCACTTATTGACTTGTCCACATTTGAAATGGTGCAAGAATTTCCTTATATACATAGGGCCTCTTTCTGGACTCTCAGTTCAGTTCCAGTGATTTGTTTGTGTATGTTTCTGCAGAATTCCATTACCACAGCCCCCCTTTCCCCTGTAGCTTTATATAATACAGTTTGATACCTGATAGAGCAAATATGCTCATTTTCAAATTTTTCTTGGCTGTTCTCATGCATGTATTGTTTCAGGTGAATTTTAGAATTTACTTTGATAAGCTCTAAAAAAAATCCCATTGACATTTTGATTAGAATTGTACTGAATTTATAGGTGATTTGGGAAGGAGACAACCTTCACTAAAATCTTTGTATCAAGGAACAAACATATTGCGACTTTCTACTTGTTCTGGAGTTGCTAATCTGATGCCATTTTAACCAAATGCCCATTGTGGTTTTGTTTTGTTTTGTTTTGTATGTGATTTATGTGGTGCTAGAAATTGAGAAATTTTATGATGGCATTCCGGTGGGATCCAGGAATACTAGAATTCCCTCCAGTCCACAGCCATTATTTTCAGGTCTATAGGGTCCCTAAGAGAGAGGTTTATATTTGTACCGGCAATGAAAAACCAAAATACTTTGCATCTTGAGTAGGACTTGGGCATCAAACTCTAAGAGAGAAGACTGGAATGAACCCAGCTGCTTCATGTGGAGATGCTGTTTTTCTCAATTTAGTTAAGCTTCATTTGTTTCAAACTGAAACAGGCCATGGGATGGACATCCTCCATCTCCCCAGTTTTCAAACGTGGCTAGATCTTTCCCTTACGATGTGGGCAAAGCTGCTCTAACTCATTCCTATCAGTGCTCAGGGCCTTGTAACCAGAGAGAGCCCATTTGCCCTGGCTGACTGCTGATCTGGTCTTGGCCACCTGCCTCTGGCCTTTTCTGCCCAAGTAGTAGGTTTGGCCCTGGCTGTCACTTGGAATAGAGGAAGTCCTCTCTTGAAGGCGTCTCATACCACTTCAGTCACATGGAAGAAGCAGAAAAATGAGCCCGCACGTGTGTACTGACCTCTTCATGGTGATTCTACCCAGTAGCACACAGACCTATCAGTGCTCCCAAATCTGTCTTCTTCCTTCCTGAGAGTCAGGGAGAAGAGTGAGAGGGGCCTTAATTCCTCACTTCTAAAGATAACACAAAAACTTGCAACCATTCTCAGAAGCATTGGTTTTCTCTCTGGGTGTTGCTTCTCTCAAATCAGCCAGAGAGAGGTGGAGTAAAAACTGGCTTGCTGAGTATTGCACATAACCCATATGTTTTCTTAACTATGCATCAACCTGCAGTGAATGACTAATTACTCATGAGATGTTCTCTTCCTTTGCTTAATGGTTCATGACACGTTCTTGATTGTCCTCCCGCCGCTCGATTCCTTCTCAGTTTTCTTTACCGGTTTATCATCCTCTACCTGCCCATTAAACGCTGACATACCAGGAATCAGCCGTACACCCTCTCGTCAGTCTTCTTTCCCTAAACAATCACATCCCTGCCCATGATTTCACTTACAGATGAATCCAAAATTTATATTTCTAGCCTGGACCTCTCCTTTGAGCTCAAGTTCTGCATATGTAATTGCCTGTTGGACATCTCTGCTTGGATGTCTCAAAGGAACTATTAAATTCACCATGTCCAAAGTTTAATTCATATTCTTCCCCTGAAATGCTGTTTCCTGTCTCAGTGAAAGGCATCCCACCCAAACAGTTGTGCAAGTCAGCAACCCGGGCGTTTTCCTTGGTTGCCTTTACTAACCCCCACCCCAACCCAATCAGTCACCAGGTCCAGTTGACTTTTTTAAATCTTTTTTCTGATTTGTAACCTTTTTGGTTTTGTTCTGTTACATACAGAAAAGTCATTGATCTGTGCATCTTGTTTTGATGTGGTGGTTATAAAGCATAAGCCTTGTAACCAACATTCAGGTCATTAAACAGACAATTTTCAGCACTGCAGAAAGCCCTCCTTATGAAGTATACTTCTCCTTCACTAGAATAAGCTCTGCCCTGACTTTTATGATAATCACTTTCTTTTCTACCTAAGGTTGCACCCGAACTTGGTAGCTTAGTTTTGCCTGCTTTTTCAACCTTATATAAATGAACCATTCATTTTGTATTCTTTACTCTGGCTGCTTTCATTCAACATTATTTTGTGAGATTCATCTGTGTGTGATGGAGCTGTAGTTTGTCACCGCGGTACGCGGTATTTTTTTTTGCGGTACGCGGGCCTCTCACTGCTGTGGCCTCTCCCGCTGCGGAGCACAGGCTCCGGACGCGCAGGCTCAGCGGCCATGGCTCACGGACCCAGCCGCTCCTCGGCATGTGGGATCCTCCGGGACCGGGGCACGAACCCGCGTCCCCTGCATCGGCAGGCGGACTCTCAACCACTGCGCCACCAGGGAAGCCCAGCGGAATGTTCTTTTATACAAATATATCACGGTTGATTGTTTTGCTCTTTTTTTTGGATGGGTATTTAAATTGTTTTTACTTTGCAGCAATTATGAATAATACTGCTGTGAACACTTCTGTGATTCTTCAGTTTTAGTTGGTAATGCCAGACTATTTTTCAAAGTCATTGCACTAGTTTAGATTCCTACCAGCAGTGTATGAGAATTCCTGTTATTCCACCTCTTTGCCAAGCCTTGGAATTGTCAATCTGTTAAAGTAACCATTCTGGTTTATATGTAATGGATTTTTTTTGTGTAATTTGAGGTATATGTCATATCCAATAAGTTGCAAAAATCTTAAATGTACAGCTTGAAGAATATTTTACATATGCATGTACCATATCCATATGAAGATATAGAACATTTCCATCACTCCAGAAAGTTCTCTCATACTCCTTTCCAGTCAGAAGCTATTATTCTGACAAAACTGTTTTGACTTCTACCACTATAAATTTGTTTTGCCTGTTCTTGAACTTCATGTAAATGGGTTTGTAACAGTATAAACTCTTTTGTGTCAGGCTTCTTCTGCCCAGCATAATAATGTTTTTTGCAATTCATCCAAGTTGTTGGTTTTATTAGTTATTCTTTTTTTACTGCTTAGTCCCATTTTATGATTATCATTTTCTTATTGATTATTGTTTCTAAGTTTGGCTATTGTGAATTAAGCTGCTATGAATATTCTCATGCACATCTTTCTATATATACATACTCATTTCTCTTGACTATATATCGAGGAGTAGATTTTGGGGCATCAGGTAGGCGTTTAATTTTATTAGAAACTACAGAACAGTTTCCCAAAGTGGTTGTACTACTTAACACTCCTCTTTGGTTTTAATTTGCATTCCCTTGATTACCAGTAGGGTTGAACAGCCTTTCGTGTGTTTATTGACCATCGTCTTTTCGAAAGGCTGATTAAAGGCTTATTAAAGTCATTTGCCCATTTTTCTATCTGGTGTTCTATCTTTGTCTTATTTGTGTGTGTGTGTGTGTGTGTGTGTGTGTGTGTGTGTGTATTCAGATACTCATATTGCAGATATCTATCCTCTTCCACTCTTTGGCTTGCCTTACCTTTTCATTTTCTTAAAGGTATATTTGGATTAACAGAAATTCTTAATTTTAATGTAGTTAAGTATGTCAGTCTTTTCCTTTATAATTAGAACTTTTTGTATCCTGGTGATGAAGATATATTCTATATTATTTTCTGTTAGGTTTTGCCTTTCACATTTAGATCAACAATCTATGTGGAATTTTTTTAATGGTGTGAGATAGGGGTCAGTTTAATTCTTTTCCTGTATGACTGTCTAGTTACTGTTATTGTGGCACCACTTTTTAAAATGTCCATTCTCCCCTGCTCTGTAGAGTCACTTTTGTCATAAATCAGCTGATTGTATGTACGAGGATTTGTCTGGGCTCTCTTCTTCCATTTTTCTATTTTGTCTGTCCTTATGCCAAAGTGCCATTGTCTTAAATAGTCTATTTCAGTAGTTCTCCTGGGACCATTTAGGGTCCCTGAGACCCTTTAAGGGGGTCTCTGAGGTCAAAACTATTTTCGTAGTAATAGTAAGATGTTATTTGCCTTATTCACTCTCATTCTCTCATGAGTCTACAATAGGTTTTCCAGAGGATGCATGACATGTGATATTGAAATAGATTGAATAAAGGAGCAGATTTGAGAATCCAGCTGTCTCCTATTAAGCCAGATATTAAAGAGATTTACAGAAATGTAAAGCAGTGCCACTCTTCCTGCTAAATATTTTTGTTTTGGAAAACAGTTATTTTTCATAAAGTTATTTCTGTTAGCATGTAATGGGTTTCTTATTATTTTTAAATGAATAAATAAATATTTCAGAATTTTCTGCTTCAGTTTCAAATGTGAAAAAAAATAAACTCACATAAACTAAAGCTCTTTAGAGTTTCAATAACTTGTAGGAGTATAAGACCAAAAAGTATGAGAATTACTACTCTAGTTTTATAAATCTTGATATGCAGTAGATAATTCTTGGTTATTTTGAGCCCCTTGCATTTGCATATACATTTTAGAATCAGCTTGTGAGGTTCCACAATGATGAGTTTAGTGGTAATCGAAATCTTTATACCGATGAGTCTTCCAATTCATGAGTATTTTCTCTCCATGTGTTTTGGTCTTCTTTAATTTTTTTCTCAATAATGTTTTATAGATTTCTAAAAAGAGGTTTTGCATATCTTCCTAACAGAATTTTTGAAGAGAAAAAGGTAATTTAACAATAGGCATAAAATAAAAATCCTCAGCATTATGTCATAGCTGGGCAATGTCTTATTTTTTAGTGCTACATAAAAATAATTGTAAATCTTACATCGAAGGTATCTTTTTTTAAAAGTTTTTATTGGAGTATAGTTGATTTACAGTGTTATGTTAGTTTCACATCGAAGGTATCTTGAAGTTTATAAAATATAATCTGTAAACTCAGTGTAATAACAATATCTCAAACAGGGTTTTCAAAACTTGATTCTAAAGTTCATATGAAAGGACATATGTGGAATTTTAAGAATTATGAAAACCAGTGTTCATGAAGGAGGTATTAATGCTATTAAAGTCTGTGTTAAAGCTAAAGTAATTAAGAATATCAGAGTAGACAAGTTATCACTGGACAGAGTTGAGAGTACTTAAGTGGCCTCATTTATAGAAATGTTATATATGATAAGGATGAAAACAATTCTTCAGTAAATAGTATGGGGTCAACTGAGTAGCTATTTGGGAAAAAAAGCTAGCTTGCTATCTCACTTTAAAAAAGAAAACCTTTGGGCTTCCCTGGTGGCGCAGTGGTTGAGAGTCCGCCTGCTGATGCAGGGGACACGGGTTCGTACCCCGGTCCGGGAAGATCCCACATGCCGCGGAGCGGCTGGGCCCGTGAGCCATGGCCGCTGAGCCTGCGCGTCCGGAGCCTGTGCTCCGCAACGGCAGAGGCCACAACGGTGAGAGGCCTGCGTACAGCAAAAAAAAAAAAAAAAAGAAAAACTTTTATTGAGATACAATTCACAGGAAAGTATGCATACTTTAAGGGACCAACTCAACAAATTTTTATGTATGTATACACAAAGTACTCACCGCCTCAATCAAGATATAGACTATCTCCAGCATCTCAGAATTCTCTGTTATGCTCTTCCCAGTCAATACCGCCTCCACCAGTGATAACCACTATTCAGACCTCTATCCATAGATTAGTTTTGCCTGGTTTTGATGTTCAAATAAAGCGAATCATATAGTATGTCTTCTTTTGTGTCTAGCTTCTTTTGCTTAACATTATGTCTGTGAGATTTATTTATGTTGCATGTAGCAGTTCTTTTTTTACTCGTGTTGTATTATGTTGTGTTAATATGCCACCCTTTATTCTGTTGATAGAAATTTTGGTTGTTCATATTTTTGTGGGTAAAATGAATAAAACTGCTGAGAACATTCTTGTACATGTTTGTGGGGGGAGCACAAGTGCTCATTTTCTGTTGGAATTGAGTGGAAATGCTGGGTCATAGGATATGTGTATGTTTAATTTTAGTATATATTGCCAAACAGTTTTCCAGAGTGACTGTACCAGCTTATACCCATCAGCAACGTATGACAGTTCCAGTTGCCCTAAGTGTTGCAGAACCCCAGAAACCATAAAGAAGAAAAAGTTGATGAATTCACATAAAGACAGATAAAACCTATGTGTGGCAAAAACTAGCATAAAACAAAGTTGGAACTCCAAAGATAAACTGGGAAAAAAATTTGCCATGCATCATATTTAAGGAGCTAATTTTCTTTAAAAAGAAAAATCAGAAAATCTGGGAGTCCTTTTAAATCAATTCAGAAAAGACCAACAACTCAGTAGACAAGTGGGACAGGACATTCAAAGACAGTTGAAAGTAAAAACAAATAATTTTAAACAGGAAATGATCCCCAGTTTCAATCATAATAAGAGAAAAGCAAATTGAAAGTATATTGAAAGCATTTTTAATATATATGATTGGCAAAGAAAAAAGTTTGATTAATGTAGCTAAGACGTAGAGAAATAGCTACTTCCATTTAGTAATGATAGGATTCTAAACTATGTAGAGCAGACGATATCCATTAAAATTAACAATGCATGTACCTCAAGAGTAATATGGATAAATTGTGATGTATTACACAATGGAATATTACAGAGAGAAAGAATGAATGAATTACAGGACTTCCCTGGCTGTCCAGTGGTTAAGATTCCGTGCTTCCAGTGCAGGGGGCGCGGGTTTGATCCCTGGTCGGGGAACTAAAATCCCACATGTCCTGTGACGCAGCAGAAAAAAAAAGAATGAATGACAGTTCATACACCATATGGATGATTCTCACAAACGTAATATTGAGTGGAAGAGCCAAACACCTAAGTTCAAAACCAGATAAGGGGCTTCCCTGGTGGCACAGTGGTTGAGAGTCCGCCTGCCGATGCAGGGGACACGGGTTCGTGCCCCGGTCTGGGAAGATCCCATATGCCGCGGAGGGGCTGGGCCCGTGAGCCATGGCCGCTGAGCCTGCGCATCCGGAGCCTTTGCTCCGCAACGGGAGAGGCCGCAACAGAGAGAGGCCTGCGTACCGCAAAAAAAAAAAAAAAAAACCAGACAAAATTAATCTATGGTGTTAGAAGTCAGGGTAGTGTTACCCTTGATGGAGCTCACTGAAAGGGAACACAAGAAGGGCTTTGAGGGGCTTGTACTGTCCTGTATCTTGATGTGGGTGCTGGTTACACGGTTGTGTTTACATTGGGAAAATTCATGAAGTTATAAACCTAGGATTTGTGAATGTATGCTATACTTCAATATTAAAATAAAAAGTGTATATACATAGTCATAAAGCACATACCTTTGTTTTAGCAATTCCCTTCTATGCTTGTAAGCACACACATACATAAACATACACATTTGTATATATGGAGGTTAAATAATATGAGCATATTAACTGCTGTGTTTGTAATAGTAAAATTTTGGACAAAACCTATTTATCCATCCGTGGGGAACTGGTAAAATAACTAATGGTATAGTCATACAGTGAATTAGTAGTAGCTCTTAAAAGGAGTAAGGCAGTTCTTTATGAACTCCTTTAGAAATATCTCTAAGATATATTAAATGAAAAGACCAATGTGCATGAACACTATATGTAGTATGCTACCATTTCCATTTGGGTATTTTCTTTTAAGGCATGTACATACAAGCATATATAAATAGAATATCTCTAGAAGGATAGAAAGACATACTAATGCTGGCTTTCTCTGAGGAGAAGTGGATAGCTGCGGGCAAAGTGGTATCTCTAGAAGGATAGAAAAACATACTAATGCTGGCTTTCTCTGAGGAGAAGTGGATGGCTGGGGGCAAAGTGGGCGACACTTGCTCTGCATACTGTTTTGTGACTTTTAAATTAAAAAAAATTTTAATTGTGGCAAAATCCACATAACATAAAATTTACCATCTTAGCCATTTTAGGTGTGCAGTTAAGTATATTCACATCTTTGTGCAAGCAGTCTCCAGAACCTTTTCATACCCATTAAATAACTCATTTCCTCCTCACCTTGACCCCTAGCAATCACCATTCTACTTTTGTTGTTTATATGACTTGGACTACTCTAGATACCTCATCAAAGGAGAGTCACACAGTACTTGTCTTTTTGTGACTGGCTTATTTCACTTAGCATAATGTCCTCAAAGTTCATTTAACCAATTTGTGACCTTTGAATTCTGTACCTTGTCCATTTATTACTTATTTTTAAAAGATCATTAAAATAAAAAGTTATGACCTTATTATTCAGAGCTGGCTAATTATGTGGTAAAAAGTTGATAATGTGTATTATTCACCTTAACCAAAAATGCCAGTTTGGGCAGCAAAACAACTTTATGCCAACGTGCCATTTGAAGCTTTATTTCATCTGTAGGTGCCAACCAAAATGCAGGCTTATCCAGTCCTCAGTCTCTTGAACCTCAGTCTGCTCCTTTTTCTCCTTTTTTCATCTGTTTCTCCTTTTTTCATCTGTAGGTGCCAACCAAAATGCAGGCTTATCCAGTCCCCAGTCTCTTGACCCTCAGTCTGCTCAGTAGTTTTTACCCTGGGTTTATTGTCCAACTTTGATCTTCTCAAAATCTAGTTCTTTACCCCAGGCACAGCCTGGTTCTCTGCCAAGGGCATTGCTTCCTCTTTGCAGATTTCTCCTCTATCTCTGATCTGTTTAAGAGGGTTTCTCGTTCTGCTAGCTGTTCAGTTTGCGATCATTAGTCTAGAGCCTTCTGCAGTAATCTTGTTTCCTGTGAATTGAAACTCATTGTTTCATTGGAATTGTTGACTGTGGGGATTGATGTGGAGACAAAGGAACAAGTTGAAATGGCTTTGGAGTTTATGGGAGGACTTTGTACCATTAAATAGAACAGAAAGAGACAGGCAGGCTCTAGGTGGAAGGTATGTGACTGGTTTTTGAAAATTTTGGTTTGAGATGCTGGCCTGTGAAATAGCAGGAGCTGTGAGCTAGACATGGGGATTTAGAAAATAAGCTTCTCATTATAAATTTGTTGTTTATGTGTGTATGTGGGTATAGAAAATACAGAAAAGTATATAGAATAAAAAGTATTCATAAAACAGATAATCATTCTTAACATTTAATTGAATTAACTCGTGGGTTTTTTTATGGTTACATACATATAAATGTATATAAATAAACTCACATTTTAAGATGTAGTTGAGATTTTACATTTTGTATTCTGCCTTTTTTTTCTTTGTGTTCTATTCATGAATGAAGAAGTCCAAGGCCAGTTACATATGGTGCTTCTGTTGTGTTAAGAGTCAGCAGCAAAAGAGGTCATAAAGGAAACTGTGGGGCTTGTTGAAATTACACATGGTGAGATCCTGCACAGATGGAGAACAAAATATGGCAAGGACAGAACTTTGGAAACTTGCCTGTATTTGAGGATTCAAGAATAAGTCATAATCAGAGAAGTAGAATTAAAAGAGTTTAGTGTCAAACTGAGAGTGGAGCAGATTCTAAGAAAAAAAAGGAGTAGTTAGCATTGTTAGATATATTTTTTAAAAGAAGTAGAGCTGAATGAACTAAGAAAAAGGCTTTAGATAGGAAATTGTAAAATAGTTGATTTACAAAACTTATTCTGTCCAGCAATGAGGGAATAACAATGACTGAATTTACCTTGCTACCTTAAGCAACTAGAAAACTAGGCAATGTAAGAAATAACAGTTAAGAGACATTGGATAACAGGCAGCACAGGAACTGTGATCACTGAAAGAAGAGAAGCAAACCTTCTGAGCTCTATGGTTGCCTCAGTTTATTATCTGGAGGTGGTTTTCAGGCTGCAGAGCAGGAATGGGGAGCCCAGTGGTCTCACTGAGTTGAGAAGACAGAGACAGGAGTTTGAAGGCAGCTATGATTTGTGGGGCAGACAAGAGAGGAGGGAGTTGCACAGAGAACTCCAGAGATATGCAGAGGTGTCCCCTTGAGTCTGGCTGAGTACTGATCTGCACATGCATGAGAGGAAACCCCCTGAGGCCAGAGAAAGAACTTCACTGGAAAATGGTAGGTGGGAGCTCACACAGGTTGGGAAGAGTCTAAGTTCTCACTTGCCAGAGCATGCACAGGGCATCAGAAAGGTGTTGTCTCGGTAATAGGGCTAAATTAGCCCTAAATTAAAGACTGCTCTGGACTCAGTCTCACAAAGCACAAAAGCAAGCCTTGGAGGATCCAACTGATTCCAAGAAACTTAACTGTACACCAGAACAAAGTCAGGCACTATTTAAAGGAATATAGCAAAATCCAGCACCCAAAGCATAAAATTCACAAGCCAATCAAAAATTACCAGGCATGCAAAGAACCAGGAAAATATGACCTATAATCAGAAAAATCAATCAGTAGAAATAGACCCAGAGATGATGGAATTAACAAACAAGGATGTTAAAGCAGCTGTTATAAATATGTTCGACACATCACTGTAAAGCAATTATACTCCAATAAAGTTGTTAAAAAATATATATATATGTTCTGTATGTTCAGATAGGTAGAGAAAATAATTAATATAATGGGGAGAGAAATGGAAGATATAAAAAAGACCTAAATATAGCTTTTAGAGATGGAAATTGAATGAAAAAATAACACTGATGGGACTGACAACAATGAGGCACAGCAGATCAGTGAACTTATGTAACAATAGAGAAAGTGTCTGAAACGAGAAAAAGAGAAAAATGTTGGGAAAATTAATAGATCACCAATGACTATAACAGACAGAAGTCAGGAACAAAAAACAGTCTAATGTACATATATTTGAGCCCTTTTTGGAGTGGGAAAGGGGAGGACAAAAAATACTTTTAAAAATAATGACTGGAAATTTCCAAATTTAATGAAAACTGCAAACCCACAGACCGAAGAAGCTCAATAAATTTACAAGGAAAATAAATATAAAGGAAACCACACCAAGGAACATCATAGTCAAATTGCTGACGACCAGTGATAACGAGAAAAATACTGAAAGCAGGTAGCAAAAAAACCCCCACACACATTATGTACAGAGTAACAAACATAAGAATGTCAGCAGATTTTTCATCAGAAATTTAGCAGATCAGAAGATGGTGAAGAGGGACTTTGCCGGTGGCACAGTGGTTAAGAATCCGCCTGCCAATGCAGGGGACATGGGTTCGATCCCTGCTCCAGGAAGATCCTGCATGCTGCAGAGCAGCTAAGCCGGTGCTCCACAACTACTGAGCCTGCGCTCTAGAGCCCGAGAGCCACAACTACTGAGCTGGCGTGCCACAACTACTGAAGCGCGCACACCTAGAGCCTGTGCTCCACAACAAGAGAAGCCACTGCAATGAGAAGCCTGCGCACCGCAACCAAGAGTAGCCCCCGCTGGCCACAACTAGAGAAAGCCCATGCACAGCAATGAAGACCCAACGCAGCCAAAAATAAAATTTAAAAAAAATAAAAAAAGAAGAAGATGGTGAAGAGACATCTTTAAAGTGCTTAAAAAAACAACAACCCACAAAACTGACAGCCTAGTATTCCTTACCTAGGAAAATGCCTTTCAAAAATGGGAGCAAAATACTTTTTGAATAATCTAATAATGCCAAAATCATTTGTTGCCAGCAGACCCACACAAGAAATGTTAAAGGAAGTTTTCCAGGCAGAAGGAAAATTATTTAAGATGGACATCTGAATCTTTGCAAAGGATTAAAAAGTACCGAAGTGGTAAATGTGGGGGCAGATATACAGAAATTTATTCTTATTTTTTAATCCTTTTAAAAGATGATTGAACTGAGAGTGACTGCCAACAGGTATAGGGTTTCTTCTGGGGTGATGGAAATGTTTTGGAATTAGTAACTAAAAAAAGATGCTCTGTTTTTAAAGCAAAAATAATGACATAGGTTTTACAACATGTAGAACATTTGACAACAGCACAAAAGTTGGGAGGAAGGTAAATGGAAGCGTACAGTTGTAAAGTTCTTACATTATACATGAAGAGGTATACCATAGGAGAGTAGAATGAGAAGTTAAATATGTATAATGTAAAGCTTAGAGCAACCACTAGAAAAATTAAACAAGTGATAGCTAGTTAACTAATTGGGGAGATATAACAGAATCCTAAAAAATACTCGGTTAATCCGAAAGAAGGCAGGAATTGAGGAGAAAAGGAACAAAGCACAAATGGGACAAATAGAAAACAGCAAGATGGTAGACTTAAACCCAGCCATATTGGTCTGTCATTACATTGAGTGTAAATGGTCTTGAAAATTTTATTCTGGTTTTTTAAAAATTTGCAAAGTAAAGGAGATAAATATTATCTCCAGTGTCACCACGATTAACATTTTTAGTGCACTTCCTTCCAGTTGATTTTTGTCTATGCATATGTATGTGTATACATATATACATGTATATATGTATATTCATACAAATGTTTATGTATACACATAAATATGTGCTTTTTTTAAGAAACAAAGTTGAGACTGTGCTCTTTGTTTTCATTTAATTTTGCATTGTAAGCATTTTGACATGTAATAAAATACTTGAAAACAGCTTTTGATATCTGCATAGTATTCCACTGAATGGCCAAAATGTGATTTGTTTCATCCTAGATTGTTTGCCATGTAGTTTTTTTTTGGCTGTGGTGCACGGCATGTGGGATCTTAGTTCTCCAACCAGAGAGCGAACCTGCGCCCACTGCATTGGAAGTGCAAATCTTAACTACTTGGACTGCCAGGGAAGTCCTAGGTTGTTTTTTAATTTGCCATTTTAAATAATGCTGTGATGAGCACTCTCGTACATGTTTATCTAAATGTTTACCTCCTTGGTTATTTTCTAGGCTATATTCCTGGAAGTGGAATTGTCAAATTTATCTCTAGAAAATTTTACCAATTTATGTTCCCTCTATAGCATATAGGAGTGCCAATTTAACCTCATCCTTGTCCACATGTAATATTAGTTAAACATTGCCGATCAGATTTTTTTTTAATTGTAGGTAACTTGACTTCCACTCTGAATGGTTATAGGATACTTTATCTTTGAAGTTTGAAATTCTCCCAGAATGTCTTTGTATTAAATTTAGCTAGAAGACAAAATATGGACATTTTTCCTTCTCCTTCCCTCCTTCCTTCTTTTCTTCCTTTCTCTCTTCTTCAGCAGTAGAGTTTTCATTTCTTTTGTTATTGCTTCAGCCTCATTTGTTCTAGAATGTGAACTTTTCCATGTCTATCTTGTTCACTGTTGTCTCCTCAGTGCCTGGCTATAGTATACTAAATGCTCAATAAATTTGTAGAAGAATATACTGTTTTTCTTTCTAAAACTCTTATTATTGGAAGATTGATCTGTATAATTCTGACTTTTTTCTTTCATTTTATTGATCTATTTTGTCTTTTTGATTAGAGTTGTGGGACAATTTATCCATTTATTTTATTATGTCACTGATTTTCATTTGGTAATATTTCACCTGCCATTCACTGCTTCTATTGTTATTTCAAATTTGGCAAATCGTGTTTTTCATCTTGGAAAATCTTTACATCTCTGTTAAATCTTTCCTCATCTTAGATTATTCCCACTTTGTGATGATTTACATAGGCAGAATTCTCTCATTCTTTTAATTAATTTATTTTTGGCTGCGTTGGGTCTTGTTGCTGCGCACGGGCTTTCTCTAGTTGCGTTGAGTGGGGGCTACTCTTCATTGTGGTGTGCGGGCTTTTCATTGCGGTGGCTTCTCTTGTTGTGGGGCATGGGCTGTAGGCACGCAGGATCAGTAGTTGTGGCTCACGGGCTCTAGAGCGCAGGCTCAGTAGTAGTGGCATGTGGGCTTAGGTGCTCCGTGGCATGTGGGATTTTCCCCGACCAGGGCTCAAACCCGTGTCCCCTGCATTGGCAGGTGGATTCTTAACCACTACGCTACCAGGGAAGCCCCTCAAATTCTTTTAAAACATTAAGTACTCTGCATTTTATTATTTTCTCCTCAATTTATACCAGCTTTTTGAGACTCAGTTTTTTATATCTTTTTGTCAGCTCTAGGGAATTTAAACTTCAGTGGGAAATAAAAGAAAATGGAGTGTCCATTTGTTGATTAGTTTTGTCATTTTCCTTTACTTCAACCACCTCAGCACAATTTAAATGTGGTATCACAAGATTTTTAGTAGTAGAAATTTAGGCTCAAGAGTTCTTATTTGCAAATATTCCCATGTGGGAGTGTTCTAGAAAACACCTACTTTTTGAGCTATTTTTTGAGACCTCCAAAGGTAGAGAACTGGATCAAAGAAGCAAGTAATCAAAGAAAGTTTGAATACAAACTATCTATTTTTGAGAAGACCACATATTCAGAACTTGAAAGAGTTGGAGTTATTCCTTTTTTTAATTACATACACTTTGGAATTTGACCCTGGGGACCCCGAGGTGAATAAGAAGAGTTCTTTTCAATTCTGTTCTCAAGGAGTCCATCACCTTTGTCTGGCATTAGACAGAAGGGTGGTGGTGGTGGTGGTGATGGTGGTGTACCAGATGGTGAGGCAGATCCGTAATTCTTGGTTTCCATTTTCTACTGAGAGAGGCCAGGAGAGGTTTATGCAGAGTGAAGGAGCTTTGAGATTGCATTTTGGAGTAATAGACTTGGACCTGGGATGAGTAAAAAAATTACAAATTAATGCTTAAGGGTTTTTTTCTAGTAGTGTGAGTCTTCATGTAGGGGTAGAAACTGACAGTAATGTGTTGATTCGATAAGGTGATTTGAAGGAAAATGGGACTGAGCAACAAAGTGCTTGACAATCAAACTCAGTTTTGTGCATATAACTGCTAGAATCCTCATTACTTTTCATATTTAATGTGAAATTAATTACCAAAACCTCAAGTTAAAATGGAAGTTTAAAATGTTTTTCCTCATACCTGAAAACTATTCATGGTAGCAGTATTTCTGATGGCCTCTGGCATCCTTTTTTCCAACACTGATTACTGTCTTGAAAGAATGGCTTAGATTTGCTTGCACATTACAGAATGACCTACAGAAGACCTCCTAGTGTTCAGTTTTGGTGACTGGCAGATATGCCCCTGTGAATACTACTGGTTTTGTTTTGTATTTTAATTGTGGTGGAAAGGTCTAATATTCTCATCAATACTAGCTGGCTAATGATCTGCAGATCTCCGAACCAGGTGTTTAATTGGTTTTCAAGTTGAAATATACTTAAACTTCAGGGAGTCTGACATTAAAATCAGAACACTTTGATATTTCCAAAGACAATTTTCTTCAGTTTGTTGAACTCTAAACTAGATAAGTTTTGTTCTTAAGGGAATATTCCTTGCTTTTTTGTTTTTTCCTATCAGAGACAACAGTTTCAATGGATAGGACACTGGATTAAATATGAAAATGTGCTCTAGTCTGAGCTTTCATTATTTACTGTGAAAACAAGCAAGCAATATGTGAAGCCTGCTAACTCCTCCGCTACCTGGGGGCCATGAGTACTCTGCATATAAATACCAACAACTGGTTAAGATGTTTTCCTAGACCCGTCAAATTTCTAGATACTTAAAAATTTAGGTTTACTTCACAAAATCTCAATAAAGATGTGTTCAGGATTTACATGAATTTACTCTGTTGACACAAACTCAGGATACAAGTTTGGATTCACTGTTTGAGGCTAGCCCAGTGTTTCTCATACTGTGATGAAGGAAGAGTGAAATTTCCAGTCCATTATGGACGGGTATATTTACAAAATGAATTATTAACAAATAGGTGAAAACAACAGACATGCTAAATACGAGCTCAAGTAGTTTAGACATCTCACAAAATTACATTTTACTGATTAATATAATCAGTAAAATAACAGTAGAACACAAAGAGTTACAAAAACTGTAAAAAAAAAAACCCAAAACACTATGTATGTATAGTTAATTACTAGGGTGAATTTCTCTGCTATATATTTTTTTTTTTTTGCGGTACGCGGGCCTCTCGCCGCTGTGGCCTCTCCCGTTATGGAGCACAGGCTCCGGACGCCCAGGCTCAGCGGCCATGGCTCACAGGCCCAGCCGCTCCACGGCATGTGGGATCCTCCCAGACCGGGGCACGAACCCGCGTCCCCTGCATCGGCAGGCGGACTCTCAACCACTGCGCCACCAGGGAAGCCCTCTGCTATATTCTTAATGTAATTTTGTGATTGTAACTAAATAAAGTTATGCAATAGCAATTAGGTGTTCTAAACACCTAACATACACTTGAATAAACACTGTTTTATCACTATTTAAAGTTTTGATGTGACAGGCTCACTTCTTGCTTGTTAACTTCTCTAGGTTGGATGGAAGACAGCACTACTTTCAGGTAATAACATAGCTAAACTGTTGCTGTGCTTTGATTTAGTAATACTCAAGTAGAGAAACTATCTTTACTGAGTTATGCTGATGGGATTGGAAGAAGAGATACTAAAGGCAGTTTCCTCAAGCTCAGTATATTCATTTAGAATTTTATTCAAAAAAAGTGGTGCTGTAGTCTCAAATGTATCCTTTACCATTGAACAGTAGCCAATTACAACAGTTTATGTGGTGAATAGTTATATTATCTTTAAATGAAAGAAATGGGTTTAGTTCTATTACATTTACTGTCTGTGAATCTCATTTGGTTGGAAAATTAAATTTCAAAATGTTCTATGACATTTATGAGGTGTATGGTGGTAATCTGTAGAAACCGTTCTTTCAAGTTTCCAATTTTTGTTTTTCCCTTTAATCTTACCCGTCACTGAAAAGCATCCGTCATTTCTTCCTTGTGAGAAAGTCTTAAGATTGTTAAAAGTACTGAAGATATTAGACAAATTGGTTATCCAATTTACATCTTTTAAAGTTGGAAGCAACCTGTTTTTTGTCTTGTAGAAACACTGAGAGTGTGTTCTGTAATTCCAGTTTACCCCCTTAAAACCATTGTTTTAACATTGACATTGTTTTAACGTTTAGTTCCTTAGCAGTCGTTTATAAGATACTTCTTTATTATTATATAATAATGAGAATGATCTCTAACTTAATGCTTTAGCATTAACATTTTGATGATTTTTATTGTGACACTAAACATGCTGTTTAGTTCAGCTGACTTTTTTTGTACCAAGACTTTGTCAACAAAAGAAGCACTGTGTTGATTTATTTTCTGGTGCTTCTTCTTAATCTGGGGAATTTCTCCAGAATGTTTTCTTGTCTTTGCAGCTGTGCCATCAGAACATTCTTCTCTACAAAACTCCAGACAACCTTTGTTGATGATGTAATTCTTTAGTTTTCCAGAGCGGATTGTGTTTGTTGGCTATAAAACTGAGAACAAGAGTTCTTCCTCCGTATCACCATTATGTTCAAATAGCAATATCTGTGCACTTGTCAAGGGGCAATGAAAAATACTTTGCAAGTTGGTCTTCCATGTCATTAGTTTCTAAATGTGGTGAGCTGTGCTATCATTGGAAAGTGCAGATTGACCCAGTATTTCCAAGCAAATATCTTTGATGTACTTGTTCACTTGTCTCTTAACAATTGTATTTAGCACTTTAGTCTTGCAACCCGAAGTGCAAGGATAGGAAGCCTGTAAAACGAACATTTATCGATGAAATACTGAATATCTGCTTCCGTTAGCCTTTTTAATTCAGTGCTTTTTCTTTCAAAAAATTCTTTTGTCTGTGAGCTTATTTTTGTGTATATTTTGTAAGTGAATGCTCCTTAAATTTTGATGTTTTTGTTGCTCCATTAACTAGTATATCTCTGCAGTTAACACACTGATGTTAGCACTTCACCATCAATTATGGCTACAAAACTGAACTCAGTATGTAAGGGGTCATACTCCTGAATGAAAGAAGGCCTCTTTGGTCTTCATCTGTTTGGAATCACTTCCTTTACCCTTATTTGGTTTACTACTGCTGGTGCATTCAGAAAAGGTGTGTCTTTTCCACTAAAAGAACGCTGAAAAATCTACTGAAGCTTGTTTGTCCCCATGTAAATTTGGTTAAAAATAATATAAATTTCACTTCTCTCATTTAGCTAATGATATTAAATTATAAATTAAAAAGCAGGCATGATTAAGATTAAAATGTTTGTAAAATTAACTAGTTATTAAAAATAAGTAAACCTGTGGCTTTTTTTGTTTTTTATAGATGTGTGTGTGTTTTTTTAAAAATAAATTTATTTATTTATTTATTTATGGCTGTGTTGGGTGTTTGTTGCTGCGTGTGGTTTTCTCCAGTTGTGGCGAGCAGGGGCTACTCTTCGTTCCGGTGCAGGGGCTTCTCATTGCGGTGGCTTCTCTTGTTGCGGAACACGGGCTCTAGGCGTGCGGGCTTCAGTAGTTGTGTCACGTGAGCTCAGTAGTTGTGGCTCGCGGGCTCTAGAGTGCAGGCTCAGTAGTTGTGGCGCACGGCCTTAGTTGCTTCGCGGCATGTGGGATCTTCCCAGCCCAGGGCTCGAACCCGTGTCCCCTGCATTGGCAGGTGGATTCTTAACCACTGCGCCACCGGGGAAGCTCCAAACCTGTGTTTTTTCTCAGATTTTTATACACCTTTAGGTAGTTGACAAAATAACCTTAAAATAATACATGTAACTTTGTTCTACTGTGCCTCATTAGCACATCATGCCAGGTGCAATTCACTATTGAATTGATAAGTTTGATAACACTTGGATCTATCTGTATGCTGTTCAACAAGACAAATCCACTAATCATGTGCTTTGATGTCATGGCAATGTCAAATGTCTGTAAAAGCTTCCAAGTGTTTAGTTTCAGTTTCTGAACTGATCTCATCACGGATCTATAACAAATAGTTCATAGACCATCACTAGTGTGTGAGCCATGCTTTCAATGGCAGTGGACTACCAATAGAGTAGTGCTTTATGTGCACTGGTACTTAAATCTATAGGAAATAATCAGTTTCACTGCATCTTTTTTTTTTTTTTTTTTGTGGTATGCGGGCCTCTCACGTTGCAGAGCACAGGCTCCGGACGCGCAGGCTCAGCAGCCATGGCTCACGGGCCTAGCCGCTCCGCGGCATGTGGGATCCTCCCGGACCGGGGCACGAACCCGTGTCCCCTGCATCGGCAGGCGGACTCTCAACCACTGCGCCACCAGGGAAGCCTCACTGCATCTTTTAAAAGGATTTATTTGATACCTATTACATGACACAACAGAACAAATTACACACTATTAAGATGTAATTCCATAATAAGATAATATTAAGGTAAAAGAATATCTTATTAGAAACAATAAGAAATACCATAATTGTATTTAGTCATTATTATACTTTAATTTTCAAATATTTGACAGTGCTTTTGTGAAAAAATGTGCAGGCATCTACTGTTTTAACTGGAATTTCAGAACATTTAAAGTAGATGTGAGCTGTTCTTAAATGTTTGTGAGATGTGAATTTGCAAATGTAACTTATTAGTGATGGTGCAGCTGTACAGTATTGTTTCTTTCCCAAGAAGCCATCAAGAAAAGAACCACTGTGTGGTGTTACTTGTGGCTCTTTCCAAGATCACAGTGCTTACAGCTGACAGTTTTTTTTTTTTTTTTTGTGGTACACGGGCCTCTCACTGTTGTGGCGGAGCACAGGCTCCGGACGCGCAGGCCCAGCGGCCACGGCTCACGGGCCCAGCCGCTCTGCGACATGTGGGATCTTCCCGGACCGGGGGACGAACCCGTGTCCCCTGCATCGGAAGGCGGACTCTCAACCACTGCGCCACCAGGGAAGCCCACAGCTGTTACTTTTCAGTGCATACTTACCCCCACGTTTGTGAACTAGCACCACTGGGTATCTTCTGATTTATTTAATGGATGAGAATGTGTGATGAAATGTGTAAGAGTGACCCAACATTTTGTCATGAAAATTTTCAAGCATACAGAAAAGTTTAAAGAATTTTATAGAGTGCCTGTATACCCACCACGTAGATTCTGCCTTTAACATTTTACTATACTTGCATTATTACATGCCTATACAAGTATCTACACCTCTATCCAGCTATCACTAAAAACTTTCTCCTAAAAATGTCAACATACATGTCATTAACTAGAGTTTATTGTTTGTTTACAGTCTGTTTTCTTTTGAGCTAAAATACACATACAATGCAATACACAGATTACAAGTGTATGTTCTCTGAGTTTTACCAAATCATGCACCTATGTAAGCCAAAATTCTGTCAAGATATAGGGCGATTGTATTCATTTAGGGGCAGTTTTGCCTCCAAGGGGACATTTGACAATGTCTGGAGCTATTTTTCGTTGTCCAAGCTGGGCAGGGCAAGGATGGGGTAGTGCTGACATCTAGTGGGTAGAGTCTAGTTACAGTTCTTTGTCTATAGTGCCACTTTTGAGAAATCTTGATGTAGAGCATTACCATAACCCTGGGTAGTTTCATCATTTCTCTGGCCAGTCAATCCCCCCCTTACCCCTTAACATTCCAGAGATAACCATTGGTGTGGGGTTTTTTTCCTACTATAGTTTTGCTTGTTCTAGAATATCATATAAATGGGATCATACATTATATACTTCATGGCAGTCTTGTCTAAAAAAAACCAAAACAAAACATTGCCTATAACTCATCAGGGGAGGCAGTTTTTTCCCTATTAACTATAAAAGAAATGTCTTGCAGGTTTCACATAAAGGACACAGACATGTAGACAATGTTTTCAGCAGCATTCCTATAGGAAACAAAGTACAGGTATTCCCTCGGTATCCACAGGGGATTGGCTCCAGGACCTGCTGTGGATACTAAAATCCACAGATGCTCAAGGCCCACAGTTGGCTCTCTCTGTATTCATGGTTCCACATCCTCGGATTCAACCAATCTCAGATCATGTAGTACTATATGTATTTATTGAAAAAAATCCGCATATAAGTGGACCTATGTAGTTCAAACCTGTGTTATTCAAGGGTCAGTTGTAAAGGAGTTCATTCATATGACTGTTTCCTTTAGGAATCACCAAGACATAATGCCAACATGAAACTCAGTGCAAGCAACTTTACATAGAGACAGTATTGTCCAAAAGCATAGATTTCTGATGGTCCAAGTTGATTACAAATTAAAATCCATAGATGAATGTTTGGGATGATCTTCAGACATTCCCCACAAAGGGTACTTTTTGCAGCCAGGATTTGATAAGACATGTACAGCATCCATTTCAAGGTATATACAGAGTGCAGATAACATGGTGCCAGTTAAGGGGAAATCTACTAACTTTGGAGAACAAATAAGAAGAAACTTGCCTTGCCTTAATGTTGGCTATGCAGTTTTTTCCTTGAAGGTGGTATTTGAGAATATCTGAAGGCAAAGAAAGATTCTTTAAAAACCAAAACAAATAGCATAGTTTTTTTCACTCCAGCAGAAGCTCAGGTTCCCAAGTTAACCACCACTTTTCACCCTTGACAGCTCTGATGACTAATAGTCATGTTTATTAGTCATTGATTGATGAATTGATTCACTTATATCAAAAGTTACTTGGTGATATCATTTCAGTCTCATGACTTTGAATACCACTTATATGCTGACAACTCCCAAATTTCTTAAACTATAAACTCATAAATCCAATTGCCTACCTGACCTCTCTACTTGGATATATGAAAAGCAATTCAAACTTGATGTTTCTAGAACTGGATTCTCTCTCTTGTCATTTCCCTAAAGTCTTCTCTTTCACATCTCAAAAGAGCCAGATTTCTAGCGGCTCAAATCAAAATCCTCGTATCATCTTAGACCATTTTCATTGTCTCACACTGCACAACCAGTCTGTGAGCAAGTCCTGGTGGCTATATCTTCAAAATTTATCCTGGGAATAACCGTTTTTCGCCGTCATCTCCACTGCCGTCATCTGCCTCCATAATCTCTTTCTGGGATTATTGCAGTAATCTCATAAGTGAACTTCTTATTTCCAGCTTTCTCCCTCATAGACTGTTTTAAATACAGCAGTCAGAGTGATCCTTTAAAAATATAAACAGTGGCTAAACCCGCAAATTAGCTTCCTGTTTCATTCAGAGTAAGAGTCAAAGTCATAATAATGGCCTAAACACCCTACAGGATCTTCTGTGACCCTTGCCCTGGTTTTTTCTTTTTTTTTCCTTTATCTCCTATTACCTTCTTTCATTTGCTCACTCTGTTCCATCCATACTTCCTGACTGTTCTTCAAACCTGCCAGGTGGGCATGGTTTGCTTTTTCACCTCAGGGAGGCTTTCCCTGACTGCCCCCCCGCCCCCCCCCCCGACTTCACAATTTAAAGGTAAAGTTTAAATTGCAGTTCTTTCAGCCCTAAACTCATCTCGACTTTGTTTCTGTTTATCCCCATCCGGCATAGTATATATTTTACTTGTTTGCTTGTCTCTCCTCCCATGAGAATGTAAACTCCATGAGGACATAGAATTTTGTCTATTTTGCTTATTGTATTCTGGGCATCTAAAACAGTACCAAGCACATGGTGGGCATTCAGTATTTGTGGAAATGAGTGTTGAGTGCCTACTCTATGGCATGCAGTACACTGTGCTAGACATTGGGTAGTCAGTAGTGAGTGGTCCCTCTCCTCATGGAGTATGGAGCATAGACTAGTACAGCAACACAGTAATTAGCACATAAATGTATGTACAGAATCTGAGATAAAAGCTCTCCCGGAAAGGAGCTTGGTTGTATGAGAGTATAAAACCTAGGAAGCTGACAAGAGGGGTGGGGAGGCGCTTCCCTGGTCAAGTGTCAAAAGCTGGGATCTAAAAGATGAAAGTTAAGTAGTTTCTATAAGTGGCTTACCCTTTCTCATTCCTGAAACTGTTTTCCTCTTTTTTTAATTAAAGATGGGCCTTTATAGGCATTGATCCCTTTTATTAATCTTTGGTTTGTGCCATTATACTTGCTTCCTATTTCACTGACTACTTATCTTACATTTATTAGTTTCCTCCACTTTGGGGAGGTTTAATTTGCTGTTATTTTTCTAACTTTCTGAGATTAATAATTATATCACTAATGCATGCAGTTATGGTTGTAAATTCCCTTTAAACAGTGTTAGCTAAAACCCACAACTGTTGGTAGTGATATTCTTAGTAGGTATTTTAACAGACTTTTTACGTGGTCAGTTTAATTACTGATATATTTGGATTTAAAAATAACATCTAACAATTTCTGTTTCTCCCACCAGTTGTGTTTATTTTTCTTTCTTGTCTTCTCTTGGATTAATCAAACATTTTTATTATTCCATTTCCCCACTGTGTTATCTTATTCATATACATTCATCAATATCCTTTTAGTCACTACCCTACAGATTATACCATGCATCCTTGGATTATTGAGGTCTAGTATGAATTAATAGTTTTATCACTTCTCTGTCAGTGCATGGACCTTGGAATATTTATGCTTCATCTACCACAATTCTACCTTTTATGTTGTTATTGTCATTTAATTCTACGTATCTGTGACCCCACAAGATATTAACATTGTTCTGTATAGTCCGTATTCATTTAGCTCTTCCCTCATATTTCTCCTTTTTGTCTTCATTCTTCCAGTTTGCAGTGCTTCTTTCTGGGGTCATATTTCTTTTGCCTGAAGAACTGTTTTTAGTGTGGATCTTCTAGTGAACACATTCAGTTTTTACTCATATGAGAAAGTATTTTCCCTTCATTTTCAAATGATATTTAGACTTGATATAGTATTGTAGGTTGGCAGTTCATTGTCTTTTGGCTTCCCTTTCTGTTGGTGTTAGCTGTCAGCCTTATTGTTGCTGATTTAAGAGCAATGTGTCCTTTTATGCCCCCCAGCCCCACCCGGGCTGCTTTTTTTTTTTTTTTTTGCGGTACGCGGGCCTCTCACTGTTGTGGCCTCTCCCGTTGCGGAGCACAGGCTCCGGACGCGCAGGCTCAGCGGCCATGGCTCACGGGCCCAGCCGCTCTGCGGCATGTGGGATCTTCCCAGACCGGGGCACAAACCCGCGTCCCCTGCATCGGCAGGCGGACTCTCAACCACTGCGCCACCAGGGAAGCCCCTGGCTGCTTTTTAAGATGTCTAATTTTCTTTTGTTTTCTGGAGTTTTACTATGATATTTCTGTGTGTGTTTTTCTTTAGATGTGCTGCTTGGGATTCAGCACCTCTTGAATCTATGGCTTGGTATTTGTCTTCAGTTTTGGAAAATTCTTAACCATTATCTATTTCTTCAAATATTGTTTCTGTCCTGTTTTCTCCTCTGTTTCTGGTGACAACAAAGTGGAAGGTTTGATCATGGGAATGGATGACTGACTTGGAGTTACTAAGTGGGTAATTGATGTGGTTGGCTGGTTCATCTGTGT
Organism: Lagenorhynchus albirostris; assembly: GCF_949774975.1. NCBI lineage: Eukaryota > Metazoa > Chordata > Mammalia > Artiodactyla > Delphinidae > Lagenorhynchus > Lagenorhynchus albirostris. The sequence goes on from NC_083109.1 coordinate 73,113,297, forward strand.
GATGTTGAAGTCTCTCAAAAAGATTATGGGAGCTGGGGAGGAGAGAAAGCCTATGAACCAGGAGCCAAAGGCTTCCTTGAATATAAGAGTGTTGACAGTATGACTGTCAATGGGATTACAAGGTTGGTAGGTGGCAACAGTGAGAGTGGTGGCTGAGCTTGTATATTGAAACACAACTGCAAGGAGCAGGGAGTTTTGCAAGAGGGAAAGAGAGGTAAAGACTTGAAAGCAAAAATTAGAAGGAAGGAGCATATTTTCCTTCCTGGCTCTGACAAATGCGTATGAGACAAAAACATGTCAGCATGTGAATGGGCTGTAAAGGAATTCATGTTGTCAGAGAGCTAAAGAAGGCAGAAGAGGGTTTTTTTAAAGTGAAGAGCTGACGGGTCAGTGAACAGGATTTCAGAAGATATAACTGAGAGGTTTGGGAGGTAGGGGAGAAGAATGAGATACTAGATTTTAATGGGAAGTACAGAGCAGTGTGAGATTCATGTGATGATGCCTGATTTAGGAAGTCTGACCTTCTGACAGTGACAGGTAAAAGGGATGATGTGAGGCATAATGAGAAGGGTCCTGATAGTTTCTGAGATAAAGATGGCCTACCAGATTTCCTCTCATGATTATGAAGGCTTCCCCTTCAGGTATGGGGAAATGAGGTGGTGCCTTCCTAGAGCTTTAATGTATTGGTTCTTATGAGCTTATTGGATAGGGTGACTTAGCGAGGGCAGGCTTCGCAGTGGAGACTCAATGGTCTAATATCTTCATTCATGGCTTACTGAGTCTGGAAATAGCTTCTCAAGGCTTTTCAGGGTTTTGAGATTTGAAACCCAAAGTGAGGCCCTTGACCATGACCAATGCACCAAGCTAAATAGCAGTTTGTGAGCCCTCTGATGGCCTCACAATTGGTAGTTTTCTTTTCTTTTTTTTTGGTTAGTTTTTACCCTCTGTTAGTCTGGACAGTCTATCTTTACATTCTGTAACTGCATAGTCTTTATCAATAGTGACATTATTCTGGTCAAATACAAAGATTGGCTGACTTTTTCTTTTTTTTTTTAACAGTAGGTCCTTGTTGGTTATCTGTTTTAAATATAGCAGTGTGAACATGTCAGTCCCAAGCTCTCAATCTATCCCTTCCCCCCAACCTTCCCCACTGGTAACCATACGTTCATTCTCTAAGTCTGTGAGTCTATTTCTGTTTTGTAAATAAGTTCATTTGTATTATTTTTTTTTTAGATTATGATATTTGTATTTCTCTGTGGCTGACTTTTTCTTTAGAGGGCCAGATAGCAATTATTTGAGGTTTTGTGGGCCACATGATCTGTCCCAATTAACTTGACTCCCTGAGCCATCTTAATTGTGGCTGTAGTTTTTAGAACCGCACTTCTAAATCCACATTTTAGACCGATTTATAATCCTTCAGATTTTTCTTTTTGGCTGCTTATTAAACACAATTATGTGTGTGGCTCAGAGACATGAAAACTCAAAATGTCAAAACTCAACTCCATCCTCCATCGTTCTTCCTCCTTTGTTTGTCTCATGATTGTCCTCACCGTCTACCCAGTCATCCTGGAAACTTGGGAGTCAGTCATCCTTCCTCCATAATTCAGTACATTATCAAATCCTCAATTTTACTTCCTAATGATCTTTTGGATCCATCTTTAGTACTCTTACTTCTAGTTTAGACCTTCATATTTCCCCTAAATTATTACAGTAGTTTACAAATTGGTCTCACTGTTTCGAATTCTGACCCCTTGGATCAATCTGTGCTATATACCAGTGCCACAATCCCTTGTTAACCCTCTCAGGCAGAATTAAACCTTCTTCACTTAGGAACATAGGTACTTTACAGTGTTTATTAGTTTGCATTATGTTTCTGGATGTCATTTTTCTCTCTGTTCTTTAAGACAAAGCTTCTTGAGGGTATGGACTGTGCTTCATGCATTTATATGTCCAACTTCACAGCCTTACTGCTTCAAACATCTACTGCTTTGATAAATTTGATAAAATTTGAATAAGTGAATTTTAGATTTCTGGATAAACATAATGGATTTTATGCATGTGTTTATCTCTACACCCTCAGGAAATTCCAAGGAAATGAGAGTAAAGGAATAAAAGAAATTGTATAAAACCACAAAGACAAAAAGAATGGGAAAGTAGACACAGCTCTAAGAAGACTAGCAGCCAGGCATCTTCAGCCATATCCCTACCCCTAACAGTAGGAGACTGGTGGGGTTTTTTTTCCCTAGAGAAACATTTATTTTCCAAAAAAAGAAGAAGTACAGATACTGACATTCAGGGACCTTTAATGATATGATTAGCTCTCTACCTAATAACCCACCTATAGTAACATCTAATGTTGACAAAACCATACATAATAATAAAAATTCCATTCTGCTTTTAAAATCTAAATTACTTTAAAAATTAATTTAAATTTACATAAAGGAAATTGGCTATTTGGCTTCCAGTTTGTTGAATTTAGACAGATGCAGTCAGGTAGCCACCAGTACCATCAACATCAGAACAGTTCCCCTTTTTAGTCAGCCCCTCTTCCATCCCTAACCCCTGGGAAACATTGATCTATTCTCTGTCCTTATAAGTTTTGCCTTTTCCAAAATATCATTTGAATGGAATTTTACAGTATCTAGCTTTGAGTTTGACTTTGTTAACTTAGCATAATGTGTTTGTAGTTGATCCATGTTGTTGCATGTATCAGTAGTCATTTCCTTTTATGACTGAGTGATAGTCCGTGATATGTACTAGTTTGTTCATCCATTTACCTAATGAAGGACAATTGGGTTGTTTCCAATTTTTGGCCATTATGAAGTTATTATAAACTTTTACAATCAGGTTTTTGTGTGAGCATAAGTTTTCACTTCTTCTGGGTAAACAACCAGTGGGAGTGCTGGGTCATATGATAAGTGTATGTTTAACTTCATAAGAAACTGCCAGTTTGTTTTCCAAATGACTATACCATTTTGCATGACAACCAACAAAGTATATGAGAGTCCCATTTGCTTTGAATCCTTATGAGCACTTCAGTGTGTATGTTTTGTTTTATTGTGTTTATTTACCATTCTGGTAGGTGTGTAGTGGTATGCCATTGGAATTTTAATTTGCATTTTTCTTAATGACTGAAGATGTTGAGCATCTTTCCCTGTACTTATATGTCATCTCTCTCTATATGGTGATGTGCTTATTGAAATTGTTTGCTTTTTTTTTTTTAACCTAAGTTGGGTTTTTTTTTATGGTTGAGGTTTTAGAGATCTTTATGTATTCTGGATAAAAGTCCTTTGTTTTATATGTAATGTCCAGGTATTTTCTCTCAGTCTCTGGCTTATCGTTTCATTTTCTTAACAGTACCTTTCACAAAGCAAATGTTTTTAAGTTTCAAAGTCCACCTTCTAACCTTCTCTATTGAGAATAGTGCTTGAGGTTTCTTTCTCCATTAAGTTGTCTTTGCACTTTTGTTAAAATCACCAATTGTATCTACTTCTGAGCTCTATATTCTGCTCTGTGATCTCTGAGTCTGTCCTTTTTCCAGTAGCACACTATCTTGATTACTATAGCTTTACAATATCTTGAAATTAGTGTTTTCTCCAGCTGTATTCTTTTTCAAAAATGTTTTGACTTTTCTAGTTCCTTTACCTTTTTTTGGGGGGGTGGGGAGTGGCGAGCCACGTGGTTTGCAGGATCTTAGTTCCCTGACCAGGGATCAAACCTGCATCTTTGGCAGTGAAAGTGCAGAGTCCTAACCACTGGACTGCAAGGGAATTCCCTTCTCTACCTTTCTATGTAAATATTTGTCACTGTCTACCAAAAATCCCACTGGTATTTTGATCAGAATTGCATTGAATCTGCATTGCAGTCTGAGCAGAGTTAGTATCCTAACAATATTGAGTCTTCCAGTCTTTCTCCATCTATGTAGGTCTTCTTTATTTTATCAATGTTTTCTAATTTTCAGCATACAGAAACTACACATATGTTGTTAGATTCGTACCTACGTATTTTATTTGTGTTTATGTACTATTGTAAATTATAATTTTGAATGTTTTATTTCCAATAATTCATTTCTAATATATAGAAATACAGTTGATTTTTGTATACTGACCTTGTGTTGTATAACCTTATAAACTCACTCACCTGTTAATTCTAGGAGCTTTTTAGTAGATTCATGGTATGGAAATAAATGAAGACCACCCAAATAAGAACAAGTAGGGCACCAGCCACCATTACTTGCATTTGGCACAGACTCAAAAGGAAATCTAAAAGGAGATTAGAATGGAAAAAAGGGAAAGCTTCAGGTTGTCTTAATTGGAAGTTGTTGGCCATGGGGAAGCTGGAAGCAGGCCTAACTAGAAGTCGGGCATCCTGTGTGGTTGGTTAGGGGAGCATATTTGGCTTTCTCTGGTTGGTCCTAAATTGGAAGTGGGGGCAAAAATTAGGGAAGCTGGCAGTTATTGATCAAGGCCTGGCTGTTTGGATCTGATTGCTACAGAAGTTGTGGTTTGGCTTCCTGGACTGGTTGCTGCAGAGGCTGTGGGTCAGAGTTGTTTTTGGATGTGGTCTGGCTATTGTCCGTTTGTATATTCAGTCTCTCACTTGGGAAATTCTATGTAGACAATCCTGTGGTCTTGCAAATAGAGTTTTATTTCTTCCTTTCTAATTGGTATGCCTTTATTTTCTTCCCTAATTGTACTGGCTAGGACTTTCAGTACAGTGTTGAATAGGAGTGGTGAGAGCAGACATCTTTAATTTAGTTTCTGATCTTAGGGAAAAAAAGATTTAGTCTTTCCCTATTGAATGTGATGTTAGCTGTAGGTTTTTTGTAGATGACCTTTATCAGATCAAAGAAAACCCCTTCTCTTCCTAGTTTGTTAAGCATTTAAAAAATCATGAATGGATGTTGCATTTTGTCAAATGCATTATCTGTATCTACTGAGATCATCATGTGGTTTTTTTTCTTTAGTTTGTTAATATGATGAATCACACTGATAGATTTTTGAATGTTGAACCAGCTTTGCATTCTCACAATTAATCCCCCTTGGTCATGATGTATTATCCTATATGCATATTGCTGGATTTGAGTTACAATATTTTGTTGAGGATTTTTGTGTCTATTTTCATGAGTGAGATGTTCTGTAATTTTTTTTTGTTTTTGTTTGCTTCTTGTAATGTTTTTGTCTGGTTTTGATGTCAACGTAATGCTCGCCTCATAAATTGAGTTGAGAAGTATTGCATCCTCTTCTGTTTTCTGGAAGAGATTATTTTCTGGAAGAGATTGTGTAGAATTGGTATTATTTCTTCCATATATATATTAGAATTTGCCAGTGCAACCATCTAGACCTAGAGAGTTTTTGTTTTCTTGAAAGATTCTAAACTATTAATAGTGCTATTGAGATTCTCTTTTTCTTCTTCAGTGAGTTCTGGTATTTGTGAATTTCAAAGTATTTGTCCATTTCATCTAAGTTGTCAAACTTGTGGGCATAGAATTGTTTGTAGTATTCCCTTATTATCCTTTTAATGTCTGTACTTGTCTGTAATGATATCCCCTCTTTCATTTCTGATATTGATACCTTTTGTCTTCTCTGTCTCTTTTTCTTTTTCTCTTTGTCAAGCGTAGCTAGAGATTTATCAATTTTTATTGATCATTTCAAAGAACGAGCTTTTTATTTCATTTACTTTATTGTTTTTCTGTTTCAACTTCATTGATTTCTGCTCTAATCTTATTTTCCCTCCTTCCTTCTTTTAATACTATAAATTTCCCTCTAAGCACTGCTTTAGCTGCATACCACCACTTTTGATATGTTATATTTTTATTCAGTTCAAAATATTTTCTAATTTCCTTGAGACTTTATCTTTGACCTGTGGATTTTTTTTAAGAAGTGTGTTGTTTAATTTCCAAATAATTGGTGGCATTTTTAAGATACGTTTCTGTTACTGGTTTCTAGTTTAATTTTCATTATGGTCAGAGGGTATACTTTGTATGATTTCAATTATTTAAATTTGTTAAGGTTTGTATATAATATGTTTGTGTTTTGTTTATAGTGTGGTTTATCTTGATGTGTATTTGAAAAGAATATATATTCTGCTATTGTTGGGTGGAATGTTCTACAAATGTCAGATCAGGTTGGTCTGGGTATGATGTTCTTTGAGTTTATCAACACTTTTATTTTCACTGAGTTTTTTTTAAATTTAAATTTTAATGTTTTTAATATTTCTTTTTTAATTTAAAAAAATTAATTAATTTTGTCTGTGTTGAGTCTTCGTTATTGTGCGTGGGCTTTCTCTAGTTGTGGCGAGCAGGGGCCACTCTTTGTTGCAGTGCGTGGGCTTCTCATTGTGGTGGCTTCTCTTGTTGCAGAGCACGGGCTCTAGGCACATGGGCTTCAGTATTATGGCACTCGGGCTCAGTAGTTGTGGCATGTGGGCTCTAGAGCGCAGGCTCAGTAGTTGTGGCACACGGGCTTAGCTGCTCTGCGGCATGTGGGATCTTCCTGGAGCAGGGATTGAACCCATGTCCCCTGCATTGGCAGGTGAATTCTTAACCACTGTGCCACTGGGGAGGTCCCTGAGTTTTTTGTTTTTAATCCATAATGTTTGTATTTTGCTAAATTTGAGGAGTTTTAAGCCACTATTTCTTAAAAAACTTTTGTGCCTCTATCTCTTTTTCTGTCCCCTTCTGGGAATCCAGTAACATAAATGTTAAACTGTTTGGTATTGTCCTAGAAGTTCCTAAGTGCCTGTTCATTTTTTTTTTCTTTTTCTCTGTTCTTCAGGTTGGATAATTTCTATTGATCAATCTTTCAGCTCACTGAATCTTCCCCTTTGCCATCTTCATTCTGCTTTTGACTTCATCTAGTGAATTTTTAATTTCAGATCTTTCATTGTTATGTAATTTCCATTTGGTTCCTGTTTTATAGTTATTCTTTCTCTTCTGAGAACTTCCATCTTTCCAGTCATTTTTCATTACCTTCACCTTGTGGAACATAGATACAACTGTTTTAAATCTTTTTCTGATAACTCCAATATCTATGTCATTTTAGGATTGACACCTTTTTTTTCCCCTGAGAATTGGTCACTTTTTCTTTTTTTGGTTCGTTGTACGTCATATAATTTTGGAATATATCCTCAACTCATTTGGAATGTATCTTGAATATTTTGGCTTCTGTTAAAATCTTGAGAATATTGATTTTTGTTTTAACACGCAATCAAACCAGTTAGATTAAGACTACAAGTTCTACCTCCTCTGTGGGTGATAGTTTCAATGTCACTTCCATTTTCAAAGCCTTTGCCCTCACATGCCCCACTCAATAGTCAGTCTTCATCTTGAGTGGTGTTTAGTTCTCAAAGACTTTGGTGGGCTTCTTTGGTTCTGTTCCATGATTTTGCAGCTCAGGGGTGAGACTGGGACTTGTGTTAGTTGCTACACAAAATTAGGAGATCCTTTCTTTGGCTTCCTCCTTGCTGGGATTTTCTTCCTAACCTCTGGTTCCCAGCGGCCCCTTTTCCAGTTTCTCTAGCTAGAAAGACAGGTTTCTCACAGAGCATTTTACTCCCCTTGCTGTCACATAGTTCCACATGACAGATTTCACCCTCAGGGTAAAGCAGTGAGAGAAAAGGGAACAAAAATGACAGGATTCCCCTTACTTGCTTAAGACCACAGGGGCCCCTTTTCTCATTTCTTCCAGGCAGAGACAGGTTTTCTCTCAATTTGAGATACCTGGACTGTCATCCCTGAGCTGCAGTTTCAGAACCCTTGCTCACCTTTAAGCAACGCCAGGAGGGAAAAAATAATATGAACACAAACTGTGGTTGCCCCCCTCACACTACTCAGCTCACATGGGTCCCTTTTCTTCATCTTCTAGCCAGAAAGAGGGGCTTTTTTTGGCTGTCTGCTACCCTTGGGCAATTCTGAAACTTGAGCTACTCTTGCTTCGAAGGCAGAAGGTAGAAGAGGGGAAAACCCCCAGAAAACTCCACAGTACTGGTTGTTCAAGTTTCAACTTCTCTCCCCTGTTCATTTACTGTTTTTACTTTTTAGAGTTCTCAGGTGGTTGGTTTTCATATTCTTTCCAATTTTCAGTTGTAATCAGTGAGAGAGAGAGGCTATGGTGGGCATAATCTATTTTGTCCAGCACTGGAATTGGCATTCATTTTTTTAATTATAAATTTATGTATTTATTTTTGGCTGCATTGGGTCTTCGTTGCTGCGCGCAGGCTTTCTCTAGTTGCAGCGAGTGGGGGGGCTACTCTTCGTTGTGGTGCACGTGCTTCTCATTGCGGTGGCTTCTCTTGTTGTGGAGCACAGGCTCTAGGCATGAGGGCTTCAGTAGTTGTGGCTCACGGGCTCTAGAGCACAGGCTCAGTAGTTGTGGTGCACGGGCTCAGTTGCTCTGCAGCATGTGGGATCTTCCCAGACCAGGGCTCGAACCTGTGTCCCCTGCATTGGCAGACAGATTCTTAACCACTGCACCACTAGGGAAGTCCCAGCATTCATATTTTTAATGCCTTGGTCTACAGATGACTTGACAGTTAAGGGTCCTCAGACATTTGAGAAAAGTCTTCAGTGTGAGAGACAGATACACATAGACACACACCAAGGAACTCAGAGGAAACAGAAAATGAAGCTGCCTGAAGTAAACTTAAAATAAACATAAATGGTTTTATCTCATTAAATCTGAGGAAAAAAAGTGGTTACCCAGAAACAAAGCAAGATGCTACTTATGTAAAAGGAACCATCAGAGAATAAGAATCCAGTGTATGGTAGCAATAAGTTTAATAAATGAATTAAGATTACTTGGAAGATTACATCATGTTAATCTCCTAGAAAATGGAACCAAAGGAAAGAGAGATGGAAAAGTAAAAGAAAATTAGAGGTTCTGTTTTAGAAGTCTAGCAGTTGCCTAAATCATATGTGAAAATTGTCTGTACTGAAGAACACAAATTTCTATACTGAAAGAGCCTACTAAGGGCCCTTCACAATGAATGACTGAAGACCCACAACAAGGCACATCCTTTGTGAAATTTTATATCACTAGAATTAACATGCAGTTTCTTAAAGCTTCATGGAGGGACAAAAACAGGTCATATTCAAAGGTCAGAGTGGCATCAGATTTTTCAAGGACCAACTCTGGAAGTAGGTTAGTGGAACAATGTCTTTAAAAATTCTGAAGGAAAATTATTTTAAATTTGTAATTATATACCCAAACAAAATGTCAGTCCAGTGTGATGGTAGAAGAAATATATATATATATATATATATATATATATATATTCTTTGACCGTGCCACATGGCTTGTAGGATCTCAGTTCCCCAGCCAGGGATTGAACCCGGGCCACGGCAGTGAAAGCCCTGAATCCTAACCACTAGGCCACCAGGGAACTCCCTAGAAAGATATTTTTAGACTTTCAACATCTCAGAAATTTTACCTCTAGTATGTGTTTTCTCAAGGAAGCTATTAGAAGATTGTTTCACCAAAACAGATGCTTAAACTCAGGGGGAAAGGAGCATGCCAAACCTAAGAAATGAAAGATTCAGTGTAGGGAAGAGATTGGAAGTCTTAGGATGACAGCTGTGCAGCAAGCCCAGAGAGCAGCCAGCCCAAATCAAGTCCTCTGGAGTGGATCAGGAAGGTCAAGGGTTACAGGGAAGGTGTCTCCAGGGGAAAAAGTGCAATTCATAGATTTTTTTAAAAATTATTTATTTATTTATTTATGGCTGCGTTGGGTCTTTGTTGCTGTGTGCGGGCTTTCTCTAGTTGCGGTGAGTGGGGGCTACTCTTCGTTGTGGTGCGCGGGCTTCTCATTGCGGTGGCTTCTCGTTACCGAGCACGGGCTCTAGGCTCGCAGGCTTCAGTAGTTGTGGTGCACGGGCTCAGTAGTTGTGGCTTGTGGGCTCTAGAGCACAGGCTCAGTAGTTGTGGGGCACAGGCTTAGTTGCTCCATGGCACGTGATATCTTCCCGGACCAGGGCTCAAACCCGTGTCCCCTGCGTTGGCAGGCGGATTCTTAACCACTGCGCCACCAGGGAAGTCCTTACATATATTTATAAGTGAAAATAATTTTTTTTTTTTAATTTTGGCCATGCCGCACGGCATGTAGGATTGGGATCTTAGTTCCCCAACCAGGAGAGAATATTTTTAAGTGGTATGTGTAAGCAAGCATCTCAACAAATTCTTCCTCAGAGTAAGGAAAATACCAGAGGAACTCCTTCTCTTTTTTTTGCGGTACGCGGGCCTCTCACTGTTGTGGCCTCTCCCGTTGCGGAGCGCAGGCTCCGGACGCGCAGGCTCAGTGGCCATGGCTCACGGGCCCAGCCGCTCCGCGGCATGTGGGATCTTCCCGGACCGGGGCACGAACCCATGTCCCCTGCATCGGCAGGCGGACTCTCAACCACTGCTCCACCAGGGAAGCCTTCCTGAATGTTTTAATCATGATATTAGAGACTTGGTAGATTTTCCATGATGAAAGATTGTTTGCAGTAAAATTTATCAAATGCTTTTTGTCTGTTGAGATTATTATATGGTTTTTTCTTTCATTCTATTAATGTGATGACACATTGATTTGCATATATTGAATCATCCTTGCATCCCGAATGTAAATTCCTCTTGTTCACGGTGAACGGTCCTTTTAATATGCTGCTGAATTTGGTTTGCTAGTAATACTTTTTAAAATAAATTTATTTATTTATTTATTTATTTTGGCTGCACTGGGTCTTCGTTGCTGCACGCAGGCTTTCTCTGGTTGCGGCGAGCGGGGCTACTCTTCATTGCAGTGTGCGGGCTTCTCATTGTGGTGGCTTCTCTTGTTGCGGAGCATAGGCTCTAGGCGCGCGGGCTTCAGTAGTTGCAGTACACGGGCTCAGTAGTTGTGGCTTGTGGGCTCTAGAGCGCAGGCTCAGTAGTTGTTGTGCACGGGCTTAGTTGCTCCGCGGTATGTGAGATCTTCCCGGACCAGGGCTTGAAACTGTGTCCCCTGAATTGGCAGGCGGATTCTTAACCACTGTGCCACCAGGGAAGTCCCTGCTAGTAATATTTTATTGACAGTTTTTGCATCTATATTAATCTGGGTATTGGCCTGTAATTTTCTTTTCTGGTAGTATCCTTTTTTGGCTTTGGTATCAGGATTATGCTGGCCTCATAAGATGAGTTTGGCCTCTTCAAATTTTTTGGAAGACTTTGAGAAAGATTGGCACAAAATTAACCATTTTAGAGGGTACAGTGACATTTAGTATACTTGCAGTGTTGTGCAATCATCATCTCTATCCATTTCCAAAACATTTTGGTTACCCCCAAAGGAGATACTGTACCAATTAAGCAATCACTTCTCACTGCCCCCTCTCCCAGCCCCTGGCAACCACAAACCTACTTTCTGTCTCTATGGATCTGTCTGTTCTGGAACTCTCATATAAATGTGATCTTTTGTGTCTGGCATTTTTCACTTAGCATAATGTATTCAAGGTTCATCCATGTTGTAGCATGTATCAGTACTTCATTCCTTTTTATGGCTGAATAATATTCCATTGTATGGATATACTGTGTTTTGTGTATCCATTCATCAGTTAATGGGCATTGAGTTGTTTCCATCTTTTGGCTATTGTGAATAGTGCTGCTGTGAACAAGTACTTGTACTTTCTTGAATACCTGTTTTCAAATATTTGGGGTATATACCTAGGAGTGGAATTGCTGAGTCATATGGTAATTCCATGTTTAACTTTTTGAGGAACCAAAAAATTGTTTTCCTCAGCAGCTGCTCCATTTTACCCACCAGCAGTATACAAGGGTTCCAGTATCTCCATATCCTCGCCAACATTTGTTATTTTCTTTTTTTTAAAAAAAGTTATAGCCATGGAATCTATAAAAATATAATTTATTAAAAGGTATATTATTTATTTTATTGAGGTATAATTGACATATTTTAGGTGTACAATGCATTGATTTGATATTTGTATATATTGCAAAATGATCACCATAATAAGTCCAGTTAACATCGATCACCATACATAGGTATATAAAATTTTTCTTTTCTTTTTTTTTGCGGTACATGGGCCTCTCACCATTGTGGCCTCTCCCGTTGCGGAGCACAGGCTCCGGACGCGCAGGCTTAGCGGCCATGGCTCATGGGCCCAGCCGCTCCGCGGCATGTGGGATCTTCCTGGACTGGGGCACGAACCTGTGTCCCCTGCATTGGCAGGCGGACTCTCAACCACTGCGCCACCAGGGAAGCCCCCAAATTTCTTTCTTGTGATGAGAACTTTCAAGATCCACTTACCTAGCTACTTGCAAATATACAATACAGTAGTCTTAACTGTAGTCACCATACTATACATTATATCCCCAGGGCTTATTCATTTTGTAACTGGAAATTTGTACCTTTTGACTCTCTTTACCAGTTTTGCCCACTCCCTCCCTGAGGCAACCACCAATCTGTTCTCTGTATCCATGAGCTCAATTTTTTTGTTCATTTGTTATTTGTTGTTTTTTTAGGTCCCACATATAAGTGAGATCATACAGTATTTTTCTTTTTCTGTGTGACTTATTTCATTTAGCATAATGCCCTCAAGGTCCATCCATGTTGTCGCAAATGGCAAGCTTTCATTCTTTTTTATGGCTGCATAATATTCTATTATATATATATTATCACACACACACACACACACACACACACACACACACACACACACAGCCAGCACATTTCCTTTATCCATTCATCCATTGATGGACATTTAGGTTGTTTCCATGCCTTGGCTATTGTAAATAATGTTACAGTGAACATAATACACATCTTTTCCAGTTAGTGTTTTTGTTTTCTTTGGATAAATACCCAGTAGTGGAATTGCTGGATCATGTGGTAGCTCTATTTTTAGTTGTTTGAGGAACCTCCATACTGTTTGCCATAGTGGCTGCACCAATTAACATTCCCACCAACAATGTACAAGGGTTCTCTTTTCTCCACATCCTCACCAACGCTTATTTCTTGTCTTTTTGATAGTAGCCACTCTAACAGGTATGAGGTGTTGTCTCATTGTGGTTTTGATTTATATTTCCCTGATGACTAGTGATGTTGAATACCTTTTCATGTACTTGTTAGCCATCTGTCTTCTTTGGAAAAATGTCTATTTAGTTTCTCTGCCCATTTAAAAAGTCAGATTGTTTGGTTTTTTGCTATTGCGTTGTGTGAGTTCTTTATATATTTTGGGTATTAACCCCTTATCAGATATATGATTTGCAAATATTTTCTCCCATTCAGTAGGTTGCCTTTTCATTTTGTTGATGGTTCCTTTTGCCCTGCAGCAGCTTTTTAGTTTGATGTAATCCTACTTGTTTATTTTTGTTGCCTTTGCTTTTGGTGTTAAATCCAAAAAATCATTGCCTAGACTAATGTCGAGGAGCTTACTGCCTATGTTTTCTTCTAGGAGTATTATGGTTTCAGTTCTTACATTCAGGTCTTTAATCATTTTGAGCTAATTTTTGTGTATGGTGTATATAGTGGTCTAGTTTCATTCTTTTGATGTGGCTGTCCAGTTTTCCTAGCACCATTTATTGAAGACATTATCCTTCCCCATTTTATATTCTTGGCTCCTTTATCATAAATTAATTTACCATATATATGTGGGTTTATTTCTGAGCTCTCTATTCTGTTCCTTTGATCTATGTGTCTCTTTTTTATGCCACTGCCATACTGATTTGAATGCTGTACCTTTGTAGTATAGTTGAAAATCAGAGACTGTGATGTCTCCAGCTTTGTTCTTCTTTCTCGACATTGCTTTGGCTCTTCAGGGTCTTTTGTGATTTCACAAAAATTTTAGGATTCTTGTTCTATTTCTACTTTATCTCACCCCAGTTTTTAAAATTTTGTCTGATCTGTGATTTGTTTTTTGTTGGGGTGGGGAGAATTGGTCAAAAGCAGTGATTTTTCAAACTTTTTGATGTCAGAACCCCTTTATATCTTTAATAATTATTGAATACCCCTAAAAAACCCTAAAAGGTTTTGTTTGTGTGAGTTATATCTTTGTGGGGTTTATTTATTTAAATATTTATTTATTTTTTAAATTTTTGGCTGTGTTGGGTCTTCGTTGCTTTCTCTAGTTGTGGTGAGCGGGGGCTACTCTTCGTTGCGGTGTGTGGGCTTCTCATTGTGGTGGCTTCTCTTTGTTGCAGAGCACGGGCTTCAGTAGTTGTGGTACATGGGCTCAGTAGTTGTGGCTCACGGGCTCTAGAGCGCAGGCTTAGCAGTTGTGGAAAGATCCCACATCCACTGCATGTGGGATCTTTCTGGTCCAGGGATCGAACCCATGTCCCCTGTGTTGGCAGGCAGATTCTTAACCACTGCGCCACCAGGGAAGCCCCTATATCTTTGGTATTTACTGTATTAGAAGTTACAAACTGAGAAATTATTTAAATATGTATTCACTCATTGAAACGTAATAAACCCATTACATGTTAACAAAATATTTTCATGAATAATAACTTTTTCCAAACACACACACACAAAATAGTGGAAAGACTGCCTAGTTTCTCTTATTGCAAATCTCTTTAAAGCCTGCCATAAGATAAGACTGTTGGATTCTCATATCAGCTCCTATATTCAGTCTATTGCATTATCACATGTGTTGCATGTAGCCTTTGGAAAACTCCCCTATACACTTATGAGAGAATGATAATGAAGGAGGCAAAGAATGTCTTAGATTTATCCTCAGGGACCTAGGATACCCAAGTTGGAGAGCAATTGGTTTTAAGATTTGTTGTTTCTGGCAAAATTAGGAGTGTTTAGAAACCTTTCAACAATTTCTCATAATACCTAGGGAAGAGGTATGGGTTGTTTATGCACCCAAATACAGAATATCCAAGGAAGTTACTATTTGGGTCAAAGATGATCCTTTTTTTAGAGTCAGAGATTAAAGAGAAGTTCTCATTTGCATAATCACTTCATTGATCTTATTCAATAGTATACTGAAGCAAAATGAACATCTGTATAAGTGGTACTTTAAGAAAACATTTCTTTTTGCTCCGTTGATTAATATCCCATCTTGTTCCATAAAGTATTTGGGGCATATAATTAGTATAATAGAGTTTTGAATATAGATGGGACAAGAAGAAAAAGATTAGAAACTAAGATAAAGCCAAGCATAAAGTTAGCACATAAAATTTATTTCATACACTTTTGTATAGCTTTTAGAAGTGGGAGAAAACTACAGTATTTTCAAATGTTCCAACTTGAAAAAAAGATTCACTAAGTGTTTTTAATTACTCACACCATCCTTAGCAATTGTGAAGTATAGTGTCATTTATGAAAATCTGCTCTTATTCACCTTTCCTAGGAAAATAATCTTATGTAATGCCAGTCTACTTTGCTAGTGATTTCACTTGCTAACAGTTATTCCATCAGCCTTATCAAAGTTTATTAAGCGTTATTCAACTTTATTAATTGTATTTATCAAGGAATTAAGCTATTATTCTGTTTGGTTGAAAATGCTGGAATGGTAACTGCATTTTATAACTTAATGCAACATGAGAGAAAGAGCACAACACTGCGATCCAAGAGACCAGAGATCTAATTTTGGTTCCGAGACTGGATTCCTACAAGCCTAGGCAGCCACGTGCATTTTGCTCATGGGTGGAGAGGAGTGTGGATTGCTGGAAAGCGACTAACAATTTAATTTGGGAGATGGAAGCACTCTGTAGAATGTTGAGGTGTTTTTTTGTTTTGTTTTTTTTATGAACGGTACTTACCTTCTCACTTCACACTCCTGGAATTACTTCACACTCCAGAATTACTGTACCAGGACTAGTATACCAGGATTACAATTTGTATACCAGGGTTACTCAGGTGTATGTATTTGTCAAAATTATACAGTTAAGATTTGTGCATTAAATATATGTACATTTTACCTTAAAAAATCTAAAAATAATCATCAGGTGGTTGGGGGTAGAGGTGGAGATAAAACAAGAAAGGCACAATTTTCGAAACTGGGTGATAGGGACCTAAGGTTATTACACTGTTCTTTTCACTTTATGTATATACATTTGAAGCTTTCCATGTCAAAATGTTTGTATTTTTTTTAAAGCAACATTTTGGTCTACCATATTAGAAGGTCAAAAGATAGCATTTAAAACTGATAAATCAAGAAATAGCAGTGTAAGCGTATTATTTAGAAACGTGGAAGTAAATAGAAGGGAAAAACAGTTAAAAGGTATCAAAGTGGTTGCCTATGGGGATCAGAGCTGAGTGTGGAGAGGCCTGGAGTAGGAAATATCTCTATTTTGTTTTATAAGGCTTTTAGTGTTACTTGATTTTTAAACCTTATGCATGTATTACTTTGATAAAATGATGCATTCATTCTATGGATTACTGCTTTGCTTTCAAGGAAAATATCCACAGGATCATATGTGAATAATTAGGCATAGACCAATGCTTAGAATATAAAAATTCTGTTTATGTATGATAATTCTGGCACTATGCCCAGTTATTTCCATTGCCAAAGTTGGTGATTTACATTTGAATTCCTACTTCAGATGAGTAGGGCTTCAAAGTGTGATTGCATAGTTTGTCCCTGCCCTCCTGCAGTTTGGTCTTTACACAATAGTCAAGAGCAATCATAAATAAGCTTATATTACTCTCCTGTTTAAAAGCCACTGACTGCCTTCCCATTGCAGTTAGAATAGAATTCAAACTCTTCATCATGGCCTACAAACAAGGCTATAAATTATATAAATGATGGAACGGTGCCTCATTCTCTTGCCACTCTCCCTCATCAGTGTCAGCCTTGATGGTCTTCTTTTACACACTCATAGGTCTTTCCAGTCCTTTGTACTTGGCATTCCTCATGAGATTAAATGCTTCAGGATTTCTTCAGGATTTAATTCCTGCAAAAGGCCTTCCCTGACTATCTAGCTGGAGTAGCTCCTTCCACCCCTTCTCCGTCTAGAGCAGTGGTGCGGAGTGTGGTCCTCAGACCAGAAGCATGAGCATCACATGGGAGCATTTTGTTTTGTTTTGTTTTGTTTGGAAATGCAGTCCTACACCCCACCACAGACCAGCTGCAGTAAAATCTGCATTTTAACAAAACTCCAAGGTGATTGCATGCAGTTTAAAATTTTCAAAAGCTCTGATGTAGAATAACCAACCTTCTCAACTTTCCTGTGTATCTGTTAATAGTGCATCCATTGCTGAAGATAAGTTAGTCATTTACTTGTCTATTACTTTTCCCTAAATGGAATATGAGCCCCACAAGGGCACCACTTTGACTTGTTCACTCGGGACAAGTCAGCACCTGACCCACTGTCTGCACATGGAACACACTCAATGAGTGTTTGATGTGTAAAAGAATAAACACATATGATCGAGATTATTTTGCATTCCTTGACGCATATAATTGTATAATAACAATCTTCATGGTTCTCACTTACTTGTAAAACTAGGGTTATCTCCCAACATCATCATTATGAAGAGATTTCACTCTCTTTCTTAGACACTAAAGTCGTGTGACTAGTAAGGAATCACTTATTTATCCTTATTTTCAGGTAGTTTGTCTTCAGAACCCAAGTTTAGATTTTATTGAGTAATTTGCTACAGACTGAAAACATTTTCTTTTTGGTATTTTAAAAAGCACTTTCATTCAGAGTTAAAGTTATTATCAAAGGTTTTTATCCAAAGTAAATGTTAGTTTGATATTTGTATCAAATTTTATTAAATCAGAATTTAATTTTTAATAAGAAAATAAGATTCTGAAAATGTAAAGTCAAATGCAACATTTTCAGTTAAACTGCAAATAAAAACTAATGGGGCAAATAATGTATCAACTTTTTACTCTTGAGATAAGATTCTAGGGAAAGACTTTAAGTTTCTGATATTCTATCGTACATTTAAAGGTATGTTCCTAGGATATTTTTCCTCATGCATGTCCCGGTCAGGAAGCAACATTATGGTCTGTTAGGAGAGCTTACATCAGTGACTTTTAACTGGTGGTGATTTTGCCCCCAGGGGACATTTGGCAATGGCTGACGACATTTTGGGAGGCACAGCTGGCAGGCGGGTGGAGGCCACGGATACTGCTGAACATCTTGTAAGGCACTGAATAGCCCCCCACCACAAAGAAGCGTTTAGTCCAGCATGTCAGTGGTGCTGCTGCTAAGAGACCCTGGCTTACATCGAAAGAGCCCTTCCTCTGCAAATACTAATGCTGTCAGGAAAAGAGACTATATAGAAATGGGCAATTTAGAGATTCAGATGGGTATGTGGGCATGATATGCTCAGATAATTCTACATTTTTTAAAATAGGAAAACTCAAGTATAGGGTTACTGGTTTTCTTTATTTTACAGATGGGGTCGAGGATTTGGTCTTTTGGGTTCCATTTTTGGAAAGGATGGTGTATTAAACCAGCCAAACAGTGTCTTTGGACTTATATTTTATATACTACAGTTATTACTTGGTAAGTATTTTACAGCAAAATACAAAAATAAGTTCGTTATATTTCATTTAGTATTTTGTGTCTTTGCCCTGATGTGTCTTTATATTAAATAAAAGCGTATGTTAGTGATAGAACAACTGGTTTGTAACACATTTTGGTGTTGTGAAAACTTGGTTCACTAAGATTTTGACAAAGCTTATGCTGAACGTGGTATCTGTTGGTGTTTAATCAGGGATAGCAGCATCCCATAATGCCTAGAAAAACAAGTCCCATTCAGGGAAATTATTACTCCAAACAGTTTGCCCTGGAAACCTTTTCCCTTGTTGTTTTGTATACTCTGTAGCTATTTTAAAATATTATGCATTGAGAAAACATTAATGGTATATGATATTCAGTCATAATTCCATCACCTTTACATAGCCACTATTGCCATTGTAGTCTACCTTTTTCGCTTAATTTTATGTGAACTCTCTTATATTGTCTATCCTCTTAAGTGTTTTATTATTGTGAACATCAAGGCTTCAGATTTTTTAATATCCTAAATAACACTGCACTGATCAACTTGGTTTAAAGTCCCCTTCTCATACCCCCTTCCCTCTTTGAATTATTTCTGCAAAATAAATATCTAACTGTAGGATGAAAGAATCAACAAACAAAGATTTTTTTTTGGTATGGATTTTAATAGGTATAACCAAACTGCTTTTCCCTCAGTTGTCAGGTTTCCCCAAAGCTTCATCTATCCTCATTTTTTAAAGTTTTTTCTGTAAAATTTCTAATTCAGCAGTTACATATTAGTAGCCATTATTTTAATTTTACTGTACTTTAATTTACTTTTATTGCCAATTTAGTTATTGGGATCCTGATAATAGTACACTTCATATTTGTTACAGACATTTTACCCATTCTTTAGCCTTTTTAATGTCAGTTTCGTGAGTTCTGATTGTACAAGAGTTTTCATACTTTTAGAGTTAAATCTGTCCTTTTTTGTCCTTGCATTTCAGTTGTTAATATTTTATCCTGTTATCTGCCAGGTCTTCTGTCTAGGTGCAGTAGATTTATTACAAGGCAAATTGTGTATCAATTTTTCTCAATACTCCCGTCATGTTTGCCCAATTCCATATCTGTATATCCTGCAGAAATATGAAAATACGCACAAGAATATTCACAGCCGTACAGTTTAAAATAGCAAAAAACTGGAAGTAGCTTAGCAAAACGTAATGGTTGAATAAATTAGGTTACAAGCATACTAGAAAATACTATGTAGCCATTGAAGGGAAAAGTAGGTGTACAAACCCTGGAAGATATAGACATAGTTTAGTGAAAAAAGCAAGTTGTGGTATAATAGATGTAGGATAAATATATGTTTATATATATGCATGTAAATGCACAGAAAATGGTGTGGTTGGGGGCTGGGGTGGAGACTTTCACTTTTATTCCATTTAATTGTTTTGTTTGGATTTCTGAAGAATATAAAGTATAAGCCCATATTAAAATAACCTAAGAAAAGCTTTGACTGTGTTAATTCTTGGAGATAGGGGTTGAACAAATTTGTTTACAATATTTAATTTGTTAATTTCATTATATACACATTTTAAATCATGTGTATCATATGCATCTTTATAAATTTATTTTTAAATTTATTTTTATTTATTTGTTTTTGGCTGCGTTGGGTCTTCATTGCTGCGCGCGGGCTTTCTCTAGTTGTGGCGAGCGGGGGCCACTCTTCGTTGCGGTGCGTAGACTTCTCATTACGGTGGCTTCTCTTATTGGGGAGCACAGGCTCTCGGCACGCGGGCTTCAGTAGTTGTGGCTTGCGGGCTTTAGAGCGCAGGCTCAGTAGTTGTGGCACACAGGCTTAGTTGCTCCGCGGCATGTGGGATATTCCCGGACCAGGGCTCGAACCCGTGTCCCCTGCAGTGGCAGGTGGATTCTTAACCACTGCACCACCAGGGAAGTCCCCATATGTATCTTTTCTATTCACATTTTATGCATTCACATGCATTTTTAGTGTCAGTGTCTTTACCACTGTGGCACATTTGAACTCCTCAAACATTGTTTTCCAGAGCACATCATCTTCACTTCCTTCTAAGTTGTTCTAGATACAGCCTTTTTTGGTTTTGTTTTGTTTTTGGCCGTGCCTCTCAGCTTGCAGGATCTTAGTTCCCCGACCAGGGATTGAACCCAAGTCACCACAGTGAAAGTGCCGAGTCCTAACCACTGGACTGCCAGGAAATTAGCTCTTTTAATCTGCACAACGTCTTTGGAGGCAGTCATGATTATCATCACAGTTTTACAGTTAAGGAAAAGAGTTGCAGAGAGAGAGTAAATAACTCGCCCATATCATTTTGAAATGAAATTTCTTAGATAAAATTAAGGTGACAGCACTAATTTTTTCTTTTTTTCTTTTTTTCAGTTTTTGGCCATACGACACGGCATGTGGGACCTTAGTTAGTTCCCCAACCGGCGGTCGAATCCGCACCCCCTGCAGTGGAAGTGCAGAGTCTTAACCACTGGACCGCCAGGGAAGTCCCTGACAGCATTAATTTCTGAGGTTTTAGATGTTAGCACAGATGAGGTCAGCAAACTATGTTTTTTAGTAAAGGGCCAGATAGGAAATAATTTAGGCTTTTCTGACTGTTGCAACTGCTCAACTCTGCCACTCTAGTGCAAAAGCAGCCATGGACATTACATACATGAATAAGCGTGGCTGGGTTACGATAAATCTTTATTTACAAAAGCAGGTGGCATAAGTAATGCAACAGCATCTTAGTCTTAAAGAGCCTTGTTAAAGCATCATGTTCTCTAGTACTGACTGGTGTTGGGGCAAGTCGGCCCCCATGGCCAAGCTGCAGTCCACAGGCAACTTCTCATTCTACTTGCAGCAGGGATTTCAGCTTCTTAATTAACCTCTTCAAACCACTACCACCTATTCTTATTTTTTCCTGTTTCCGTGATCCTTATCCATTACTTGCTGGGTAGGAGGGTATAGGTAGTTTAATATGCTCTGCTGTCTCCTCTGTCCTTGAAAATAAATGCACGTTTTCAATACTGTTGGCTACAGGAAATTACAAAACAATACATGTGAAGATGTCAGGTAGCATCAAGAATTCAGGCAAGCCTTTGTCTTGAGAACCAAGCTTAGCACACATAACTTGATCTGGTTTGACCCACATCTGGCCAACTGGCCAAATGCGGTTTCTGTTATGCCCCAGGGTGAGCCCTTTCTGAAATGTTTATCATGATTTTTTTTTTCTTTAGCAGCATGTTGGTGTAATCATCTCTTATTATGGTTTTTTTTTTTTTTTTGTCTAAACATGGGAAAGCAAATTTTACTTTCCACAGGTGGGGATTCTACCTATAGTGAAAAGGTCAGGGGGAGGGTCTCATCAAATGTGTCCTGCTTGGATGAGAAGCTTATGGTCCTCGTGTTATTTTATTCATTAGAGGAGGTAGGGCTGTCAGTTTTACAAATCTGCTCATTGCATAATGTGATTGAGAGACTGCATATTTTCTTTGTGTGCCTTAACTGAGGCTGGTTTATGAAATAAGTTAATATTTCATCTAGAATATTGACAAGTCAAAAATATTGCAGCTATAAAACTGGTATCCTATGTGCAGAGTCAACCTGCATAATCTTAACAAAATAGACCTGTAGTTTTTGTCCTCCAATTTCAGAATGTTTTGTTGTAAGATCAGTATTCCAACACTGCAGCAAATCACAAAATGTTACCTTTTAACTCAGAAACTCTCTCTCCAGTGTCAAGGTCTGATTGAGCCAAGTGTCTCTTTCTCTTGCAGGCCTGACAGCAAGTGCAGTTGCAGCTTTAATCCTCATGACATCCTCCATCATGTCTGTAGTGGGGTCTTTGTACCTGGCCTACATCCTGTACTTTGTGCTGAAGGAGTTTTGCATAATCTGCGTCATCACATATGTGCTGAACTTCATTCTTCTTATCATCAACTACAAACGACTAGTTTACTTGAATGAGGCCTGGAAACGGCAACTGCAGCCCAAGCAGGACTAACCACCTGACGAACTCTTAACTGACAGTCTGAAGTCCCTTTTTCCATTAAGTTTATTTTGCAGCAGTTTGGTTGTTGTTGTTTTTTTTTTTTAATTCTTCACAACAGACACTTTCCCTAAGAATCTTAAACTGATTTTTTAAAATCCTGTAAATTAGAAGGAGCTCTAGCTATTTTCTGTGTCAATCTTCATTTTAAATATGGATACAAAAAAAAAAAAAGAGGATACGCCGAGCCAATCAAAGACAAGCTTTAACTTTACTTTGGAGATGTTTCTGAAATAATAAATGTAGCCCTAGCCTCCTTCCCTCAATTGTAAAGTGAGCAACCATTGCTAGTAATTCTCTAATGTGTATAAATTACATTTCAGCTATAACAAATGTGATCATGACATGAAAATATTTTAGAATAGATACTGTATTAAATATTGCCATGTTTACAATATGTAATGTTTTTAGCTGATGGATTTAAACATGTAGATTCAACTAGAATCCATTCATGTGATATTTGTAAATAAAGGTAGAAATATTGGATCCATCCCTGCAGAACTTACTGTACAGTTTAGTTGAAGTGTAGCAATGAAGAAATGTCAGCTCAACGTTGACTGAAGAAATAGTGAAAATAGTAAGTCCATACAGAGCATCTTGTGAAAAGCACTGAGAGCTGTGGGTCTAGCATTGACAGCAAAAATAATAGGGTGATTGGTTCCCTTTCATCTCCTTCCTCTGAAAGGAGGAAACTAAATTTGGACATTCAAGTCAAGCTTGTACCTAGTCATAAAACTGGATCAATTATAACCTTACAGAATGAGTCATGTGACCAGACTTTCAAGTCCAAGGCCTTCAGGATACTAAAGATGGGAAAATGGGTAGATTTCTTTGGAGAAAAGCTGGAAATATTAATATGGCATTTTTAGGTAAAATCTCTTACAACAGTTGAATTTTCATGCAGATAATTTTCCTTAACATTGGTGCCAGTCAACCAAACAGTATTGATTTTGAAATCATCAGTAGAAGCCCAGTCGCTCCAGAGCAGGATTGCTCTTGGGTAGCTCTGTAGTGTTTTCCCTGCTTCTTTCTACACTAATTAACCAGACGTCTAGTTTAATTGTTTTAGAGTCAGATACTGGATTTGTAAACTTTAGGGCTGACATGCTGCTCAGTTTGCTTAACTGGGAGAGGAGTACTAAAGGTAGAAATATCTCAAGGTGAAATACAGTACTCTTTCTAATGCAGAGTTTGTGAAAGTGATCTGAATAAACCCAAATGAAATAGTGACAGTATGTTTCTATGGTTAACATCTTATATCAGATTGTTAAAAGTGCCTTCTGTCTTAAATCTCAAACCAAATATTTTGTGTGTTGAACTTGGGCAGAAGTGTCCTTCCTTCCTTTCTTAGCATGAAGTAGAAAACTTGCATTCTATAGAAAGGTTCCGTATGATCATTTTATTCCTTAGATTGAGAAGTAGTAGCCATGTTTTTGCCTCCAATTCCATTCATCATTATGTTAAAAAGAGACCGGGTAACTTTTGAGTGCTTTATTTGCCTTCTTTTGAAGGGAGGGGACAGGCTCTGCTCTGTAAACTGTAACGTGCAGAGTCAGCAACTGTTCAGCAGTTTCCAACTAACTGTCATAATTGATGCAGTGTATTCTGGCCCAAGGCAGGTATAAAATCTGAGTTGTAATGTACTTTCAACCAGTTTAAACCAGTTTTGTAAAAGATAGCTTAATTCAGATTTCATCAAGGCTTATGTTCTCCCAAGAATGTGAATATTTCAATATTATCTATGTATTGTTCTTGTTTCTATAGTTAAAGAACTCTAGAAAGCATTGATTAGATGTCTGATATTTATGGAGAAACAAGTCCTAATGCTGGAAAACCGTGCAACGAGGTCATCTTGTAGCAGTGCTTCCCGTCTACCCAGCAGTTTACTGCTTCTCTTTTCTCCGCTAGAGTGGAACTGGCTTCACGGTGAAGACTTCGTGGTATATATAACTCTGGTCGTGCTAAACAAGTTCCTCGTGTACCAATTTAAAATTGTTTTTCACCATATTTTGTATCAATCAGTTAGAGTAAAGCTTGTCTTGATGTTGCGTTCTTACGAACATCTTCAACTCTTACATGAGAGAACGTTAGTGTTCAGCCAGACCCTTCGAGTTTTTCCTTTGCTTTTCTAAGCCTTGGGTAAACTACTGTTTCAGTTGTAGAAAAATTGTTGCCACATTCCTATGACCCCAGAATTAATATCCTCCTTTTCACTGGGTGATGACCATGTGCTGCCTGAAATACCAGCGCGGTGACGCCTGTTTCGCTGTAAGCAAAGGACCCGCCCCCGTCCCCCGCGCCCCCCTCCCCCATGCGTGTGATTTGGTATTTTTGCACGGGAAGAATTTAGGCTTCCCTCTACATCCTCAATTACACCCCAGAAGAGGGGGAAAACCCCATGTTATAAAATCTGAGGGCTATTTTGACTTTTTTTTTTTTTTTTTTTGCGGTACGCAGGCCTCTCACTGCTGTGGCCTCTCCCGTTGCGGAGCACAGGCTCCGGACGCGCAGGCTCAGCGGCCATGGCTCACGGGCCCAGCTGCTCCGCGGCATGTGGGATCTTCCCGAACCGGGGCACGAACCCGCGTCCCCCGCATCGGCAGGCGGACTCTCAACCACTGCGCCACCAGGGAAGCCCCCTATTTTGACTATTTTAGACAGAATATTTAAACACTGCAACATTATTAGCCACCAATGTGGAAGAACAGATTAGGGAAGAAATTGCATTTCTGCTTCTTGGTTTTCAAAATGATTTGTAACAACGAAGCCTCTTATCTATTTGACAGTCCTATCATTTGAAGAAATAAGAGAAGTTGTAGTTAGATGATAAATTCTAGGGAATCTAGGTGGTTTGGAGGATTTGGTATTTTTCATTGCAGCTAGTTGCTATCAGTGAGGGTAAACGTCTGGTGAAATAACTCAGGTTTAACTAGCTGTGTGCCAGGAATTACTTTTACTTGATGTATAGGGCCTCTCCTTAAATCCATTACTTCTAAGGATGTTGAAAGCATTGACTATTTTCTTACAAAGAGACAAAGATCTATCATTTGGTACAAGAGATCCTTGGACCTACTAGGTAGGATACAGGACCAAGACTACAGTGAAATTAAAACTGTTAGTTGGCTTTAGTTTTCTTGTATTTCATTTATTTTTAAGACTATTAGCAAAAGTGCAAAGTTGTCTTCAGCAAAGCTTGACACCAATGAATGCTGACAGATCTTGTCCTGAAAAATCAGTATTGAACAAATGCCAACAAGAAACCCACTATTATTTTTGGTAACCTATTTGGGAAGGAATACCTGATATTCAGTCTTTGTCCTCGTGTATTTCTCCCCAACAGGCAAGCACTGGGGAAACATTTCTATTCAGATATTTTAGGCAGCACTTATGATTCCTAATTTGTGAGAGCTACCCTTCAGTAAATCAAAGGGGGCGGGGGTAGGAGTCCAGGCTACTTGGTTAAACATTTTTTTCGACAAATTAGCCCAGAAAAGGTGAAATGTTTTGTTATAAAACTATTAAGCATGGCCTAAGTATTAGGTGTATGATCTGTATAGTACGTTCCATCAAAAATATTTATTACTAGTGCTTTAAGCTCCAGAGTAAACATTCATTTAAAATGGAGTTCACTGGGCAGATTTCCCCTTTAATATAGATAGAAATATTCTTTATCAGAGATTTAGGACACAGTTTTGCTAACTGGTAAAAACAAATGTAAATATGTAAGAATGTTTATTTGTTGCACATAACTTTTTGGTATAAAATAAATGTAGAAGTTACCTGTGGAAGTTGTGCTGCCCTCATTCTTATACTGCAGTATTGCATTTCAAAAAAGCAGCAGAAATGAATTCAGTCTTATAAATTATTCTTGAAATTGTTTCTGTAGCTTCATTTCTACGTGTACTGAAATGTATTTCTACAGGTATTTCTACAGGTGTACTGTAGAATGTATTTCTACAGGTGTACTGAGTTGATTCTTCTCTTAAATTATATGTAACTTAGAGAAGACACAAGCAGAATTCTCAGAGATTCTAGTTCTTGGAATTCCTGTTGATTTATGATGTATGTGGTTGTCAAGAATTAATGAAAAAGATGTTACTGCTTACAGTCCTGTAAGCACATAGAATGTATTAATCAGCTGTTTTTCCACTGCTTTACTTTAGCTCATCTAAAACACTCCACTGTTATAATCTAAAAAGTTAACACCTGTAAGAAAGATGATTCCATTTGAAATGCAGTTAGCCATATTTTATTGAATAGAACAAATGTGCCCTGTGTTAGAACCTTAGGACTTAAGAAATGGACCTTACCTCTAATTTGTAAAACATTTAAATGTGTTTGTGATGTTTAATTTTTTTTTAATGTTTGTCAAGTAAAGAGTTTTATATATTATTCCTTGACATTAAACTGGAACACAAAACTTGATTACTCCAAGGGACTTAAGTTTAGTGGTAATGAAAGAAATATGTAACCACTAGAATTCCTTACTTATTATTTGAACTGACTATACTCTCATTTCTTAAAAATGGTCTAAAGACGGCCACTAAAATGAGGTTAAATTATCTGTACTGTTCCTTTCACGGAGCTTGGAAAGGAAGGGTAAAAAAGGGCATGTGCTGAGATGTGAAATCCCCCGCAAGTGAAGTGGATCAAGCTCTGTATTAAGAATTGTATTGTTTCATGGTCTTCTATTTGATTGGACAGTATTTTTCCAAAGCTTTCAGCTTTAAACCAAGATAGATGAACACTGAACTCTTACAATGTGCCTTACTTGCCTTAATGGAGCCTGTGGAAGAGGAGGAAGAGGAGGAAAAGATTCCATAAGGAAAGACCATCCTCAGGAGCAGAGCGGGTGGCGTCACCCAGAGGTACAAAAGCCTGTCCTACTTGTCTGCAGGCCCAGCCCGTTTAAAAGAGGCCTCATCACATTCACTGGAGTCAGCTGTGATGGCCCAGTGGGCTTCTACGCCCATCTATCCCTCTCAGTCCAGAAAAAACTATGGCTGAGGTTGGAAGAATGTCCCAGAAGAACTGGTAACCTCTCAGCTCCCTTCCAATTCTGACATTCCTCAGCTCTTACCTTTCTTATGCTTACGTGTCAGCTTAACTCTGGAAACTGGTACTTCGACCTTGTGCATTATTCCAGCATGATACTACTTTCTGTGAATGTGCTGGGACTTCGGCTTATCTGTGGAGTTACTAGCACTTGTCTTTTACTGTCACCCACTCAAGTCAAGCCCGGCCTAAAGCACAGGTGGCATCTGAGCACAGGTGGCCCTAAAGTGGCAGGGCTGTTCCTGTGGCAGCACACAGTCTGTAACCAGCGACTCTGACTGTGGCGAGTGCTGAAGCAGAGGTTTCTCAAGACTCCGTACTCGGTTAAGGCCATGCAAACAGCCTGACACAGAAGAACCATTTCCGATGCTGCAGCAGTACAGATCATTGAATTTATGGATGGTCGCTTTTAAGCCAACTCTTTACTCTCATACTGCAAAAGCCTTTATTTTCACCTCTAACGTTCCCTTCTAGCAAATGACCACAAAATCCAGACCAGAAAACTTCCCGGTCTGCCATGCACAGTCCAGGAAGCACTTGCTCTGTGTCCTGTGGAAGTCGCCCCCTACTTGGGAAGGAGGGGCTGACAGAGCCCTTGTCAGCAGAGAGGTAGTTCTTGCTTAAAAAGTAAACGGGCTGTTTCCCATGCACTGTGACTTCACAGCTGACCGGTGGCACTTGGTTTCATTGGCAAGTTTCCAGTATCTCTCTCGCAACAGGAATGCTGCACTTTTCGGTTGTCTCTGACGAGTGAAGATCCCTTTTCTATTCCCTATCGGCCTCTGTGGTGCTAAAAACAAGGCAAAAGTATTTCAGATGACTTCTGATGGGCCAAATCACAACGAGCCTGGAGCCAAGCTGGGCACTAAACAGAGAGGTCCTCATGGTTTAGAGATGCTTGGTCTGAAGTGGTATCTGATGAAGTGGCTCCTTAACGGGTTAAAGATTTAAATACCACTGCTCCCCAAAAACACTTAGCTCCCTGGTGTGTTAATTTTTCTTCTGTTAGGGAAATAATCCAAAATTATTTATCTTTTACTTGCAAAATAAGGTTTAAGACATTATGGGTACCCACCTGCCTGGTAACTGGAGCAGGGCTGAGACAGAGCTCCCCTTGGAAAGGCTTGCGCCTCTCTGAGGAGACAACTGTGCTAGTGTGAGCCAGAGACTTGACCAGTCACAGGCGCCTAAGAGGGAGCTACTCGTAGATTTTAAAGTCCCGCTGGGCAGACTTTCAGCTGGGTCCCCACCCCTGGTGGCAAGTCCGCCAGAGCTGGAGCTGGGAAAGGAGCAGCTACACTCCCAGCGAACCCCTCCCTCTCCTAGAGAAACCACCGCTTCTGTTAAATGGAAAGCAGGTCTTTCCCACTGAAAAGCTCAAGACAACAATAATTTCTTCCACGAAAAGCAAACGCCAGGCACTGTGCCAAGCGCTTCGTCAAATGGAATCCCTGTGTCAACCTGCAAGGTGGTAGG
Source organism: Lagenorhynchus albirostris (assembly GCF_949774975.1). NCBI lineage: Eukaryota > Metazoa > Chordata > Mammalia > Artiodactyla > Delphinidae > Lagenorhynchus > Lagenorhynchus albirostris. Next base: position 73,142,308 of record NC_083109.1, read on the forward strand.
CGTTAGCCCCACTTTACAGGCTTGTGAAAAGGTAGGTACCTTGTACAAGGTCACACAGCTAATTCCTTACTACGCGAAGCAGTACACCTAGTCACAAAACTAGACTTCCATCCAAGCTTATTTCCAGGAGCTGTTAATCTCGTTTGCCAAAAGCAGAGTGGAGGCTCATGCTGTCTCTTTTTTTCTTCACCTCTCCCATTCGGATTTTTAATTAAACCTTAATCTTCTAGGGACTTCCCTCGTGGCACAGTGGTTAAGATTCCGTGCTCCCAATGCAGGGGGCCCGGGTTTGATGCCGGGTCAGGGAACTAGATCCCACATGCATGCTGCAACTAAGAGTTCGCATGCCACAACTAAGGAGCCAGCGAGCTGCAACAAAGGAGCCTGCCTGCCACAACTGAGACCCGGTGCAACCAAATAAATAAATAAAAATATATCAAAACAAAACAAAACTTTAACCTTCTAAAAACCTGTCTTTCCCCGTAAGTAATGTAATGTAATTCCCACTACTACCAAATCCTTCCCTTCCTCCCCAGATTGCTATCCTAAGTTTATGGTATATCAAGAAGCTAGTTACCTAGAGGGGTAGAAAGAAATGGGAAACTCATTTGGAACTTTTGTGAAGTAGCCCTCATTATCCCCACATGAGAAAGTACAGGTCGTATTCACCTTGAAGGCTTTTAAACACTCCCACACTCAAAACCTTTTGACACTTAACCTGTATTTGGCAAACTTGCCTTTTATAAGTGAAAAATATAAAACAGACTGAAATATCTGAAGTTCCTCGGGCTTTGTACCTTATTCTGGAATAATGAGTATATCTCACAAATAAATCCAGTACGAGGTCCACTTTTTCCTCATACTGTGGTGAAACACAGAGGTAAGCTAGCCACCTCTGCCTTGAGACGGTAGCCTCTCCCATTTGCTTGTTTACCTTAAAATGATTTAGGCAGCCAGCAGGTGATGGCTGCTTGCTAACAGCAACTTACTTCTCCTAGGGAATCCTCTATGTAGCCTGCATTGATTACATCAGCTTTCCCCCTTCTTGTTTCCAGGGTTCTTACAACCAAACGTCCTGAACTAAAATGCCAACCTGAAAAAAGGAGAAGCGGTACATTCCATGCACCGAACTGCCACTTACACTGGTCAGTCATAAAATCAGCAAAATTCCAGATGAGCTCTCCAACCACATATTCTTTTCGTTTTTGATCCAGAACCACGTGATACTGCTCAAGCAGGCCTTTCTGGTACTCTTCACTGAACATCAGAGGTGGGTCCTGGAAGTCAAGGCAAAGAGAATTTAGGACTCAGAACAAGCAGGACTGTAAATGTTAGATAAAAATAAAGATCCACGTGATGACCAAAATATCTGTCCTCATGGTGGGCTATAGTGACTGCAGGACTTGCTGCTGCTGGTGTAGGGACACAGCCAGGGTATGACATAGCCCAGGGTAAAAAAAAAAAAACAAAAAACACCTTAATTAGTAACTGGGTTTTTTTGGCCACACTGCGTGGCACGCAGGATCTTAGTTCCTTAGTTCCCTGACCAGGGATTGAACTGGGGCCCTCGGCAGTGAAAGTGCCAAGTCCTAACCACTGGACCACCAGGGAATTCCCATAAACAGAATTTAATATTTGCTTTATCTTTAACATCTCTATTCCCCAGTGCAGTCTTAAAGCTGAACTACACTAGGAGTAAAAGTATGTCTCTGGATAATAAGTTTAAAACCCAAGTTTGAAGTAGCTGCCGGTGCATAACTTGAGAACTAGAGTGACTCAGATTTAACTCGCCTCAGATTCATCTGTATCTCTTCTGGGTAAGTAGCTGCTGTTTAGCCCATTCATCCATTCAACAAATAATTATTTAGTATCTGCTTATATGGCAGGCATTGGAGACAAAGTGACAAACTAGAAAGATAGGGTCAGGGAACTAGATCCCGTATGCCACAAGTAAAGATCCCGTGTGCCGCAGCGAGGATCCCGAGTGCCACAACTAGGACCTGGCGCAGCCAAAATAAATAAATAAATAAATATAAATGCTATTATAGGAAAAAAATGCTATTACGGGGACTTCCCTGGCAGTCCAGTGGTTAAGATGCTGTGCTTCCACTGCACCACTGCAGGGGGCACAGGTTCAATCCCTGGTCGGGGAACTAAGATACTGTATGCCTCGTGGCACAGCCAAAAAAAAAAAGATACAGAACGACAACAGTGAGAGCTAATATACACCGAAGATACGACTGTGCCACTGAGCCCTGTTTTGCTGCAGTTCCAAAGCAGAATTTGAGGGCAGGGCAAGATGTCGAGTTCCTTCTGTGTTTTAATGGAAATGACCCTGCCTTGTCTAACGCTAGCCACAAGAGGTTATTTAAATATAAAACTACTTTAAACTACATCAGTCACGCTAGTCACGTTCCAAGTCCTCAAAAGTCACATGTGGCAGTGGCTCCCGTTCTGGACGGTGCAGGTCTAGAACATTTCCATCACCACAAAGGCACGTTCAGAGAGTGCTGACCCAGACTCTTTCAGAATTTCCTTTTTTTAAAAAAAATCTTTATTGAATTTGTTACAATATTGTTTCTGTTTTATGTTTTGGTTTCTTGGCCGGGAGGCATGTGGGATCTTAGCTCCCGGACAAGGGATCGAACCCACACCCCCTACATTGGAAGGGGAAGTCTTAACCACTGGACCACCAGGGAAGTCCTTTTCAGAATTTGTTAAAAATTCAGAGTTGGTCACCTTTTCAAAGAGGGAGGACAAATGTATGTACTTTGTCTTCATAAGATACTTCCCCCTACATTAGTCTGTCCAAGTGGCACTCTGTGTAGGCAAGATGAATTTAAGGGTGTGAACAGAATAAGGGAGTCCATTTGGGTTACTGTTCAACCTACTGAGGATCAGCAAATGAAGAAATGTGTCAACAAGGAACCCCAGCCGTTGTGACAGGTGTCGGCTGGCTGGGGTTCAAGAATCCACATGAAAACAATCCCCACAAAACAGCCTGTCTTTGGTGAGGAAATGGACAAAACAAGGAGAAAAAGCTGGTGATTAAACCTTGCTCCAACAACTTCCCTGGTGGTCCAGTGGTTAAGACTCCAGGCTTCCAATGCAGGGGGTGTGGGTTCAATCCCTGGTCGAGGAACTAAGATTCTGCATGCCGTGCAACACAGCCAAAAAAAAAAACTCCCCAAAAAACCAAAATCTTGCTCCAAGATCTCACTCATTTCTCTTAACAAGTATCATTTAGCACCTGCTGTGTGCCGGACCCTGCTTGGGAAGCAACGACAAATAGGATTTAGTCTCCCTCCTGGAGCCCTCGGTCTGGTCAAGGAGAGAGCCAAAGAGATCATGACAGTGCACAGTGAGAAATGCTGAGACAGAGACGGAGCAGGGGGAAGAGTTTCCTCTGCCCGGGCAGGTGGAGTAAACCTCACCAAAGAGGGGCCACCTAAGCTGAGGCTCGAATGCTGAGTAAGAATCCATTAGTTGGGCTTCCCTGGTGGTGCAGTGGTTAGGAATCTGCCTGCCAATGCAGGAGACACGGGTTCGAGCCCTGGTCCGGGAAGATCCCACATGCTGCGGAGCAACTGAGCCCGTGCGCCAAAACTACTGAGCCTGTGCTCTAGAGCCCGCAAGCCACAACTATTGAGCCCACACGCCACAACTACTGAGCCTGCGTGCCTAGAGCCCGTGCCCCACAACAAGAGAAGCCATCACAATGAGAAGCCCGTGCACTGCAACAGAATAGCCCCTGCTTGCCACAACTAGAGAAAGCCCGCGGCGCAACGAAGACCCAATGCAGCCAAAAATAAATACATACATACATACATAAATACACAAATAAATAAATAATCCCTTAAAAAAAACAAAACAGAATCCATTAGTTGATGATTATGGTGCTAAGAAGGGCATTCTAGGTAGAAGGAACAGGCCAAGCCAGAGCAGAAGCCAGTGAGCACAGTGAAAACAGGCCAGGGTCCAGGACTGAAGGCAGAGGAGGATGAAGACCTTGGAGATGGCACAGGGCAAAGGATGCTGACAGCCCTGACCACAGATTAGGGCTTCGTCCTGTGGGCCAGGAGAAGCCAGTGACGGGACTCCCAAGGTTTGGATTTGTTCCAAAGACCATTTGGCCAGCTAGTGGGAGGCTGTCTGAGGACCACTCAAGTGAGGCAGAGGCTGAGTCCAGGGCAGCCATGTGGAGGGGTAGGTTAAGGTGAGCCTGGTGAGCTATAGGAGGTCATCAGGACAAGTGAGGGACCGGGAAGGAGGCACCTTTCTAGCCTGGGGCAGTGAATGACATCACTGTCCAAGACAGTGAAAAAATAACTCAAATGTCTACACTACTTACCTCGTGAAACCCTGTGATGGTTTCTGCTCCGTACTCGCTCTGAATAATTGGCTTCTGGTAGGTCTTATACCAGCTCTCAAACTGGGTTGCCAGCTGCAGCTGAATCACTTCCATGTGCCCGTAGTCATGATACCAGGAGTAGTAACTGTTCACACAGATGACGTCCACATAAGGCACCTGGAAGAGTGTTAAAACGTGTTCACGAACCAGGAGAGCGTAGGATAGCGTCGGACTTACACTTGGGTGGGGGGGCGGCACTTCTGGCACAGGAGGTAAGAAGGGGACACAGAAATGAGTTAGGGGGCTTCCCTGGTGGCACAGCGGCTAAGAATCCGCCTGCCAATGCAGGGGACACTGGTTCGAGCCCTGGTCTGGGAAGATCCCACATGCTGTCAAGTAACTAAGCCCGTGTGCCACAACTACTGAGCCTGCGCTCTAGAGCCCACGAGCCACAACTACTGAGCCCACGTGCCACAACCACTGAAGCCCATGAGCCTAGAGCCCATGCTCCGCAACAAGAGAAGCCACTGCGATGGGAAGCCCGCGCACCGCAACGAAGAGTAGCCCCCGCTCGCCGCAACTAGAGAAAGCCCGTGTGCAGCAACGAAGACCCAACACGGCCAAAAATAAAATTAATTTTAAAAAAGAAATGAGTTGGATGCTCACACGTATAGGACGTGGGGTTAGAAAAGACCTGAATGGAACAAGTCTCTTAACTCTGGGCTGGTGCTCCCGACCTGGCTGCAGCTGGGCTCAGGGGAGGGTGCCCAGCACGCTGGCCCCAGTGGGAGCCCAGGGCCCATCCCAACCCGACTGTGTTCCTCTTTAGGTTGTGCTCCTGTCACTGGCTGTCCCCCTGGCCCTGGAGAAGTGTTCCCAACTAAGGGACAAAGGCAGTTTTTCTCCTCACAAAGGCTCTTGATTCACCTTCCTGAGCTAGTACTGTGGGCCATAAAGTGGCTGGAAAATTCCCTCCTAGGAGGGTAGCCCAGATGACGGGGTGGGACTGCCTCGAATCTGAACAGTGTGGTGCTCAGTGGGCAGCAAAGCTCACCTGAACCCACACTCACCTCCAAAGTCTGCACTGTGACTGTCGTGGTCCGTCTTTCCCAAGTGACCTCGGCACCTTTCCGAACTGGTGGCGGAAAGACGCAAGTGGAAAGTGGTGCCTCTGGGTGGGCACATGACCATGACCATGGCTCAAACACCCCACCAGGTGAGCCTGGCAACCTTCTGGGGGGACTGGCAGAGGCTCCCCTGCCCACTAGAATGGGAAGGGACACCACTTAGGCTCTGAGAAAGTCCAGGTCTGCCTGTGTCACACTGGTATTTGACCACAGTCTTCACACTCCTTCAAGGGGGTGTTGTCGAGGGATGGCACAGGAACACCAGGGCTACAAACTGTCCCATCCATGTCAAAATGACAGTGCTCACAATTTATACTTGTGCAAAGGTTTTCTCATCCATTCTTTCTCCTTTACATGATTTCTCTCTCTGGAGCACTTTTAAGTACCGGCCTCAGTTCTCTAGCGGAGGAGCATCTTCTCGCTCCCATGTTTTACAGCTTCCGTGCAACTCAACATGGCTTCTGAGGGGCTGCTGCGCCCAGGGACCGCGAGGGTGGCCGTGGGGTCTGGCCGGCTGTGTGAGCCTGTTCCTTTGATTCTCAATCCCAGGGTCTGGATCTAGTCTAGTCTAGTCCGGTTCCCAAAGCTGGGTTGATGACTGGAATCACTGAGGAGTTTTTTAAAAACTCAGATTCCCACCCTGGACTTTACTAAATCAGAATCTCAGAATCCAGATATCTACACTTTCAGAAAGCTTCCCTTAGTGGTTCTGACGATCAGCCAGGTTTGAGAAACGGGACGATGATGACTTTAGGCTCCCTTAAACCTCTACCCTTTTCTGAGCCTATTAAACTGAGGGGCATAAAATTAAACTGAGGTGCATAAAAACTGATGAGTCTGAACTGAGAATGAATTCGACCTCCCTGTGCCCAGCCTCCTTAGATTCAAGAAGCCACACTGCCTGGCAAGTCAACGGGCAGTCCTCTTTAACCTAAAGACCATCCATGGAAATGGGTGGACTGGCTGCTGTGGTCCCTCCCAGCGGCTCATGTCAGCAAGCATCCGGGCAGGATGAGAGGACAGGCAGAGGGGAGACGTGGCATGGAGACCCCCAGGCTCACCCCCAGGTCTGCTTCATAGTTGGAGTTGGTCACAAAGGTCACGGGCCGGGAGGGGTCCAAGGCTTTGGTGTGGGCAATCAGCGTCCTGTCCACGGAGGGCAGAAGACACAGCACCGTCAGTCAGTCCAGGGAGGACTCTCATCCCGCATCCTCTCCTTCTCATCTTCCCAGCCAAAAAGACCCCCAAGACACCGCTCTCCTCCCTGCCTTCCAGTGTATTTCAGGTAAGCAGACACGTTCTTCTAGGCATCACGTTCCCTGACATCATTCTTTCCTCCTTCCTCCCTCCCCAGTTCCTAGTCCCCCACCCCTCCCAGAGGAGAGGCCATCCTCCAGGGGTGGGAGACACAGAGCAGAGGTCCTTGGGCTGGGCACTGCCAAAAGCTGGGCTCTGCATCTCTGGCGAAGCTCTTGAAAATAGGACGGGGTGTGGATTAGGATGGATGTTAACTTAGCATGTAAGTTGGGGGCTGGGAGGCAGGCTGTGCGCTGGGCACTCACTAGAAACTTAAACAGCCGTGAAGCTCCATGGAGCGAAGCCACACGGGCGAATGTAACAAATTACAAGCGCTGGCGGGAATGATGAAGGGGAAGCACGGGGTTCTATGAGACCGTAAGGCGGCACATCCCCAAGACCAGACCGTCAGCACAGCCTCTCTGAAGACACGGCATTTACACTGAGTCCTGCTAACCAAGGAGGGGTGGCGAGAGGATGCTTCCCAACAGAGGGGCTGGTCTGTGGTCAGGGCTCAGCCTCCCCAGCGCAGGTCACCCTCACTCACTGTTTAAGCCTATTTTCCTCTTCTATTTCCTCACAGCTGGTTTTCTTTTCCTTGACACCCCCCCCCCATTATAACTCTTCTCACTCGAAAGCTGTGGTTTCCACAGGCCAGAACAGTGCCCTGCGACCTGCAAGTCCCTAACCCACTGTCCGAAACAGCCTGTCTGTCACCTGGGGAGCTTCAAAGCCCAGCCGAGCGCCTCCGGCCCAGGCAGCCCTACTTACATCCTGCCCCATCCCCACTGCTCCCAAATCAAGCCTCTTCTTCTCCGCACCTCCCAGAAAGGTTCACAGGAAACCTCAGGCACCTGCTCCTGGAAGCTTATCATCCTTTCACGTTCACAGAAAAAATTCCGTCCACCAGCCTGGCTCAACATCCCTGTGCCACGTGCTCTGGGGCTGTGTGTCCGGAGCTCAGCTTCACCCAGGTGGGTCCACTCCTCAGAGCCTCCATCTGGGACACTGGGATGCAGGCAGTGTCTGCCTCAGGGAGTATTTCCATGGCCTTTGCTGCCTCCACAGGAAGTGAAATAATTCCCCTCTCCAGGCTACACTACAACTGCATGATCGTTAAGAACGAGAAGGAACCGAGGAACACCCCGAGGGGAGCCAGCCCAGGGCGGGGAGATGACCGCTAAGTGGGATTTCTGTCCACAGCAATGCCTGGGGGGTGGGGGGAGCTACTGGCATTCAGTGAGCGGACCATGAACTTTAGATGGCCTGGTCCCGTCCAACAATGTAACTTAAAACGGTTAGAACATGCACGTCGTTTCAAACCTGTTTATAATTACATGCCTAAGTAAGCCGGCTTTATAAAGCTTAATTCCCCTTTACAGATGAACCCGAAGCATCACAAAGCGGTTTTGTGCGGTTTTAACACGCACTAAATTTCCCAGGAACGGAGATACCACAAAAATCGAGGGAAGACTATACTTGGTTTTGGTTGCAACTTTACCTGGGGTGGCTCAGTGTTTTAGAAGAGGGCAGCACTGAAGAAAACGCTGCTCACGGGATCAGAGTCACCAGCTGTGCTTTCCAGCCCCCGTCATCAGCTTTTGTAGCTGTGCTTTCAGGGAGATGCCACATCTAGATGCAAGCTCCTGACCCCTTCACTGCATCTTCCGGGGAGTCAGGCCCATGCACTCACGGACTATTTTACAAATGACTCCCTTATACTACGGTTAGGCCATGTCACTATTTTATTTTCTTTCTTAATTAGAAGTTATGTGTATAAGTGGGTTAGGTTAACTCTGGATTTCATTTCAGGTGTGTCAAGGAGACACTGGGTTGAAATCACAATCTGGGTGGGTGGGTACTTGGTCCCCTGAACTGACCAGGTATGGATGCACCTGGGCTGGGAGCAGGTGCTGACCCTCTCACAGCCCACGCCCACCCCAGGGCCCACTGCAGCTCTCCCGCAGCTACCAGCCGAGGCTGAGCTGGGCCAGCGGGCTGAGGTCTCACCCCTGACCCGGGGAAGGCAGGGGCACTCACTTAAAGTAGTAACCAGCTGGTTTCAGGAAGGAAGCGGGCTCGTTGGCCACAGACCACATCACAACAGACGGGTGATTCTTGTCCCTGCGGACCATCTCCTCCATCACCTCCAGGTGGTGCTGCAGAGACACGTTGCTGTAGCTCTGGCTGCGGGGCCGGGGGAGGAAAGGGAGCGGGTCACAGGGTGCCAAGCTGGGCGGGCTGGGCTGTGCGGCTGGCGGGCACTCACGCCAGCACGATGCCCACTCCGGGACTCTCGTCGATGACCACGATCCCATAGCGGTCGCAGAGCTGCATCACCTCCTCTGCGTAGGGGTAGTGGCTGGTGCGGAAGGCATTGGCGCCCAGCCAGCGAAGCAGGTTGAAGTCCTTCACCAGCAGCGGCCAGTCAAAGCCCTTCCCTCGGATCTAGGGGACAGCACAGCAGAGTGAGCCCCTGCCCCCTGTCCCCGTTGAAGGTGCCCTTCCTACTAGAGCTGGGCCCCTCAGAGTCACCCTGTTAGCCCACTATCCAGGCCAAGCACAGGCCCCATCGGGCAGTGGTTTTGAGCGGTTTGCTTAACTGCTCTGAGCTGCCCTCAACCACTTCAAGGGACGCGGAGGAAGGGATGGTGAGAAATGGCCCCCCACAGGGACTCAGGAGCCCCAACTCACGTCTGCATCCTCATGCTTGTTGACCCCGTGGAAATAGAAAGGCTTCCCGTTGATGAGGAACTGGCTCTGTGTGACAGCCACGGTGCGGATCCCCACGGGCAGGGTGTAGAAGTCAGACACAAACCCAGCAGCCGTCTGTGCGGTCAGCTTCACCTGCAAAAGCCAAGCACTGGGCATGAGGCATCCTGGACGGCCTGAACACAACGCAGCCCGCACTTCGGCAGGATGGCCCCTTGCAAACCACGGCAGCCCACCTCTGGAACAGCAGGTAGAGAGATGCAGGAAGTACAGGCATCCGCCATGAACAAGAAGGAACTTTTATGCAGACCTACTAGAGCATGGACTTGAGGATACGGGGAGGCGGAAGGGTGAGCTGTGACAAAGTGAGAGAGTGGCATGGACATATACACACTACCAAATGTAAAACAGATAGCTAGTGGGAAGCAGCCACATAGCCCAGGGAGATCAGCTCGGTGCTTTGTGACCACCTAGAGGGGTGGGATAGGGAGGGTAGGGAGGGAGATGCAAGAGGGAGGGAATATGGGGACGTATGTATGTGTATAACTGATTCACTTTGTTGTAAAGCAGAAACTGACACACCATTGTAAAGCAATTATACTCCAATAAATATGTAAAAAAATAAAAAATTTAAAAAAGAAGGAACTTTTGCCCACCCTGCCCCTGGGGCCTGCTCTTCAAACTGGGCCTCCCCACCAAGGGCTGGAAAAAAGCAGGCTGGGGACTCTTCAATCCAAGTGACTGGGAAGATCAGAGGACCATGCCTACTGAAGCCAGAGCTGCTGGATGGGGGGAAAAGACCTCCCACAGCCCAGTCCTCACCACCATTACCTCCAACGAGTACAGGTAGGCAGGGTGCTCGTGCATCAGGTACGGCCACCAGAGGTGGGCACTGGGCACCTGCAGCTGGCCCCGGCCCCCGGTCCCCTTGGCCACGACCGTGCCTTCCTCATCTAGAAGACACACTTCCAGCTGGAAGTGCTCACTGCCCTGGACAACGATCTGGTAATTCACCAGCCCTGCAGGAGACAAGACAGATCAGACAAGAGAGAAAAGGAAGGGATGTGACCTGGGGTCACACAGATGAGAGTGCCCTGAGGCCACCTTTCTGAGGAGCCCCTAGCTGACAGCCGTTAATTTTTTGAGCTTAATCTGCAGCGAGGGGAGATAAAGTGAGAGCGGCACAGTGGGAAAGGGACATGGGGTTCTCCTGCATCCTGGGCTGTTATTCACCACGAGCTATGATTTGAGGCAAGCCCCGCTTCCTCCCAAAGTGAAGTCAGAGCAGATGGGTGATTTCCGCTGCCCCTGCCAGCTCGGACGGGCTGGATTCCAGCTGCTGAGGTGGATGGGACAGTCTTTCTCCTAGGGGATCTTTCCAAACAGGGAACAAAGCCGCTGGGGGCCTGGCTGACGCAGACCCTGCCAGGAGCCTCACCAGTGTCTTGGTCCACGTCGGTGGCGACGGTGATGTCATCGATGTAGGCGGTAGGCGTGGTGTAGAGAAGCACAGTCCGATGCAGTCCCGCGTAATTGAAGAAGTCAAAGTTTGTGTTCTGGACAAAGTAACCCTTGGGGTACCTAGGATGGGAGGACAGTGGCCTTGCCCTGGGTCCTTCGACCTCAGCTCACACGTCTCCCTGGCCTCCCGGAGCCAGGGCCTCACCTCTGTTAAGGCCACCCTGCCCCTGACGGGAAGACCACTGGGCAGAGCGGGGAGGGGGGCGAGGTGCTGCTCACTTGGAGGTGTCCGTCTTGTAGAGGATGGTCCCTGGCGGCAGGGTGTTGGGGGAGAGCGTGTTGTTGATGGCGATGGTGATGCGGCAGGAGGACAGGGGCCCACTCTGGACCAGCCTGCTGATGTCAGCCTCGAAGGGGAGATGGCCCCCCTCGTGCTCTGCCACATGGACCCCATTCACCCACTGCAGACACAGGGATATATGAGGAGGGTGCCCTGCCACCTCAGGCGCTCCCTCATGTAGAAGTGCAGTATGGGGGGAGCGGGTGGGACGGGCTGCCAGCTGCCACCCGCCTCAGAGGTGGAGGGAGGGAGCTCTGGGGGAATAGATGAGGCCACCCTCCCCACCCAGGGCACAAACCCCAGTGCGGGGCATGAGTGTGCCCCCCACCCCGCGGGCACCGCAGGAGGCAGGCTGCCGGGTGACGGCTGGGAGCCAGGCACCCTACTCGCTCCGCCTGCCGCTCGCTGCACTGACCACGATGGCGTAGTAGTGGGCGCTGCCGACCCTCAGCACCACTCGTGTGCCCAGGTCCTCGGTCCATCGCTGGGGCAGGGCGGCCTCCCGTTCATACCACACCCAGCCGACGAAGCTCCTCAGCCGCCCATCCTGGCCCACGTCGTTGAAGCTGGAGGGAACCGGCATGTCCAGGCTGGGGCCCGACTGAGGAGACAAGGCCCGGAATCAGGTCCAGATCACCTGGGAAGCTAAGGGGCCCTCCCCAGCAGCCCCACTTACAGGAAGAAGCTGGACGAGATGACTTCTCCCAGACCCTCCCGGATTCCAGGCCACCCCACCAGCAACCGACCAATGCCTTTTACGGACTCAGTTAATTTTCGCGACTCCATGAAGCAGACCCAGTCACGCACGCACGCACGCACGCACTCACTCAGTGGTGCACAGTGAACACCTACATGCTGTTTTAGGCGCTGGCAATGAAAGAGTGAACAAGGCCTCTGCTGCCAGGTGAGCAGCTCTACGAAGAGAGCGTGGAGCATGGCAGGGGACTATCTTAGGGGCCAGGGCCCCTGAGATACGACCTCTGGACGTCCCGGCAGAACCAGGTGAATCTGAGCCCCGCAGGGAATCCCCTGAACCTCCGCACCCTTGAACACCTCAGGGAGAAGGCAAGGCAGGAGTGGGGCAGAGAACTCAGTGAGTCTGGAAGCAGCCTGGGGAAGAGCTTCCTGAAGACACACGTGACCTCCAAGGAAGCAGGGATTTCCTGTCCCTCACAGCTGTCTGCCCAGCTTCTGGCACAAGCCCTGCCACATAGTAAGGACTCAACAAATATTGGATGAATGGATGGATAACTTGCTGATGAGAGACCAACTGCTAGGATGCTTTGTGTCCAAGGTCTGGTGAGGCCGTAAGTTCTTTCTCAGGGTAGCGGGCAGCAGGCACCAGGGTCTCCATGGAAAGGGGTGAGCCTATGGCCACAACCAGGCTAGGGCAAGAAGGATCTGCAAAGTCAATCTAGACCCTGACTACGAGGAAGATGACCAACTGACTGCCCCTGGGAGGGAGGAAGGCTGGCCGGGGCGCACGGGCCGCTTTGCTGAGGAAACTCTGAGTTGCGCAAGAAGTGCCTGGCACCAGCCCCCGCCCGCCCCTTTCTTCCTCCGCTGATGAGGGCTGGGCGGCAAAGACTTTAAAAAGAGGATCTAAGTGAGGTGAGTGTCGGATGGGCACACAGGCCTGCCCCTGCTCCTGTTCTCAGCCCACACGATCCAAGTCAGAGGGGAGGCCTAGAGGGGGATCCTCGGCTGGATGCCAAGCCCCGTCCTCTACCTGAATCTTGGAACCCAAGGTCCTTCCTGCCAGGGCAGAGCTGGCCCCAAGACGTCCAAAGCCTCCCCTCCTGCCACTGCGCGGCCACCCGCCCCCAGGTCGGTGCCGGGACACTGTTCCGGCTCCGCCTCCCCCACCGACATCGGGCCCGCCCATTTGCTCGTTCCCGGTCACTCTCCGGTGGGTCGACCCCACGCCCCCACAGGCCCGTCCATCTTTAACCTCCTCCTGGCCGGCAGTTCCGAGGGCTCACGGGAAGGCTCCCCACACCCCCGACCCGGCTTCCAGGAGCTTCCCTGCCCTGGTCCCCGTCCCCAGAGCCCGCACCTCCCGCAGCGGCGTCCGGTACCACTGCTGCTCGAAGCCCTGGCGCCGGTTCTGGGAGAAGTCCGCGCGGAACCTCCAGAGGCCGTCGAGCTCCTTGCGCTCCCGCGACCGGCTCTCCTGGGGGTAGAGCATCCCGCCCTGCAGCAGCGCCAGCCCACAGCCCCAGAGCAGCGCGCCGAGCACGGCCCAGGTGCCCGCCAACCCCCGGAGCATGGTTCCCGCGGGCCGCTAGCTGCCAGCATCCCCCGCCCGGTGCCGTGAGCGTGGGAGGCGGGGCCGGGGTGGAGCCTGAAGTCACGTGTCCCGCCCCCGCGCCGTCTTCGTTGAAAGCGATTGCGCGGCCCGGAGGCACCCCGTGAGGCCCGCGCCCACAAGGCCGTTCCAGGCCCGCCTTCCTGACGGAGGGCGGCGGCGGGGGAGGGCCCGCAGGGAGCCCTAGATCCACCCCGGGCCCCGAAGGGCGGAGGTCGCAGGTTCTGCGCCCGCGAGGTCACTGCCGTCCTCCGCCCTCCCCCGCCCTCCCTCGCCTTTCCATACTCGGCTGCTCGCGCCCAGGGCGGCTGGTCCAGGGCCGCGGGCCGCAGCGAAAACCGGGAGACGGCCGGGGTACCACTGATGCTTCGAGGAGGCCGACCTGGGACACCTCCACTCGCTTATGCTTGCGGGATACCGGTGAGCTCAGACGAAGCCTCAACATGCCTAGTGCCTTTCGCGCAGGCCCACCTGGCTTATAGCCTTGACCCTGGGCTTCCACCTGCGGTCCCCTGGGCCCCGAACCCCTACCCAGGGGCCCGGCGCTCCCTCTTGGCATTGCGGATACACACATAAAGATGCAAGGAGCGGGGGTGTATGGTACAGGTAACCTGGCCTGGATGCAATTGTTCGTACAATTACTCTATTTTTAATTTATTAATTTTTGCTCTGATTTCATGTTCACCAAAGCAACCTTCTGGTAATGGACCTTGATGCCGTAAAAAAAGTAGTTCCCAGGGTGGTAAAAATAAATATATTGTAAGAAATGACAAGGCCTACAAGTTTTTCTTTTCCCCAAATGCTTACCATATAAACATAAGAGAAAGTAAGATGCAAAAGTATATATAGTATGATCCCAATAGTGCTAAAATTATATCCACACAGATCTAGATACTTGTAAAGTGTTATTATGGGTGTTATAGATGATTTTCATTTTGTTCTTCATATTTTCTGATTTTTTGAAAGTTTCTATCATGAACATGCATTATTTTTATAATCAGAATCAAACCAATGAGCCTTTTAAAACTAGCAAATGGGCAAAAATAAGTAAAGGTCGATCTGCTTCTATAAATTAATAAATTGATTTTCCATTTGCGAGTCAACCTATATTTAGTTAGTACAAGTTGATTTTCCTCTTTTTTTTTAATTTTAATTTTTTATTTTTGGCTGCGTTGGGTTTTCCTTGCTGCACGCAGGCTTTCTCTAGTTGCCAAGAGCAGGGGCTACTCTTCGTTGCGGTGCGCGGGCTTCTTATTGCGGTGGCTTCTCTTGTTGCAGAGCACAGGCTCTAGGCGCGCGGGCTTCAGTAGTTGCGGTCGCAGTGCGCAGGCTCTAGGGCAAGCAGCTTCAATAGTTGTGGCACGCGGGCTCTAGAGCGCAGGCTCAGTAGTTGTGGCACACGGGCTTAGTTGCTCTGCAACATAACTTGGTTTCTGAACGTTTGAACCTGATGACCAGATCCTGATGGGTAAAGCCCATTGGCCAGTTTCCTTCCCCACTAATTTTGCAGCCTGGTACAAACATATGGATCTGGAGATGAAAATTTGGGAATTGTTCAGCAGTGAGAATGGATAAGGTCACCAAAGAAATGAGTGCAGGTGGAGAACAGCTTCACACATTAGCCCCAAGACACCCCACATTATGAGTACAGGGGATGAGATGAAGCATGGAGCAAAGGGCTCAAACCAGTGACCTCTGCGTTGGCAGGCGGATTCTTAACCACTGTGCCACCAGGGAAGCCCCTCAGAAGCTGTTTCTTTGCTAGAATATATCAACACAGCCTCTGGCACTTGATACGTGGCTAATGATGTGGTAAACGTGTTCTTTTCAATCCTCAGCAACAAGACAGGATCAAAAGCAGGTCGTAATTACATGGGGCAGTGGTAGACATTCACTGTCTAGCCTGAGGCCTACGCTCCCTTTATCCTCTGTCAGTATAGTCTACAGGGACCTTGGGTTCCACACAACATCATACTGGCCCAGACCAGTATGGTGCACACCACAGGCATCTCTCACCTGGGTGGTAGCCTCTTCACTGATTTCCCTTCCTCCACACGTGCCCATCCCACCAGAGCAAGCAGAGTGAGTGGTCTTTATAAAAATTATACCATGTTATCTGGTTAAACAGTGGCTTCCCAGTACACTTTGGAGTAAAATTCAGACTCCTTACTGTGGCCTTCAAGGGCCTGTGTGACCCAGCCCTGCCAGCTCTCACTCTCATTCACCATTTTGCAAACACTTGAGCCATTTTCCTGTTCTTCAAAGGCTTCAGGCCCATGCCTGCTTTAGGGACTTTGCACACAATGCTCTCCTAGTTTCCCCTTTTTTGTGATTCAGGCATTGGCTTAAATGTCACCTCCTCATTGCGTTCTCCTCTTCTGCCTACTTTAAAATTCAACTGTAATAGTTAACCATGGGACTTCGCTGGTGGTCCAGTGTTTAGGACTCCACACTTCAACTGGTTGGTGGAACTAAGATCCCACATGTCACAAGGTGCAGCCAAAAAAAAAAGTTAACCATGGTAGTCGTTAGTGCTTTTCACCAAACATTTTTCTGGTCCTCCCTCCGCCTTTCTAGACACATGGTCTTTGCCCCTTTGAAGTTAGGTGTGACCATGTGGCTGTTTTTGCCAAATGAGATTTTGACAGCAGAAATTTAAAATCCAGCGCTGAGCTGCCACATCCCTTTTCCCTGCCTTGGCGATCATGGAAGCATGTGTCCAAATTGAGCTTCCATCAGCCTGAATTCCTGAGGGACTGAGGGTGAGCAGTGCTTCCCTTCCAACCTGTGATGGATGTGTGGCATGAGTGAGAAATAAACCTTTATTATTTCTACCACAAGGCATTACCTTATTCATCCTCATAACATTCTCTTTTAAGAAAGGCAGTGTCAAGGATCATGACCACAATTTTACAGATGGGAACACGAAGACAAATGGAGCTAGTGACTTGCCAAGATCAGAGAAAAACCTGTAGCAAAATTCGGGATAGAACTTGTGCTTTTATAAATTCAAAATCCTTTCCTATTTCTTCTCAATGATATGTCTCAAATTTGTCTTAACTTTAAGCATTACTTTATCTATAAATTAGCATGTTTAGAATCATGCTAATGATTATAATCTAATTTTATTTGAGAAGTGTGCATCATGAATCTGGCAATTTCTAATCAAATAAATTATAAAATGGTAAAAAAAATAAAAAACACCTTTATTGTTTCAAACAACTAAGATTGTGGGGTTGTTTGCTATTACAGCATAACTAGCCTATCCAGACTTATACCCTATAGAGCCAGGTACTTATCTGGGTGTTTTACATGTATTAACTCATTCACTTCTCACAACATTAAGTAGGTACTATTATTATTCCCATGTTACTAATACAGTGACTGAGAAAAGTTAAGTAAAGGGCAGAGGTAGAGTTTGAACCTGGTTAGAGATTTATGCTCTTGGTCATTCTGCTATACGGCCTCTAAAAGACGTTCAAACTCATGTTTGAACAAGGGATTGACAGAGTCATGGGTTTTATTACATATTCATACATATATAGAGAAAAGGGAACTGCCAGTTTTCATCCTTAGAATGTGAGAGAGAGAGAGAGAGTGTGTGTGTGTGTGTGTATCTTTTAGGAATACAAGGATGTCACTTGATATATTGATTGCTATTTTAATATCAATACCAGGACAACAATTATCAAGTGTAACAACCAATTAGAATAACAAATTTGTTTTCTTTTTTTAAAATTTTTGGCCGTGCCACGTGGCTTGCAGGATCTTAATTCCCTGACCAGGGATGGAACTCAGGCCCACAGCAGTGAAAGCACGGCATCCTAACCACTGGACTGCCAGGGAATTCCCTAGAATAACAAATATTTTAGAAGTTAAAGGTTATTTTTACAAGATCTGAAAATAAGTCTGAGTGTCTTAAAAAGACCCTCCCCTACCTTGTAGAAATACTTCCAAGGACTTTTTTTTTAATTGTTTAAAACAAACTCTCTTGACGTATAGTTTACAAATAATGAAGTGCACGCGCATTCTAACTGTACAGTTTGATAAGGCTTGACAGATGTCTACACCCGAGTGCCTACCAGCACTATCAAAATACAGAACAGTTCCATTACTCCAGGCAGCTCCCTCCTGACCCTGTCCAGTCTGTCCTGCCTCCACCCCTGACCCCAGGCAACTACTGACCGACATTGTGTCACCATAGAGTAGACTGGGCTTTTCTAGAGCTCCACATAAACAGAATGATACAGGGTGCTTTTCTGTGTCTGGTTTCTTTCATTCAGTATAATGTTTTTGAGATTCTCCATGTTATTGCACATGTCAATATGTCATTCCCAAGGACAGTTTTTAGTAACAGAAAATAGAACAAGTTTCGGTTCTGGGCAGAACTTTCATAACTATTCCCAATTCCATACTTTATTCAGATAAGAGTCTTTGAACCAATTTTATGACCTGGAATGGTGTCTACCCTCTGCTGCTTGGAAACAGGAAATTCCTGAAATTCCTTTTCTCTTGCAACATTTTCAAAACTCAATACCAGCTTTCCATTAGCACCTAGAGAAAAGAAAGTTCAGGGGAGCTCCATACCCGCCCAATGGAAAGGAAAAAGGCAAAAGAGAATTCTAAGCCAGAGGAATAAGGGGCATGTAACGTTCTTCTCTGATACACCTGGTAGGGAATTCCCTGGCGGTCCAGTGATTAGGACTCCCCACTTTCACTGCTGAGGGGGCAGGTTCAATCAATCCCTGGTCGGGGGAACTAAGATCCCACAAGCCGGCAGCACAGCCAAAAAAAAAAGAAAATGATACACCTGATAGAAGTTAGCACCTCTCCCATCACCTTCTCACCTCTCCCTGATCTACCCCTGACACTTCTCACGATCTGAAACGACTGTGCCCATTTCCTTTCCAGAATGCCGGACACGTGCTTTGGCCAGCTCTAGCCGTGCTGACAAATGTAGCTCAGGCCCATCCATTTTAATGGCAGGAGAGTATTACATTGTGTGAATACACCACCACTGATTTCACCCGTTTTCCTGTTGAGGATTTAGGTTGTTGCCCTTTTTCACTTTCCCTCAACACATTCCTCAGGTACCTCCTGACCTTGTGCTCACACGTGAGACTTTCCCCAGGTGTTTCCTAGGGATGTTGCTGCTAGGCTGGAGGCTCTGTTCATCTTCCCCTTTACTACGGCTGAGCACTCTCCGCGGGGGCTGTGCACACCAGTGCTTTTACTCCCAGCTACCCCATGGAAGCTGAAGAAAAACACCCAGCCACCAGCCCCTCACTGGACCCAGCACAGGCCCTTGTGTCTCCCCTTTCACCACTTCTGCTTGTGTCTGGTTCACAAAGAGGTCTTCCTTATTTCTATCTTGACTAGATTTTATCTTGACTAGATTTTATTCGTCTTTATTATATGTCTGAAGCATGGAGTCATGGTGCTATTTGGCTGTAAGTCTGTCCTAAGTGACTTTTCTATGCATCTCCCTCATCCCTGGGTGCCCTTCTACTGGTACACTTGCTCCTTGGCCCCAGAAATACCTTCCCAGGCTTGTCTTGAAGGCGGCATAGTTCTTTCTCGTCTTCTCTGGGTCATTTTTCTAAGCTTGGCTCACATGCCAGCTCTTTTGTTTCCTGATGGGGACAGGACTTGCTCCTAGGATAAGCAGCTGTCACTGCATTTGTAGTCAGGGTCCTGAACTGGAGTCCTGGCTGCCTGTCCTGAGCCAAACTGTGACTCTCTGGCAACTGACCCTCCTTTCGTAACCACAGTGATGTGGGCCTCGTGCCATAGGCGGGAGCATACAGAGTATCACTTGGGTAAAGGTGACCTGGGGCCTATAGGGTGTCCACTGGACTCCAACCGCTTGATAACAGTAGTATCAGCAGCCCCCCGCCCATCCCCCGCCAGCAGACACTCTGCTAAGAGATTCTTACAGCTCTGAAAGACTGTCAAATGGAGTTATTCTTTCTCTGCTGCAGATGAGGAAATTGAGGCTGAATTGAGAGGAGAGATGAAATGACTTGCTCAAGGAAACACACCCAAAATACATTGACTTTTTTTTTTTTTTTTTGGGCACATCTTGCAGGATCTTAGTTCCCAGACCAGGGATTGAACCCGGGCCCTGGCAGTGAAAGCGCCAAGTCCTAACCACTGGGCCGCCAGGGAACTCCCTACATTTACCATTGTTGCTGGCACATTCACTCCTCTCCTTCCCCCAAATTACCCTGCGTCCAGAAGACTTTCTAAAGTCTAGGACAGAAGATAATATTGATAGAATAAGCTGCCCCTGGTGGTGAGGTGCATCAACACAAAATGTCCATGAAAAGATGTGAGGGTTCCAGCCTTGAGTATAACAAGCAAGTCACAGGACACTCAGCTGATCAGAGCACAAGTGTGAGACTTCTCTTTTTTTTTTTCCAATAGATAAGTTTCACTGCATTTTAAAGATATCACAAAGAGGTCCTGGGAATCATTTGGTATCTTCTTGTTTCCATAGCAAGACAACTCTTAGATCTTATTCATCAGCCTGATGATTTGTTCCTTTTTCAGAGACATAGATAACATCCAAAATGTTCTGATACCCTTATTTTTAACTGTGTGGCTTGCTGAATTTGATGCAAAGTCAGTGCAAATCACTTCCTGGGCTTGAGATACTGAATAAGCAATGCCTGGCCTCATATGAGCCCTGCAGATTTTTCATCTAAGAATTTCCAGTATCAACAAGAGACCTGCTCTCCTGAATAAAGACGTGGGTGGGGAAGTGAGCATACACAGACGTACTCTTGTAATGGAAGCCCAGTGGAACACCCTTGATCATGTGTTGTATTGGACTTGGGACTGCATGAACTGGAGCCGGTTCCATTCTCTTCTCCACTGTTTGTCAACCTGGAGTCCCTTCCTATTCTTTCCAAGGAGGCTGAGTTCTATACTGATGTAGTCCCTCTGCAGGATTCCTCTGGGGCCCTTCACAATAATTGTGTGTCCTTCTACAGTGATGTTGACATTTTCTGGAATGTCGACAGTCTGGTTGCTGAAAATAGGCTTCATTCTCATGGTGGATTCAGCAAAGAGAGCATCTTAAGGTATTTTTTTGTTTTTGTTTTTTTAAATGAATGAATGAATGAATGAATTTATTTATCTTGGCTGCACCAGGTCTTAGTTGCGGCATGCAGGCTCTTTAGTTGCTGCACTCGGGATCTTTAGTTGTGGCATGTGGACTCTTTAGTTGTGGCATGCAGACTCTTAGTTGCAGCGTGCACGCAGGATCTAGTTCCCCGACCAGGGATCGAACCTCCTGGCCCCCTGCATTGGGAGTGCAGAGTCTTACCCACTGGGCCACCAGGGAAGTCCCCTTAAGGTTTATTTTTTAAACAGATTAAAAAAACTTTTTCTTGGAGTATAGTTGATTTACAATGTTGTGTTTAAACGGTTTTATTGAGATATAATTCACATATCATATAATTTATCCATTTAAATTGTACAATTGAATGATTTTTAGTATATTCATGTATATGTATGACCATCATTATGATCAATTTCAGAATATTTTCATCACCTTAAAAAGAAACCCTGTGCCTTTTAGTTATCTATCCTTCTATCCCTCCCACCCAGCCCTAAGCCACCACTAATCTATTTTTTGTCTCCACAGAGTTGGCTAGTCTGGATGTTTTATGTAAATTATGTAATATGTGATCTTTTGCCTCTTAATGTTTTTAAATTAAATGTGTTTACACTGTAATTCTGCTTTATACCAGAATTCATCAGAAACAGTGCTTTTAGCTCTGTGATTGTACACGTTTCTCAAGATTAGCAGAACATTACAGCAAACCCATAAGTTATATTTTCTCCTCCCTTCTCTGAAGGAAAGCCCAGAGACTCTTTCTTTAAGAGATCATTCTAGGGGAAACAAAATGAAAAGAAGGACAAATGACAACCCAGGGAATTTGGGACATTTTGAATTTTTATTGAGGTTCTCACCATCCAGACCCCTGATCTCCAGGCCCTGCCTGCTGTGGGGTCTGAGCCCGCCTTCGTGGTGCAAAGGCTGGAAGGTGGGTCAGGGCTGCCTCTCCTCCCCCATGTGCAGACTGCAGAGCTGCCTGCCAGAGGAAGAGTGCCCAAGGACACCTTAGAGGCGGACATGCAGAGAGGCAAGAGTGGAGAAGAGGTAAAAGTCCCATTGCCCGGAGGAGGGAGCATTATCAGAGCAAGAGCTGAAGATGAGGCAGTTGCCAACAGGCCCAGCCAGCTCTCAAGACTGCCTAGGGGGCCCCAGCGTACTGCAGAGGGTGGGGTACCCTTCAAGGTCAGCCACAGGACGGACATCTCTTAAGGTGGTACGTGGAAGCTCTGCTTGGGTGCCGACCCTCAGGAGGGAACTCGTCAAACTGACCCTCTCCTTCTGACTTCACCTTTAGGGAAGGTCAACCAAGTCCCTGCTTCCACCATAGTCCCTTTACCCAGCGAAAATGACAATCCTTTGTCTCAAATATTGGGCAGGAATCGTATGGCTCTAGGACAAGACCTGAAAGTGAGCGCCTGTGGACTTCCCTGGCGGTCCAGTGGTCAGGACTATGAGCTTCCACTGCAGGGGGCGTGGGTTCGATCCCTGGTTGGGGAACTAAGATCCTGAAGAAAAGAAAGTGAGCACCTGTTGCAGTGCCAACTCGCGGTGTGAAATAGATACTCTAAGAAGGAGGATGGCTCGGGAGACCTCAAAATCCAGATTCTACTTGGACAATCTCAAGTGAGCCGGGGTGGGGGGAAGGAATTGTTCTGGCTGAGCTGGAGTAGAGGGATGACAGAAACAAAGGTCCAGTGCCAAATGGAGACCTGGCTTATAGTGAGAGCGTGAGACGGGGCACAACACACACACAACAAGAGATAAAACGTTAACAAGCAGATTCAGAACCGCTGATACGGAGGGCCAACTATAAAGTTATACGTGTGGGTTTCTGACGGGTCAGACGGTTGGTGTCCCTAACCTCCACATTGCTCAAGGGTCAACTGTATTTGCTCTGGCTAGAACCTTCAGTACAGTGTCGAACAGCAGCAGTGAAAGCAGGCATCCTTGTCATGTTCCTGATCTTAAGGGGAGAGCTTTCAGTCTTTCAATATGATGTTAGCTGTGGGTTTTTCATAAATAGCCTTAATCATGTTGAGAATTATGCCCTTTATTCCTACTTTTCTGAGAGTTTTTATCATAGAAAGATGTTGGATTTGTGAAATGCCTCTTCTACACCGTTTGAGAGAGTCATGCAGTTTTGTTTCCTTCATTCTGCTAATGTGATATGTCACATTGATTGAATTTCCTTTTTCTTTCTTTTTTTTTCTTGCCTGCGCTGCGCAGATTGTGGGATTTTAGTTCCCTGACCAGAGATTGAACCCGGGCCTTTGGCAGTGAGAGCAGAGTCCTAACCAATGGACTGCCAGGGAATTTCCATATTTTCTTATATTTAACCACGCTGGAATCCCTGGGACAAATCCTACTTGGTCAAGGTGAATAATTCTTTAAATATGTCATTGGATTCAATTTGCTAATATCTTATGGAGGATTTTTGCATCTGTATTCATGTGGGAAATTGGTCTGTAATCTTATTTTCTTGTGATGTCATTATCTGGCTTTGGCATTAGGGTAATGCTGGCCTCATAGGATGAGCTGGGGACTGCTCCTTCTTCAGTTTTTTGGAAGAGTTTAAGAACAATTAATGTTAACTCTTCTTTAAATGTTTGGTAGAATTCACCTGTGAAGCCATCTGGTCCAGGACTTTTCTTTGTTGGGAGGTTTTTGATTACTGATTCAATCTCTTGTTATAGGCCTGTTGGGATTTTCTGTTTCTTCTTGAGTTGGTTTAGGTAATTTGTGTGTTTCAAGGAATTCGTCCATTTCTTCTAGGTTATCTAATTTGTCGGTGTGCTATTGTTCAGAATATTCTCTTATAAACCCTTTTTATCTCAAAAAGCTCAGTAATAATGTCCCCATTTTCACTTTTTTTTTATGACTATGTTCTTAGCTGTATTTTATTTATTTATTTATTTATTTAGTTTTGTCTGCGTTGGGTCTTCATTGCTGTGCACAGACTTTTCTCTAGTTGTGGTGACTGGGTGCTACTCTTCATTGTGGTGCGCAGGCTTCTTATTGCGGTGGCTTCTCTTGTTGTGGAGCATGGGCTCTAGGTGCCTGGGCTTCAGTAGTTGTGGCACGTGGGCTTCAGTAGTTGTGGCTCGTGGGCTCTAGAGCGCAGACTCAGTAGTTGTGGTGCACGGGCTTAGTTGCTCTGCGACATGTGGGATCTTCCTGGACCACGGCTCGAACCCGTGTCCCCTGCAGTGGCAGGCGGATTCTCAACCACTGTGCCACCAGGGAAGCCCCCCATTTTCACTTCTGATTTCAGTTATTTGCAGCTTTCTCTTTTTCCTTTCTAAGTATGTGCTATATTCTGAATGTTATGTCCACTCAAAACTCGTCTATTAAATCCTAATGCTGAATGTGATGGTATTAGGGGTTGGGGGCCTTTGGGAGGTGATTAAGTCATAAGGGCAAAGCCCTCACTAATGGGATATGTGCCCTTATAAAAGAGGCTCCAGAGAAATCCCTGGCTCCTTACACATGAGATAATGAGAGTCTGCGACCTAGAGGAGGCCCCTCACCTAATCACCGTGGCACTTTGATCTTGGACTTCCAGTCTCTAAAACTGTGAGAAATAAGTTTCCGTTGTTTATAAGCTACCCAGTTTGTGGTATTTTGTTATAGCAGCCTGACCAGACTAAGAAAGTCTAGCTAAAACTTTGTTAACATTGTTGAGCTTTTCAAAGAACCAACTTTTTTTTTTTTTTTTTTGGCTGCGTTGGGTCTTGGTTGCTGCACGCGGGCTTTCTCTAGTTGCGGCGAGTGGGGGCTACTCTTCGTTGCAGTGTGCGAGCTTCTCATTGTGGTGGCTTCTCTTGTTGCGGAGGACGGGCTCTAGGTGCACGGGCTTCAGTAGTTGTGGCTCACGGGCTCGGTAGTTGTGGCTTGCAGGCTCTAGAGCGCAGGCTCAGTAGTTGTGGTGCACAGGCTTAGTTGCTCTGCGACATGTGGGATCTTCCCCGACCAGTGCTCGAACCCGTGTCCCCTGCATTGGCAGGTAGATTCTTAACCACTGCACTACCAGGGAAGCCTGACTAGTGTCCTTATATCTTCCCACCAGCAGTGTACAAGGGCTCCAATTTCTCCACATCCTTGCCAACACTTGCTGTTTTCTGTTTTTTGATAGTAGCCATCCTAATGGGTGTGATGTGGTATCTCACTGTAGTTTTGATTTACATTCTCTATTGATTAGTGATGGTGAGCATCTTTTCATGTGCTTATTGGCAATCTGTATGTCTTTGTAAAAATATCTATTCAACTCCTTTGCCCATTTTTTGTTTAATGTATTTTAGCTTTTTTTTTTTTTTTTTTGGCCGTGTCAGGTCTTTGTTGTGGTGCGTGGGCTCTACATCGCATGCAGGCTTCTCTCTAGTTGTGGCGTGAGGGCTTAGTTGCCCTGTGGCACGTGGGATCTTAGTTCCCCAACCAGGGATCAAACCCGCATCCCCTGCATTGGAAGGCAGATTCTTAACCACTGGACCATCAGGGAAGTCCCCTTTGCCCATTTTTGAATCAGGTTGTTTGTTTGTTTTAACTGTGGTTGAGTTGTAGGAGTTCTTTATATATCCTGGATATTAACTCATCAGATATATGATTTGCAAATATTTTCTCCCATATTTTCTCTGTGGGTTGCCTTTTTACTCTGTTGCTATGCCTGTTGATGCACAAAATTCTTAAAATTTCATCAAGTGCAATCTATTTTTTCCTTTGTTGCCTGTGCCTTTGGTGTCATATCCAAGAAATCATTGCTAAATCCAACATAATGCAGTTTTTCCCCTACGTTTTCTTCTAAGAGTTTTATAGTTTTAGATTTTACATTTAGGTCATGGATCAATTTTAGTTCATTTTTGTATAAAGTGTTAGGTAAGGGTCCAACTTCATTCTTTTGCATATGGATATCCAGTTTTCCCAGCACTGTTTATTGAAGACTGTCTTTCGCCCATTGAATGGTCTTGACACCCTTGTTGAAAGTCACTGGACTATATCTGCAAGTGTTTATTTCTGGACTCTATTGATTGTCCATATGTCTGTCTTTATGCCAGTGACCTTTCAACACACTCTTTTGATTACTGTAGATTTGTAGTAAGTTTTGAAATCAAAAGGCTTGAGACCTCCAACTTTGTTCATCTTTTTCAGGATTGCTTGGCTATTCAGGGTCCCGTGGGATTCCATTATGAATTTTACGATGGGATTTTCTATTTCTGTTAACTATGTGATTGGGATTTTGAGAAAGATTGCATCAAACCTATAGATCACTTAGAGTTCACAAACATGGGATGTCTTTTTATTTATTTATATCTTAATTTCTTTCAGCAATGTTCAGTAGTTTTAATGGTATAAATCTTTTGCCTCTGGTTAATTCTTAAATATTTTATTCTCTTTGGTGCTATTATAAATGGAATTATTTTTTAATTTCTTTTTTGGATTGTTCATTGTTAGTGTACAGAAATGCAACGGAATTTTTGTGTGTTGCTTTGTAGGTTGCTACTTTGCTGAATTTGTTTATAAGGTTTAACAGATTTTTTGTGGAATCTTTAGTGTTTTCCCATATAAGATCATAACATCTGTGAACAGAGATCATTTTATTTCTTCTTTTCCAATTTGAATGACTTTTCTTTCTTTTTCTTGCCTGATTGCTCTGGTTAGGACTTCCAGCACTATGTTGAATAAAAGTGGCAAGAGTGAGCCGTCCTTATCTTGTTCTTTATCTTAGAGGAAAAACTTTCTTTCACCATTGAGTATGATGTTTGCTGTGTATATGTTTTCATATACGGCTTTTATTATATTGAGTTAGTTTCCTTCTATGCCTAGTCTGTTGAGTATTTTTATCATGAAAGGGTGTTGAATTTTGACAAATGCTTTTCCTGCATCAATTGAGATATTCATGTGGTTTTCCTTCCCCTTCATTCTGTTAATGTGGTATAGTACACTGATTGATTTTTGTATGTTCAACCATTCTTGCATTCTAGGGGAAAGTACCACTCGGTCATGATATATAATCCTTTTAATGTTATTTTTAAAACTGTGGCATATTGCACTTTTTTTTTTTTTAAAGAAATGATTTCTTGAAGGAATGGTCAGCAGTGTCAGGAACCTCAGAGAGGTCAAGTAGGGGAAGGACTGAAGGGGATTTTGTTATTAAGAGGTTTTTTGTTAAACTTGTACTTGAATGTTCTTAGCAGCACTATTCATAATAGCCAAAACGTATAAACAATTCAAATTTCCATCAACTCATGAATGTGGTATATCCATGCAATGGAGTATTATTCAGCCATAAAGAGGAATGAAGTTCTGATACATGCTACAACATGGATGAATGAAGTGAAAGAAGCCAGGCATGAAAGGCCATATACTATGTGATTCCATTTATATGAAAGTCAAATAGACAAGTCCACAGAGACAGGAAGTAGATTAGTAGTTTCCGGGGGTTTGGGGAAGATGTTTGGATCAGGTTGGGAGCTTGAAGAAGGTGTGGAATCTTTGGATTAGCTTCCCTCAGAAGAGGGCAGGAAGAGTTGAGCAAGAATAAGTGAAAAACTAAATGTTTGGCTGAGCTTATAAACCCAACCTTGTACATTCAGATGGCCGCAGGAGTTGGTAAGAGATCAGGGTAACTGAGAACAAGCTGATGACTTTGCAGAATTCCCGTGGGCACTGTGGTAGCTGCTGGTGAGCCATGGTAGGCTGGAAGGACCGTTACGTTTTCAAGAATGGGAAGAAGGTGAATCCCACAAATGTTTTAATAGACTAGTGTGCCTTCAGCACAGCATCTGGCGCATGTAGAAAACACTTATTTGTTAAAAATAAAAGAATAATCAATTTTGGGGGAGGGTATCAACTTTACTGAGGTATATAATTCACGTACCATACAATTCACTTATATTGGTCAGTTGATTTTTTTTTTTTTTTTTTTGTCCGTGCCACATAGGTTTTGGGATCTTAGAACCCCGACCAGGGATCAAACCCGGCCCTGGCAGTGAAAGTGCCCAGTCCTAATCACTGGACCGCCAGGGAATTCCTGGTCAGTTGATTTTTGACAGGGGTGCTAATACAATTCAATTGGATACAAAGAGTCATCTCAACAAATGGTGATGAGACAAATGCATTTCCACATGGAGAAGAAATGAAGTTGGGACCTTTCCTCACACTATATACAAAAATTAACTCACATCCTAGTGGGTATAAAGTAATTTCTCGTTTTGGCTTTGCTTTGCTGTTCTCTAGTGATTAATGATATTGAACATATTTTCATGTGCTTATTGGCCATTTATATATCTCCTTTGGAGAAATGCCTATTGAGATATTTTGTCCATTTTTAATTGGGTTATTTGTCTTTTCTATTATTGAGTTTTAAAGGTTCTTTTTATATTCTGCATACGAGACCCATATCAGGTATATGATTTACACATACCTGTTCTGTGTTTCTTTGCGCTTCCTTTGAAGGGCAAGTTTCTTGTGGGCTTCTTTTTTTTTTTTTTGCGGTACGCGGGCCTCTCACTGCTGTGGCCTCTCCCGCTGCGGAGCACAGGCTCCAGACGTGCAGGCTCAGCGGCCATGGCTTACAGGCCTAGCTGCTCCGCGACATGTGGGATCCTCCCGGACCGGGGCACGAACCCACGTCCCCTGCATCGGCAGGCAGACCCTCAACCACTGTGCCACCAGGGAAGCCTGGGCTTCTTTTTAGCATGATGAAATGTTCTCAAATTGATTGTGGTGATGATTACACAACTCTGTGAACATACTAAAAACCATTAAACTGAACACTTTAAAATGTTGTGTTTTATGGCATGTGAATTATGGCTCAATAGAGCTGTTATAAAATAACAAATGCTGGAAAGGGTATGAGAAAAGGGAACCCTCCTACACTGTTGGTGGGAATGTAAGTTGGTGCACCCACTACCGAAAACAGTGTGGAGTTTCCTCAGAAAACTAAAAATAGAATTACCATATGATCCAGCAATCCCACGCCTGGGCATATACCCAGACAACACTATAGTTCAAAAAGATATTTCGCAGTGGTTAAGAATCCGCCTGCCGATGCAGGGGACACGGGTTCGATCCCTGCTCCGGGAAGATCCCACAGGCCGCGGAGCAAATAAGCCCGTGTGCCACAACTACTGAGCCTGTGCTCTACAGCCCGTGAGCCGCAACTACTGAAGCCCGTGCGCCTAGAGCCCGTGCTCGGCAACAAGAGAAGCCACTGCAGTGAGAAGCCCCGTGCACCGCAATGAAGAGTAGCCACCGCTCACCACAACTAGAGAAAGCCTGTGTGCAGCAACGAAGACCCAATGCAGCCAAAAATTTTCAAATAAAATAAATAAATAAATTTATTATTTTTTAAATCACGAGTTTAAAAAAAAAGTTTGGCGGCAAGGGAGCTGCTCTGCTACGTACAAAACCCCGGCTCAGAAGCAGGTCGTCTACGAATGATCTAGCACAGGTTCCCCACAAACGTGTGGTACGTGATGGGCAAGGGGGTGGCTGCCTTTCCAGCTGTGCCCTTTGTCCCTGTATGAAGGGCTCTCCACACCGGACCCCGGTCCTGTGAAGTCTACTAATTTTGTGATTGCCAAACATGTCAGTGCAATCTTGGTGCTTCAACAGAACAGTAATCACCCACTCTGGACTCCATTGGCTGCTCAATGAACAGTCATTTCTCCTCTCCCTTCTTCCTTAGTTATGGACCCTAATATTGTTCAGAAGACAACAGGAGCAGTGAAGTGGGCCCTGCCCCAACCCCCAAGGGATGTTTAAAGTTTAGTATAAGAACCAGTGAGACAACCTCATTCCCTTTTGCCAGGTACTTGCTTCCTCAGCATCCCTTGCAGCTTTGAGTATAAAATGCAAGAATAAAGACATAAATTGAGGTAAGAACTGGTAAGCAAGAAGAAACCAGGACTTGATGATTTGGGAAATTCTCAGCCTATCTAGATTGCAAAAGATGCTAAAATTAGGAGACTCACTGTTAGGAAAACATGCTTTAGAGAGAAAGCCTAGGGTGTGGTTGGACAAACTTGCTACTGCCTGGAAAGGATCAGAAGGCCAGAGTATCCTGTTAAGAGTGCTCTTTAAGAGATTTGGCACATGACTCATGGATCCCTCCAGATATTTCAGCAGAAGCCAGGAACAGAGATGGGATTATCTAGGAAAGAGGACTCTCTTGTCCAGTGAAGTGTCCTGTGACATACACAGGAGACCCACAAAGTTCTTGAGGATGTTATATCAGCAAAAACTCTGCCGGCAAGGACTAAAAGGAACAAGAGAGGGGGAAATTAAAGAAAGCTCTAAAAGTTCTCTCAAAATATTAGGAAATATGCTAATATGCTTCTATGTTACTCAGCTACAAACATGTGCTACCCTTCAAGAAAAAGGAGTGGTGACTGTGAGGACGGAGGTGCAGGTCCAGAGGGTAGAGCTGAGAGACCTGGAGGATTATTTCCAGGCCTTGAAACCTAATGGAGTTTGCTAGGCTGGATTTCAAAATTGCTTGGAACCAGTGACTCCTTTTCTCTTTCCATTTTCTTCCTTTTTTTTTTTAATTGAAGTATAGTTGATTTACAATATTGTGTTATCCATTTTCTTCCTTCTATTTATTTATATTTTTTGGCCACGCCACACAACTTGTGGGACCTTAGTTCCCCAACCAGGGATCAAAACCAGGCCCATGGTAGTGAAAGTGCTGAGTCTTAACCACTGGACCGCCAGGGAATTCCCATTTTCTTCCTTTTTAAATTGAAATGTCTATAACTGTTATACTATACCTAAACCAGCATCTTACTTTAGAAAGTGAGTAGATAATTTATTTCTTGAATTTTTGTGTGTGACCTCATTTAATCCTCAGCACAATCACAGGTTCATGGATGGAGAGGAATTTTGCCCCGGGATGAATCATACCCAGAATCTCAGTCATA